>NC_070579.1:28995209-29303542 GCF_027409825.1 Scomber japonicus | reverse complement strand
TTCATAAAAAGAGTCAGTATTATTTGCCCCCGTGAAAAAAACTCAACCAGCTTGTAGGTCCTGGACCGTGGTAAGGGACCTCTGGTATAATAAAGAAAAACAGCAAAAAAACCCCAAAACAAAACAGGACCAAGTCTGAATAGGAGAACAGCACTATTATTTTCAGCAGTGCAGGATGTCATGCACCATTTCTCACATGGAGGGAAAATAACCCAAAACCATCTCATGACATGGCAAAGTACGGAGCCTCTCTTCACTGTGGCTGTGGCTTACTCAAACATAACACACACTACCCAGAGAACTACTGTTGCACCACTCTTACGTTTCACATACCCACAGTGCACTAACATTGCATACCTCCTATGTCACAAATACACACACAGCTCCACATATACAGCAAGTCATACACAACAGGCCTGTAAGCATAAGATTGTAATCAAGCAGAAGCTGTGGTGTGTAATTGCTTAGAAATGAGTATTATCAGTAGTCATCTTTGTTAATCACATATTGCATAAGGGGCATGGGTGGTTATCAGTAAGAGCTGTGATCAAAAGCTAATCAGAACTCAGCTCTCATTTTTCACTGATTGAAAATGGACATAATCAACAAGTAGCATGATATTATTTATTTTAAATAACATGATTTTTAAGGTAACACTACCACACTATAAAAATGAATGGAAAATGTGGACTGTGACACCAATGGTTGATGCAAAACATGATCTCATATTCATTATCATATTTTTTTTTAGCTTTCACAGCATGAAACACGAGCAATGAACTCATCAAGATTTAGCCAGTTATTTCTACAGCACTTGAAGGCAACTCAATTAAACTCAGGCCAACAAAGCAGGTGTGTGGCAGGTGTTCCCCTAAGCCTTTAAAAGCAACCTCGCCTGTCTCTGAAGTAGAATCTTCCGCTCCAATATGTGTGGGGTTTTTTTTGGACTCCTGAAGACTCGTCGGGCTTTGGCTCCTCGGGCAGGCATAATGATTCAACAGCGAGCAAACTTGATCTACTGCAAACAGGCTAAACATAAAGTTAGCACCATGGTAAGTTCCCAAATGATCTCCTCTCAGGGACTGGAAACTGTCTCATAGGCTACTTCTGGCTCTTAAAGGACCCCTGACAGGTGATTTCTGAGTAATTTTGTATTGTCCTACAGGAAAGTCTATTTGTCATGGCTATGATGAATTTGGCCACCCTTGGACCATCTGGTTGGATACTTGCCAACGTGGATCACTATAAAACCTGCAACTGATGGATGGAGCACTGCATGGAAGCATCGTCTACATTTATTAAAGCCAGTGTGCCTGCTGTTTGTAAATGTTTTGTAACTTGAAACAATAAACCTAAATTTCTTTATTCTCGTCTTGTCACTTTGATTTTTTTGAATGAGCTGATGCAGTTCCACCTATACGTCGCTAGGGGTCAGACGCTGTCACCGGAAGTGAAACCTTTCGCAATGCTTACAAACAGACTGCAGGTAGAGAAGGAGGCAGGGAAGTCGTATAACTGATGTCTTTTTTTCCAGCATTTCCAAACCCCTGCGCAAAGTGAATGTGTCTTTGAATGCATCATGAAGCCGCAGATGATTGGGAACAAAAAGCGCCCGTCTGTGACAGCTGTAACCGCATCTGAGGTGGCTCTGTCCCTGCAAGAGGAGCTTGTAGCAGCGATACATGGAGCTTTTGAAGTGGCTGTGGAGATCGCAGTGCGAGAGGTAACGGAGCTCGTAGGTCATGCAACAGGCGACATCTATGAAGAAATGCAGCGAGAAAACGAGACCCTCAAACAAAGGCTAGAGAGAGCTGAAGCCATGCTGGAGGAAATGGGTGGCAGCACTCGTTCCGCAAAGCAGACAAGTCAACCTCACCTCAATCCCATGTCGCAAAAAGCTAAAGTGCACCCTAACACGGGGGGCAGAAGTGACAATCCTCCTGAAGGTCACAGCCGTGCACATTTGCCTCCTTCTGACCATAAAGATAAACATATGAGAAGAAATGAGGAGCAGATCTCAGACGGGGATGTAAGGAAGCGGCTCGTCAGTGATGCTGCTTCAGACCCACAGAAAGAAAGAGATGAATGTGCTGGCGTTGCTTTGACTAAAGGTAACCAGCACTTTCTACTTTCTGTCTGACCACTTTTCCTACTGTCATACCATGTAGGTCAATATAATGCCTCAAATGACATGTACATTAACTGCATGAACACACACTGATTGTTTTCACACATTTTGTTGACACATCCTTTTCTAGTGCATTTGTTACTAACAGTAAGTGGAAACATTGTTGTCTTTATTTTTATGATGCAAAAGCAATTGCAGAATGATACATTTGTTTGTGAGTGTGGATATCTGTGCAGAGACCTCCTCAAAAATGTAATTTATAATAAAATATTCCACACAATGTGAAACCCAACATCAGCTGAAAAGCTTAAGGCCTGTAGCACACTCTCATATTTTTTTTGCTCTGTCAAATGACTTAATTCATGTACGTCATTATGATAAATATCTTTTAGAAGGTTTTTCGATTATTTAATGAATGGATTATCGAAAAACAGCTGTGTACTTGGATTACTACTTTTGTTCATTTAAAAGGATTTCACACAAAATATGCTCAAGTATCTGCAACTCATAAGAATGCAAACTTTTCAAGGTAAATTAAATTATGTTTTAGTGCCTTGTTAATAATATTGAGAAAGGTTAAATGTGCTTGTGCTCTTTCTATTTGCAGATGTCACTGAGGAGCTTTCCCCTGTATGTGTGGTGAAGCTAGAAAACATTAACCATCCATGTCAAGACCTGGCAGCTCAACCCTGCCACTCGCCGCCACTTCCCAACGCCAACGACAAGTTCCCAACAGAGCAGGTTTCTGTGAAGCAAGAGAAGCCAGAAGAAGAGAGAGGAGTTGGTGATTCTTCTTGTTGTTTAGACTCTATCAAAGTGGAGGATTTCAGCCCAGAGTGCATGTCTGCAATCCATTCCTCAATGTTGGAAGAGTGGGAACCAGAAGTGGAAAATATTCACTGCCCAGACCTGAACACACAGCTGTCCTGCACCAGGCTGGCTCAGGGTAAGATGGAAAACCGTTCAAATGTATCTCCATAACAACTATTCAGATTGTTGACATTTTATGCCGCCTTGGTTTTACCCCAGTCAGGGTGGAGAAGCACTTGAAACGGCTTTGGTCCTCTGTTTCACATAGCTGAGAACCACTATTGTCATGATTTTAATAACCCCTGTGGTATTGATCAGTTTCACAATGTCATCAGCCAATTTGCATCATATAGTATGTGTCAGTCCAATTTCATCATCTTCATGTATTTAGGTGCTGGGGTTAAAAGTATGCATCTGGACAAGTTGGGGAGTGACTTATTAAAACAAAATGACATGCAAACAGATACAACTAAGTTAAAATAATTATGAACTAATCAAATATGATTTAAATTCTCTTCTTAACACTTATGCCTTCAAATTTCCATCTCCTTCATGTGTAATTTTTGTACAGCTCATCCTTCAAACCAGACTTCCGACCTCACACCATCCATAGATCCTCCATCCCTGTCCTCAGAGTTCCCAAACATCTTTCAGCTGGCAGAACCGGCTCCCATCCAGGAAGCCTCCCAACAGGTTTTTGGAGTCCATGTCTGCACCAGCCGTAACCTCAGCCACACCGTTGCCAACCTCTATACCTGCAAGTCCTGTGGTGAGACTTTCCACCTGCCAAGCTTGCTGCGGCGGCATTACAGCCAGTGTCAGCAGAAGCGTCAGCAGCCGGTGGCAGGAAGCAAGAGGACCAGGCTGCAGCTTTACCCACCGGGCTGCAGCCCCTTCCGCTGTACAGAGTGCAACCGAGAGTTCAACCGCATGGAGAACCTCAAGACCCACCTTCGCATCCATACAGGAGAGAGACCATACACCTGCTCTGTGTGCTCCAAATGTTTCCGTCACTCTGGGGCTTTAACCAGACACTTCCGTATCCACACCGGAGAGAAGCCTTACATCTGCGGGCAGTGTGGAAAGTCTTTCAGAAACTGTGGGGGACTCAAATTCCACCAGCGTTCACATAGCAAGTTGCTCCAGTAGAGTGGGACACAACAGTGCTGAGGTCTTCAGGAACGACATTTTTCAACACAAGATGTAAATGATTTTATGCAATGCTCAGTGTGTTTTTAATTTGATATTTTTTAACGTGAACAAGTATGGAGTTAGATTTGTTTCTTTTTTACATACAAGAAAATAAATGATCTGAGAGGGAAAAAATGAGAGAAAAAGTTATCACACTGATAGCAAAAAAGCATTTTATGAGAGAAAAAAAGGTTTTTATACCGATAGCACAAAATAATATTTGAGACTAAAAAAAGTTTTGAGAGAAAATATTTTCTCATAGACCATCCGTCTTGGGAGTCAAACTGAATCATTACACCATTGTCGATTCACCGGCATAGATGCGTGGCCTTACATCGCATCCTGACATACAGCGACGCAAGCAAGCGAGAAAAAGTGATTCAAATGCATGAGTTATCAATCAGCCGCTGACATGCCGCGGGCGACATCGCGCTGTCCAGCGATGATGCCCACCCCTCAAAATATTGCTCGCTCTGTCTCTATCTGGACAAAATTTTGTGGCCGTGTCCCGCTCCTATACACTTTGGTTGAAATGTACATGCTGCTTCTTGTTGACAAGCTAGCTAGCCCCTCAATAATTTGATTGGTTTGGAATATACTCACGATAAATTCGTCACGCTGCATATCAGGACAGTTTCGCACAAGATTTCATCGCTGGTTCGCTCGCTCGCTCGCTGTATGTCAGACTCCGATGTTTGGGTAAGATGATGACACACACAACTCGATGGGTAGCTAGCTGAGCAAGTTGGTAATCAAAATCATTCCCATCATAAGAATCGCTAATTAGCCATCATGCTAGGTAAACTTGCAAACTCACCTGGTTCATACTATTTTTAAATCAAATGCCAAATTAATATGTTGATTTAGATAGTTTGACTTCTTATTTAGTGAGTAGCGCTAGCCTCAAAGCACATGAAGAGTAACTGCTTGTTCATCATATACAACCTCCTCCTTTACTATTCTCACCCGACTGGCCAATAGGAACGTGGCCCCACCCATGACATTATTTTCGCAGCGAGAGCAAAATCCTGCCCCCCAGAGCAAAGAAATTGCATTGAGTGCAAAGACTTAGGTTTTGAGAGAAACACATTTTTTTGACAGAAAATGTTTTCACACTGATAGCGCAAAAATATATATATATTTGAGAGTTAAAAGTATTTTGAGAGATTCTCTCTCTCAGAAATAATTTTCAAATTATATTTTATTTTATATTTTTTCTCTCAAAACTTTTTTTAGTCTCAAATATTATTTTTTGCTATTGGTATGAAAACTTCCTCTCAAATATTTTTTTTCTCATAAAATTCTTTTTTGCTATCAGTGTGATGACTTTTTCTCTCAAACATTTTTTTTCTCTCAGATCATTTATTTTCTCGCATGTAATAAAGACACAAATCTAACTCCATATTGCAGAGGTAGCTTTCATCCTTGGCTACCTGATAAACACCTGAAACAAGTAACAAGAGAGTACTTTCCAAGAGAGCATTGGCTCTAACCTCCAATAGTCGACTCCCAACACAAATACTTGTATTGTGCTAGACGCACTTTGTGCTGGCTGCCAGTAGAGGGCATCAGAGGTCACATGAAGTGAAAACGAAATGTCAGTTCTGGCTGATCATTAGACTTCATCACATCAGACTAGATATATATGTGATAAATAAATTATTAGGTATTTATGTTTTTTCATGTGAGTTTTATCATTTTTTATTTAAAATTTGATGTTGTGTACTTGGATGTCTGGATTTCATTGTTCAGTTTTATTTGAATGTCCTGTGCTTGTTTGTTTCTTTTGAAATAAGTATAACATGTTTAAGTGGAAACACCTGGATGGATTTTGTGTGGTTGTGTATGTATGTATATGTGTTTGTGTGTGTGTAATCCATAAATAAACCATATCATATATCATATACACGTATTACTATATACTGTATTCCCAAGAAGTCATATTAAAGTCATATCAACCACAATCTTGACTTAAAAAAAGAAAGAAATTAGGCCCTTGGAGAGGGTAATGTTATTTAAATATGGTTGGAGGGACTTGGTTCAATACCAAACTAGAAATATTCTGGTGTGAAATTATACCTCCCAGGCAAATTCATATTGACTGAGCTGTGATACAGCTGTAGTTACATGATATTACTGTTGGTCATAAAGTTGCACAATCAGTAGTTGCGGTTGACTTATCTTTTCTGCTGCCACCACAGCCCTTTTCCATGTAGTGTAATTTCTGTATTTTTCATTCCTAACCATAAGCCAGCTCTCATTCACACAATAACCACTAAAATATTCTGTAGACTTAAGGGAGCAAAAACAATAAGTTACTTTTAGCCATATATGCAGTAGATTTACTATAGTTTGTTTCACAGGTAATTGTCCATTCCCTCCAGCTTCACTCTTTCTTATTGGCATCTTGTCTTCTCCTATATCCTCATGGAGCTTGATGCTGCTGCTGTGTGGTGGAGTTATAAATGATTTGGTACTTATGAACTTGCTGCAGCTGCTAAACTGTTTCATTAAGGCTTAATTGAATCATTCCAGTGTCCCAGGAGATAGTCACATCCCATCACACCCTGCCCGTCTGTTGACTCAGTAATTTGACTGTGTGTGTTAATAAGGAAACAGAAGGGTGGTTTGTGTGTGTGTGTGTGTGTGTGTGTGTGTGTGTGTGTGTGTGTGTTTATATGGCTGAATTACCCACTGAAGTGAATGTGTGTTTCAGGACCAGTGAACTTCCCAGTGCAACACCGAACACTAAAGGTTGTTGCATTTGTGTGAATATGTGTGTATCTCAGTTCATGTAATACACTGATAATTTCTACATGTCAGTTCTTGTACATTAAAATTCAATTGGTTTGGAGAAATAACTGCATCACAGAGATCAGATGAATAGCTTACTTAGTACTTCCGATTGCTCTCCTCATCCTTCATCCTCATCTTTATTTTTCTTTATTTCCTTGTATTTGTACCTTTGTATTAGCTGTTGCCTCTGTCTTTTTGACTCCACACCCACAGCATCGATAGGTAACAAAGCCCCAAATTGCAGTTGCTTATATAAATGTCATTAAATGTGAACATAAAATAATAACTAAATTAACCTCATCTATTAGTTTGAAAACTGTTTGTGAAACAACCATCAAAAATGAACACATGAAATGTTGCTGTGTGGGAAATATGTGGCTACTACACCTAAATCATAGCCCTCCCAAAAACCATCATCCTACTCTGTGATCGACTATATCGGGCAATGAACCCCTTTTCTACTATCAATTATCTGACCTGGCACAAACGAGGAAGTGCTAACACAGCTAGCAGGGACCGAGCAGCCGTCCACAGTCAAAATAGCTGATTTTATCTGGCGGATTTCACAGCAGACAGCCTGCTAGTTTGGTAAAATTGCTTTGTTTGGACTCGTTAAAGCTCACACAGGAGGCTGGGCTGCTGTCATGTTGACCGAGCTGTTAAATCTATAGACTCTTCCTTCCTGCGGGCGGATGATGTCGGCTAGCTTCGTCTGAGCGTCTCTCTCTCCGCCACCGCTGCTGTCTCACTGTGGACTGTTGTTGGACACGTAGCTCGGGGTAAGTTGTCTGCTGCACTCATAGCACACCGTATTAGCAGAGCTGAACCTGTTTTTATAATATATCTACAGTGTCCTTCTGTCAGCAAGCCGAGGTAACTTTCCTGTTTGCTATCCTCTCTCAGGCCAAAAATACCGTGGCGCTGATTTAGGGATGTTGCTTATTGTGGCTAATCAGGTGCTCCTCGGGCCAAATAAATGGTCTAAATTCACGTTATATAAAAAAAGAGAAGAATTGTATGTTGTTAAGATTATTTGTAAAGTAAGACAGTAGTTTAAGTAACCAGTTAGTAGTGTCACTTTGTGGCTCCTTGTTTTGACAACAACATTTAATATAAATTATCTTCTCTAATCTTCTGCTAATTCAGTGATGTTATCAGGAGTATGCACATATCTGAAAGCCCCCCCCCCCATTATGTGCCTACTGCTGAATGTCCACTTTACTGTTAAATAGAGATGCAGAGATACTGATATCTTGCACGAATATCTGTATCAGATATCGTTAACAATGAGCTGATCTGGTATCAATACCATTATTTTGATACCCAGTATGTAAATTCATATCTATGTATTTATTTGTTATGTTTTGTGTTACAAAGTTAGGAAAGTGGTGTTTAAGTAAAGGTTGATGCTTCCTTACGCATAACAGAATGATCCCAGTCTCTTCCTCACAGTGAGGCATACCACTTATTGATTAAACACTGGTATTCGATCAGTACTTGGTTGTCAGCTGATACCCAAAACCCAGGTATCAGTATTGGTCTCAGGACAGAAAAAGTCAGATCGGTGCATCTCTACTCTTAAAATTCCACTTTTAAGTTGTAGTAGTAGTAGTAGTAGTTGGAGTAGTTTACTATTGCTACAATTCCTATTCCTACTATTCCTGTAACTTTAATTCCCAAGAACTCACTCAAATAATCTGACCTGAACTGATGCCAAAGTGTGTGAAGGAGTGATATTGCAGGTTATTGCTCTTTATTATATTCTTATTGGTGCTCTCATATTCTATTTAACACACGTAATAAACATACATTTCTCTCAGTTTGTCCTGCCTGAATCCAGATGAAAAATGTGTCACATGTTTCTGCTGAGACTTGAACATTGGAAAAATAGAAAATTAAAGTTTACGGCAGCATCTCCACCACCTGCTGCTGTTTGATTATCAGCTGATCATCATACTTGCAGCCTTGTGTGCACTCTATGTAAGCAGGTTTTACAGACAGGGTTTAGTTAATCTTTATTTAGGGGGCTGTGACATTAAGTCAGGAATCTTTTTTCCTTTTCACTGTCTGTTTTCCTCACACCACAGGAATGATGATGCACAGTGCAGCAACTTCCCAGGACCCTTCGCAGGGCACAGGGGAACGGGGGGAGCTGGTACACTCATTATCCAAAGAGACTCCAGGGTCCCCAGATGCCTCTGAGTTAGGGAGCCCACGGTCTACCCCGCACTTTGACCTCCTCAACATGGTTGTGTCCTATAAGAGAATGGCATTGTACCTAGAACCAGTTGCGGATGCCGTGGAGCTGACCCGCTTCCTGCTTGGGTGTGTATGTGTGTTTGTTTGTGGCCCACCTGAGAAGTGGCTGATGTAAATGTTTTTGGCCGTGATAGCAGGAACCATATTCATATTGCAGTTTTCAATGCCATGTTGATTTGTATCCCCCAGATGGAAGATGCCCCTGTGTTCTCTGCTTGTCTGTATATTCCTCAATGTCTTCTTCTGCACTGTTAATGAAGGTAAGATGAGGCATTAGGCATCAATATTGATCCATCTTTAATGTGGTGTTTAAAAAAAACTCTTGAATAATTTATCAACTTGCTGTTCTGTGTGCCTCTCTGGTTTCAGTGGGTTGGTTCTCAGTTGGTGTGGTGGCATTGACAGTGCCTGCTGCCCTGGGTTACCTGCAGGACAGGTGCGCGGGCAGATCCTCAGAAGCAGAGATCCAGAAGAGGCGCTATCATGCTGTGCATCGCAAAGACCTGCAGACGGTGCATCTTACCAAACAGGAAGCCATGTTGGAAGTCAAAGACCTGTAAGACAGACACTGTGGGGGTTAGGGTTACGAGATGTACTGATGTGATATTTGACTTTTGTAAAGATTTGTTTAGGGCTGCAACTAATGATTATTTTCATTATCACTTAATTTGAAATCAATTGATAATAATTGTCTGTAAAATTCAGAAAGTTGCAAAATGCCTGTTATAATTTCTTAGAACTCAAGGTCCAGTTTTCTCTGATCAAAAGTTCAAAATCCAAAGATTATTAGTTTACTATCATGCATGACACATAAATTCAAATCCTCACATTTGAGAAGCCGTCAGTCGACTAGTCATTGCAGCTCTAAATTTATTCGTCATAGCTCCACAAATGCTTAAAGATACTTGAGTTTTTATATATTATATACTCTCGAGGCCTTACAAACTTGTTCAGTTCATTTTGTACTTCATAAAACATGTATTCTTTTGAACTACATTGTATCTAATTTTAATTTTAGTCTTACCTTTATTGCGACATTGATAGCTTGTACAGCACGTACAAATCATGGATCCCCAGTCAATCATCAAAACAAATAAGTACAGCTCTGCTAATGGACACGGCCTCCTTTCCTTTGTTTTATTTGTTTTATACCTGTATTACTATTGTATGTGAGCACAGATAAATGACAATAAAGAAGGTTTTATCTTACAATGGTGATTTATAAATAAAAGATATTATAGAAAAAGTAATTCAGAGACTGATGATAAAAATATCCATTAGTTTCCCTCTTTAGAAGAAGTTTACAGACTATGGCTTGTACTCATGTGTTACATACACGTGACATTTGAACATGACATTTGTAATTATCAAGGTGTTGTCAAGGTGTGTCTTTGTTCTTCTGGTATTTGTGTTTGTGGGTGGGCTCATGTATTCTGTCTTCACCAGGCTGAAGCACCTGGATGACATGCTGTCTTCTGCTTGTCAGTCAGCTGAAAGCCTGTACAAGGTTCTCTACTGGGACAATCACACCAAGTCATCAAGGTTTGCATGTCAATACACACACACACACACACACACACAAAAACACAGAGGAGACGGCTCTCTGTAGTCATCACTCAAGAGCTGAAACATTGATCATTTTCTGTCTTTCACAGTAGATCAATTAGTCTTTGTTTCTGTGCTGATGTTGTCATTAGCCATATTTACATGGACTCACTCTAGTAGTACTAACATGTGATTACTCTAAACCAAACAATGTCAAATTCAGTACAAGCATGAACAAATAATGCAAAGAGTGTTCTAGTTTCCCTGATGGGAAACTCTGACTTTGTGATGTAGTTTGTAGGATGACTCTTGATTCATTGGGTTGTGTCTGTATGTTAACAGGAAGGGTAGCACAATATTTCTATTAGGAAACCCATTAAAACAGCTCATTTGTAATTCTGTCTTATTCACACCAGTCACTGTAAGAATATACTGGCTGATCAGTCACTTGTGTAGAGGTGTCACCTGACATTTGTTATATCCCCTTCCAGGTTCTATGGAGGTGTTTTAATAGTGTTGAGTCTGCTCTACATTGCTCCTGTGGGCTGGGTCCTTGCTGCACTCAACAGCGCCATTTTCCTGTGGAACAGAGAATTCTACAGAGGTGAGTTCACCCTGTCAGATGTGGGTTGGGCACCACCATCTACTGCACATAATACACTGACTATGGATAAGTGCTTCATAAAACCAGACTTAAGAAGATGTGAACTAACCCTTTTAAGGAAATAAAGACAAATGTTATTGGGTTTTTTTGTTTTGTTCCAGTTTTGTTGGACCTGAGGAAGCTGTTTCATGCAGGCCAGGCACAGGCCTCAGACGCATATGAAGAACAGGAACAGAGCAACATATTGGACAGAACCCCCACACCAACTAGTCTGGAGGTGAGAGGATGGAGCATAATGTGGAAAAAAGTGCATGTGGTTTAAAACACTGAAGGATTTAGTGGTTGTGATTTACATTAAAAACAACTATGGCTGTAAGCTCCTTATCCAGTTGATCCCATGCTCTCAATGTATTCACCCAGTACTTTAATGCACATCCCTGCATGGATTTTCCCCATCAGTGAAGACACTTTTTTATGTTGTGACTTGATTCTCAGCTAAGGCATTATTAAAATGGGTCAGATTTATCTTACTTTATGCTTCTGGAGGCCTCTTGAGTCACAACAAACATTGAACTGAAAAATTCACCCATCAAAAACAATATTTATGTTCATCTGTGACCAAATTTAAAGAATCTGTTGATCATCCCACTGTTGATTACATTCTCCGGCTGCATTTATTTATTAATGTGTGTGTGTTTTGTTGCAGGATCTGTCTCCCGGCAGTGTGGAGGAAGCTGAGGAGGCAGAGCCTGATGATGAATTTAAGGATGCAATTGAGGTAAAGATTATCCTAAAACATATGCACTTCTCATATGTATATTTTTTCATGTCACAGTTTTTCCACAAATCTGTGATCCTGTGCTTTAATTCTCAGAAATGTTGTTCTTTACTGGCCACCTTTTAATTACAGACATCCAAGCGTCAGATATTTCTTGTAAGACACACATAAAAGACATGTCAGGTTAAAAAGAATCATTACAGTTGTGGTACATACCAAAGGAATAGTACAACATACTCAGTAATATGCTTATTCACTCTCTTACACAGAGTTAGATGAGAAGATAGATATTTCTCTCATATCTGTGAATAAATATGAAATACCCCTTTCATACTGATGACATATTTCCTGTTACTTCCTGTTTCCTTTCTGCTGTCCTCTGCAATCAGGAAAATACAATTTCCCTGCAGGTGAGTGTGTCACCCCACCTCTGTTGAGAAGAGGCTATTGACACTCTGTAATACTCTGGTTCATGTGTTGGAAGCTTGTGTGAGGTTACCTTGCAGTGCAGCTCCTGCTTTGCCATTTGAAGCCTTGTTTTGGGGTTTGTTCATGTGCAGTCACACTGAATATCACTTGTGGGTAACATTTGTTCTCATGTGTTGTTCTGCTTCTCGATAAGGAAACGCCTTTGGTCTTAGTGGTAAGTAGATTTCCCTGTAACCCCTCATCAGTTCATCCATCTGTAAGTTCACGTGTTTGTTGCCTGGGCATGAGTACGGAATAGTGACGGGCAACACTGTATAATCTGCAGCCCCATAATTGTTGGCTCCAGTCAAACCACTGCATCTAGTCAGTGTTCATGATCATAGACGTCATATTGTGTTAGTGACATCAGCTTTTCCCTCCTCAAACCATTTTAGTTTAGATGGACCCAATAATCTTATGTTGTGCGTGGGAGAGTTGATAGAAACCATATTGTTAACTTTTATGTATTTAATCACAGCATATGAAACACAGTCTTGACTTGGTGCATAATAACATATACATCCCGCTTTAAGTGGAGACATTTTTTTTTCGTTAATTAGTGTTTCTTGCACACAGAGGAGAAACAAGTTGTCCTGTTCTCTGAAAGCCTTGGGTTTGGGAGTGTTTTTTCTGTTTAAAAAAAAAATCATAATCCTTCTATTTCGCTAAGAGTGGTTCCTTTTTCTTTGTTTCCATCTTACTCTCTGGTCCTCTTAATCCACAGTTTAGATACTCTGAAAATCTCAAAATGAAATCATAGGGTTGTCTCACATGCCTAAATATTTTCCATTTATCGACACAGTAACGTTTAATTTTATATAACACAATAAAAATGTATATGTACCAAATCATTTATATATTTATATATATATATATATATATATATATATATATATATATATATATATATATATAAATAAATAAATATATATATATATATATATATATATATATATATATATATATATAAATAAATAAATATACAGTCAAAGCATTTATGTCATGTGAGTGCAGTGTGCTCCGCCTCTGCATATTTAAAACGGTAAATACAAATTTGAACGTGAACAAAAAAAATGTAAACCATATCCCACAACAAACAAATGAATAGACCAATAAAGAAACACAACCACACTTGTTCTTGTTTGGCTGCTGGGGTCTAGTGGTAGTTCTGTTCAGCACCAAGACCCCCAATTGTCGCAATGGGTTAGGGTTAGGGTTAGGGTTACAAAGTCTTATTTGTGGAACATTTAGGTATGTATAAAGATATATATTGCCCTCAGCTCAGGGGTTTTGTGTCTGTATGTTTGGCAAATAGATCCTTTATAAGCATGCATCCATTTTTCCACATACAGGCATGTTTGTTCCATCTTGGTGTATCTTCCTAGTAGTCCTTGTACTTTCCATCATCATGCTTGATTTAATTGGCAAACATCTGTCAATTAAACTGGCTGAAACAGTCATAATAAATTTCATCCAGTTCAACTCTGTTTTCTGGCCAGGTTTTCATCCTGCGAATGACTAACAGCACTCACTGTAGCTTACAGTATATGCAAGTGTCTCATTCAGTCTGCCATTTTCTTTGTCTCTCCCTCATCCTCCCTCTTCTTCAGGAGGATGATGATGGGCCGCTTTTAGCTCCTGAGTATGACACCATCTCTGAAAATGGTCTCCTGAGTCGCAACGAACCGATACGCAGCAAGGTGTCCAAGCTGACAGAGAAACTGCGTAAACGCTACCCCACCACCAGCACAGGTCAGCCTCCTCTGACAAATCCACTGCTGTTTTTCCCCTCACTCTTGTCCTCATTATACCCCAGTGATAAAAGAGCTTTTGATCATGAATCTCATATTGATACATTTCTTTTGTCTCACAAAGGCAACTGTTCTAGCTGCAGTGCCGTCTTCTCAGTGCTGAAAAAAAGGGTGAGACTGAGAACTTGTTAAAGAAGTGGAGATATATTTAGACATTGCGTCATCATCATATTTAATTTTGTCTTACTTTTCCATTGGCACAAGCTTCATCATGATGTCTCTTCCTATTGCAGAGGAGCTGTAGTAACTGTGGCAACAGTTTCTGTTCCCGATGCTGCTCTTTCAAAGTGCTGAGATCTTGCATGGGAGCAACAGGTGAGAGGGGAGAGAGTTCAAATATTTAATGTTGACAGATGTCTGATTGTTAAAATTGCACGACAGTTTCATTATGTTAAAGCACAGTATCCTGTCTCTGTTCCTCTTTCTTATCTGCTCTTTGACGTACGATCACATTATTTTATTTCTGTTTCTTTTTCAGCGCCAGAGGCCCAGAGAGAGACTGTGTTTGTTTGTGCTGCCTGTAATTCCTCTCTCAACAAGTTACAATGAGATGGCATGTCAGTCTTCTCTCTCTCTGGATTTCATCCACCATTTGCACCTGAGCCCTTCAACAAGTTACTGAAACCCTAACACATGCCTTGATTTTCTACTTAGGGCACTTATATTTGTTAAGATACCTCCCATATTGAACACCAAACCCTTTCTGCCTTTTCCAGTTGCATCCCTCCTTTGCTATTTGTGTTGCTTCTGGGACTTCTACTGTAATACATTAAGATATTTCACATTTCAACTTTCAATGAAGAACTGGACCTTATGGATCAAGACTTACTACAGAGCACAATGGCTCTGAATTGAATGGACCCTTTTTTGCACTTTGCTGAGCAGAAGAAAGTGCAGCTGTTGGGTGTAACAAAAAAGCTAACAGGATGTTAATGGTTTACGTGCTTCAGCTCACCACAAAGTTGATTAGACTTGAATGTTGAAATTTTAAAATGCAGCCCTGTGTAGCAGTGTAGCTGTTAATACTTTTCAGTTCGATCAAAAACTGTATAAATGTGGCATATTTTTAAATTGGTGATCAATTTTTTTGAACCAAGGATGGCAGTGTACTCCAAACCACTCTGAGTTTTGTGTGTTCGGATGAACAAATTAATTGGCATACAACAAGAAGCCTTGAATTTGGTTTTGATTGCCATAGTGTGTGTAGGCTGGCAAGTCAAATGTTTTTCACACAGACTCGATCCCCCATTACACTTGTAGCTGGTCACCAGTGTCATGTGATTAGTTCTGGGTTTGTCCAAATTTTTGAGGCCAATATTTCTGGTTTACTTCTTGTGTTTATTAGTTGTTCTGCTTCCACTGCAGCCTATATGCTCCTCCTGTTGGCATGCACATTATTTGACAGACCTGAAGGCTGTAAGTATACTGGTATTTGTCCACATCTTCAAAAGCATTTTGTGCAAACTCTGAATTTAAATTCAGGTGCAGAATACTCACTGTGACCCATCAGTGAGGTTTACTTCTTCTTAATGGTGTTCCCACTAGCTAGAGGAGCTTAGGTGGTACAAAGGGAGCAGAAATTAGAAGCTGTAAGACTGATAACTCCATGACAGTAAACTGAAATTGCATGGCCTGCAATGAATCACATTATTTCTAACAAGTTGCCAGTAAAAAATGTGACAAAGCTTGCTCTTCTTGTAATGATCAAATTGGTGCTTCATTTTGGTTGCCATTTTTCCTTTAATGGACATGTCAAATTTGGGTGTTGGGAGTATAGCAGCAGCCTAAAAGTCTTCTCAAGCTGTAGGACCCTGGAGTTGGTGTTTTTACCTTTAACTGGATCAAAGTCGACCCAACTGGAGTGAAGTCATTTGAATGGACTGCACCACCAACTCTAACTGTCAGCAGAGCCTCACACTCTTGCAAGCGGGACTTAAAAGAATTAGTGTGAAGGCATTGATAACCAAGAAGTGGATCCTGGATGCAACGTTTTAATCATGATTTAGACACAGATGATTGTAATTGTATCCTTTGCTTTTATTGTAATCATATATAAACTGCTACTGTAAATTGTTCTACTATATCTAATATATTTAATTTAAAACTCCAGAAAGTCCAAGTAATTATTTGACCTAATAATTCATTCTGTATATAATGCCCCTTATTTTATGGTTGAAATATGCCAATATTGAAATAAACTCTGTGATGATTTGATTAAAAGTCACAAATGATAAGTAATTCATTTTTGAGTTAGAGGTTGTTGTCTTAGTTGTGTGGTAGGCCATAATAATTTAAATTTTATAAGCATCTGAATCTTATGGAACCTTATGTTCAAGTTTGAATCTCTCGTGTCAAATTTTGAATTCTGACCTTCATTCCATCTTGAGTTGTTGACTTAAATGGAGTTTATGGATCCAAAAAGGACTCATTTAATTAGAACAACTTGAGTGTAATTTCTGAGCATGAGATACTTCTGCTTTAAGTTTTTGAAGTTGCACAACAAGGCTACCTAGATCCAAACAAATTTGAGTAGATCATTTTCAGCAAGAACAAGAATCAATGCTGCAAAACTTTATCACCATTAAGTTTTTACAAGTGATTACATTTCTCAATTACAGTATGTATTAAGTGCTTATAAGGATATCTTTAAAGCTGCTTTTCTCATTATTTCTATACAAACAATGGACCAAATTAGACTGTGTTGTCAGTATGGAGCATTTTAGTGTCTCTCAACTTATTGTTCATTTATAATTGGTGGTTCACTCCCTCTCCCTCTCATGCATCCTTTTTGGCTGCAGTTTTAAAAAAAATCTCTCATTAAGTCATTGTTCCCAGAAAGAAGTAGAGAAGTAGCACCCTGTTCAAACCTGGCATTAAAATGTGTCTTGAGTGATCCAAGCATGAGTGGGCAGCTTTTAATTACAGGTGTGAATACACTCAAGACTCATTGAGGATGCACTGAAATCAGATGCTCGGACAACATTCAGAGGTAGTCTGGATGGCATGTGGCCACATTCTTCTTGCAGTATGTATGCAAATGTGACTGTGTAGGTGGAAGTATGTACTCATTTGCAATCATATTAAAGTGCATAATAATAAGAAGCTACAACAGGCTAAATTAATCATGTGCCAATATTTTTTAATATCCAGCTGACTAGGAATAGGAAGTGCATTGCTACCTCCTGCCAGTTAAAAACAGCAAAGTGCTCTTCGCAAAGGCAAATGATGCTTGTGTTTTTTTGGATATAGAGTGGTGAGATGAGATCATAAGTGGTCAATTGAGATGCATGTGGACATGCATTTTAATGCCAGGTGTGAACTGATGTACTTAGACCTGTTTACTTGTGGCTGGATCACCCAAGATGTATGTTAATGCCAGGTGTGCACAGAGCCAAAGGTAGTGTCTAGCTGAAACATTGCAATGTGTCGGCGGAGAAAAAAAACAAGCTAGAAGAGAGAATTTTGAACTTGCATTTTTCAGGTGGTGAGAAGCACGACTCCAGAGGAACACTGGGCTATATGTTGGATGTGGAACTGTTTGATATTAATTTTATTGGTGAAATGTGTTTACAGCTGTTTCCATTGTTATTCAATGTGACCAAACACAATGCAGACTTTAATACAGTAGGTCAACATTTAATTGTATACTGGTTTAATTAAGACACCAAACTCACATTGGTATGACCTAAACAGTACACTCATATAAGCTCCGCCCCATTGACCCCGCCCCCCCGTCTCACCCTCAGCTGTCGTCCTCCCCGCCCCTCCCCCCTGCACTCCTCCAATCCGTCCCTGTGTCCCACTAAAGCGATTTCAGCGCATGCAGGGACTCGTCCCTACGGCCACGGATGGCAACATGGCGACAGAGGTAAGACTGACACATTATGTGAGCTTTCGATTACCAGCATGAACAATTTTAATGATCGTCTGAGTGAAACAAGCGCGGGCGCAGTTCACATGGTCAATTTGGGGCATTGAGAAGGATCAAGCTTAAACTGTGGCACACTAAATCCGGACAGATGACTGTGTGTCCTACATTATCTCGCTAGGTTCGTCCTCCTGTGAGCATTTTTTTAGGAGAAAACCTCATTAACGGGAATTCAGAAAGTCAGCTGACCTTATAATGGAGACAGAAATGGGGCAGAATCGACGGACCCTCACCGTGATGATGTTAAACTGTTTTGGTGAAAACAGATTTGTTTTTGTCTGTTGAGACGCCCCGTTAATCCGGTGACAGGCCACTGTGTTGACCAGTAACCAGAAACACACACACACACACACACACACACACACACACACACACACTCACTCACACTCACTCTATCTTTCTCTCTCTCACACACACACACTCACTACCACGTTCAGCACCATGGACAGATGCCACGCCGCCCTGAACCGTCATCGCTGCTTTCCCATTCTTTCCAGTCGTCCGTTCGATAAAATGCGAAAAAATATGATTCATTAGGGGAAAATAGAGTGATCCTTATTCACAGTACACATACTTGAGATCTAAAGAATAGTAAGATTTGGATCTTTATCAGTATGCTTCATCGTGTTCCGCCTGATCGATCTGTTGTGAGCGGTAGTGAAATGTTGCCCCATCTCCTGCAAGGTTTTACCTCCCTGTAACACCAGAGACAGAGTGAGAGAGACAATGAAAGTGTGTGTGTGTGTGTGTGTAAAAGATAGTATGTCCAAATGCTGGGCTTTGTTCCAACAGCCAACAGGGCAGAAATGAGTACAGACACGGAGCCACAAAGTGATGGATGACAGTCTCCTCCATCATCCTGTACTTCCAAATACCAAAAGATCAGCTGCTGTTTGCACACATCACTACTGAGCAGATTTAACTCTGGGGACTCATTAAAGAGACATCAAACCTGCTTCTGTTTGTCTCCTCCTCAGTTCCACAACCTGCAGGAGTTGAGGCACAGTGCGTCTCTGGCCAACAAAGTCTTCATCCAGAGAGACTACAGTGAGGGAACCACCTGCAAGTTCCAGACCAAGTTCCCATCCGAGCTGGAGAGCAGGGTAAGGAGTCAGAATGCTGTGCTACCTGTTTTGTGTTTTGTGTTACCTGTTGTGTTGCCCTCTTATCCATGACAAGTTCAGAGTCAACCATAGTGCATTTGGATGTATATTTGTCATACCAGATAGTACTACTAGTACTAGTAATGTTTGTGATCAGAAAACTATTTTAATGCTTTAAAATTCATGATATGAATGCCACCAGTGTGTTGATTTGGACACCTGGATTGAGATCTCTGCCAATTAAAACATTACTAGTAGGTGTGTCACTTAGAAAAGGTCTTTATGTTGGAAAGAATTACACATGATAAATTCAAAACACTGGTTGCTATGTGCTCATTAATGTAAAATACAAAAACCCATTGATGTGTTAACCCTTCTTTTTCATAGTGTATATCTCAACAGTGGTTGTTGAATTAATTACATCATTAACAGAAATTAAATGATGTAGTAATGTTGTTTACAGCTGCATTTTGGGAACTAAACCTGTGATCAAAGCAACGTTGCAATATGGTTCTACACACCAGGTCACTATGTAACTTTAAAGCTCCCCTCCAATATGTCTTAAAACATATAACAATAATCTTACCTTATGAGGCAGCTAGATTTGCGAGATCATGAGATCACATGATCACAAGATCACTGTGATAATCCATCTTATCAGGCTTCAGTGTATGTATCTGATCCACTGGTGGTTTGGGAAAATCAGCAGCCAATGAGGATTCATGTGTGATCTTGTGATCTTGTGATCTCTTGCAAATCATGCTGCCTTGCAAGGTCAATAACAGACAGATGGTTCATCCAATCACCGGCCACATATTTTTTTTAGTGTCTGCCCTTGTCCAAAGAGTTTCCAAGGACCTATCAGATGGTTCTGTGTAGCAAAACATCTGGTGCATCAGGTACTCAATACTCTGCAGCATTGGGTCCAAACTAGTTGTGACAAATCATGCTGGTAGGCCCATCCCTAAAAATCAGATTTTAAATGAGCGAAGAGAAACTTTCTTCTTTCAGCAGATGAATGTGAATACAAAGTCATCCTTCTGCACAGTGAAGCTCAAACATTCAACTGTAGGAACAAGAAGAGAAACATAGAGATGAAGTTAGTTTAAATTTTGAATTTCTTGAAAGCTTTCTGTTACTACCCATGATTCTGTCCTGTGTGTGTCTCCAGATTGAGCGGACACTGTTTGAGGACACTGTGAAGACGCTCAATAACTACTACGCAGAGGCAGAAAAGATTGGAGGCCAGTCTTATTTGGAGGGCTGTCTGGCCTGTGCTACAGCATATCTTATCTTCCTCTGCATGGAGACACGCTATGAAAAGGTCAGACTGTGGCTCTATGACCTTGCACATTTTATTGATAAAGGGTTGGGATAGGTTCAAAAATGTCTTTTCTAAAATAACAGGTGCTTAAATGAACTTTGATTTTTCTTGCTGTATTTCATTCCTCCTGTTCATACTGAAAAGGAAGAGATCATAATGCTCTTTCAGTGTAAGTGATGACAAAATCCACAGCTCTCCTTCTGTGCAAAATCATTATTTAAGTTTATTTGAAGCCAATATGAGGCACGAGCTGTCCACTTGCTGTTGAGACACAAAGAGAATTTTTCTAATAAGACTGTAACTGCTGCCAGTTCTGTTTAAATCTTGTAAGCACATTTGGAGAAGATCTTGTAAGAGCCAATATGAACAGAAATGATAATAGGGAGCAAAATCTGTTTCAATAATTATATGGGCACCTGACTGTTGATTTAAGACTGACATGAAAATCCTTTAACATGCCTTTGTTCCATATTATTTGTCTTGATTTTTTTGTCTCTGTCTGCATGTCAGGTATTGAAGAAGATAGCCAAGTACATACAGGAGCAAAATGAAACGATCTATGCTCCCAGAGGCCTGCTCATCACAGATCCCATAGAAAGGGGAATGCGTGTCGTATCCTTACTCAGTGTTTGCAGTTGCAATTGCATAAAAACATATCCATTTATCTTTTTCTGTTTTGATTTAAACTTTTTCTCCATGGATAAATCCTGGTCCTTAACTACTTTCACCAGATAGAGATTTCCATCTATGAAGACCGGGGCTCCAGTGGCTCCAGCTCAGGGAGCAGCTCTGTGTCCGGCAGCACCGCTCGATGACTGGATACTTCCTTAAAACCATGTCCCCCTGATCACTCACAACCCCAGAGTTGAACTTAGGACAGTGATACCACTCCTGTCCCAACACTTAGACCCATACATCCTGAAGCTACGCTCACACAAAGGATTGACTATCTTTACCTGAGAGAGGCATGTTGCTCCTGACCTGCCATCACATGCTTAAGTTGATCAAGCTTTTTCTTCACAGTGAACACTTAAAACTTGCACTTTAGTAGTTAGTGTGCATGTAGTGATACAGTAACGTTGGATGGAAAGTCTAAGTGAAAAGAAAGAAAAAACATGTCGCTAGTAATACTTTGTGTGATCGTATCATTACTCCCCCTCCTGTCCTCTTTGAAGTTGAAGACCACAAGCCTCATACCTCAGCCACCACAGTTGCATCATGTGGTCCAGATCAGCCACAGCTGTGAACCAACCATGAAACTGGACTAAAAGCATCACTACCATCCATCCACTGGCTTTTGAAAACATATATCTGTAGCTCTAGTTTTCCAGATTTTAGGAAATGTAAGAAGGTTGACCAGTTATTTGAGTAGGGCATCACAAAGTTTCACCCATCCAGAGCCCAGATATATTGTACAAAAAACCCTTCTTCCTCCACCTCTGCTGTAAATCATGCTATCTGGTAGAAGCTGAATGTCATTTAGCCATGTATATAATGTAGCAGATCTTCCATCTTTCTCACATGAAGCCTGCATTTTATTTGATACACACAAACAGACACATGCACATATCTAAGTACTAACCTCTTGGTTTCACTGAGCGAGACCAACTCTTCCTAAATTTTGATTATGCAAAGGCGTATGGTGCATTGAATGCATCAGTAAGTAGACAAAGGATGGGTTAAACTAAAAGTCTTCCTGAATCATACGTGTCGTGTTTTGAGATACATCAACCCTTCCTTGATTTCTGAACGAACTTCCAAAGAACAACAACTGCCAAAAAACTGGCTCACAAATGTGAATGTGTCTTTTCCTTTAGTGACATTTTGTGCAAGAACAAACTTTCGTACTGCTTGTTGTTTGATACACATAGCAACAAGGTGTTTATGACTGGTGTCAAATAAATACTGTTTCATCACAGCTGCACAGAATTGATTTTTCTTTGTTGTATTGTACATCTATAGAAAAGATATTTCTTATGGCTTTTGACCTGTCACTGCAGGAAAATCACAGGTGCTAATATTATTACATTAATAATGGTCACTCACCACTCTTCCATCTAAAGTCTTTGGTAAACCCAAGCAGCTGGCAAACAGCCAGATATTTCCCTCAGGAGTTGATCTAAAGCACAGTGAATACTTACATTCAACAGGCATCCAGAAAAAAAACCTCAAAAACAATGTTACTGTTGCTCTGTCGGCTGTTTTAATGGTAATATAGTGTATAAGTGCTTGGTGACCTGTTGGCACTTTAGCTTTAAATCGACCAAAACAATGTTGCTCTAATGTATTAAATTATTGAGAAGTATTGAGTGAACATAATTGACATTTTATATAATTCTGTCTTACCAGTTTCATCATCTTTGCTGAACAGTAACATATTTGTATTAGATTATATCAAGAGATTTCAAATAGAGAGGATGGCCTCTCTTGGGGGCTCCGAACAGTTTCAGGGGAGGCTCAGTGTGTGGATGTGAAACAAATGTTACATTAGTTATCAGATTAAGTATCAAAAGGAGATCATGTAGAATAGCCTAAACATGTGTAATTGTATTTGATGTCGTCTGAAGTTATGGCAAACAGTAATATCGGGCTATCTTGGCTTAAGTGTTGAGTGTGTAATCATGATCCCATGAGCATCCATGAGCGAAACTAAGCAAGTAAACTAAGAGAGGGTACAAGGGGATCTTTTTCCTTTTCCTTAAAAATCATGGTTTATGTAAAATAGAATATTCTTTGATTCTATGAAACCACTGACTTCATCAACATATTCTCCTGTCAC
The DNA here is from genome assembly GCF_027409825.1 of Scomber japonicus. Taxonomy (NCBI): domain Eukaryota; kingdom Metazoa; phylum Chordata; class Actinopteri; order Scombriformes; family Scombridae; genus Scomber; species Scomber japonicus. The sequence goes on along the minus strand of NC_070579.1, from coordinate 29,280,018 downwards.
CATGGCAATTTTACCACAAATTAATCACAGGAAAATGTAAAAAAGTTTTTTTTTTTTTTTTTTTGCATTATAGTAATTTAAAATAGTTTCATGCAGTAGGATCAGGATCAGGATCAGGCACCTGGATGAAAAAGCTTTGCTAATTTGATGCATGAAAAGCTTTGGTCAGGCAAATTCCCTCATGTCTGCATGCATGCTTAACTGGTTACATGACAACAGCATCAGCTGGCTGACAACATGGGAAGACTACAGCAAACAGGAAATGTCCAGACTGTATGACGTCCAGATAGTAGGAAATGATTAAGTAATGCATCCAGATAAAACATGCTATTCCTGCATATCACAGGAAGTCCTTTTAGCAGATGCTTGATCCAGACAAACACTGCTAGATACATTCTGTCTGTTCTTATTGTATTACTGTTGCCCTGAATGCTACTGTCTTCTTAGATCTGTCAGTAAAGAGAGAACCAAGACAAACTGTTGTAAAACTGTCTTAAAACAGGAGGCTTCAAACGTGGAGGCAGAGGTGGAGCGGATGCCATCATAAAATGGAGCCAACGCTGCATGGGATGAAGGGAGAGAAAAAGAACAAATGGGTGGGGGAAAACAAAGAAGGGCATATGAGAGGTCAAGACAACACTGTACAATGTTTGAAACCAAAGAGATGGAGGACATATGGAATGAGTAGTAGAAAAGGCAGAGGAGAGGCGTGCAAACACATGAGAGACACTTCTCATCTTGTATTTGAACAAACAATAGCTCAAGACACTGAAACCACTGATATAACTTTTCAATTATAGAATGATAATCTGACACACCCAGCATATTGATTTGAAGGAGTTTATTTCGGGAGTTTGCCATGGTACATGAAATATCAACCAGAACACAAGCTGCAGTAAATAGGTGACTAATGAAATTGAAACTAATGAAATAAAAAAAAGTTTAAAAAAAATAGTAAAACAAAATTAAAACTACTCATAGAGTAAAGAAACCAATGCCCCTGTCCTAAAATACAGAAGAAAGAAAAATAAAATGTCTGCCACACAGGTTTTTATTGCATTACATGTGATTGTCCTCAAATACCTGTAGAAAAATAAACATAAAAGAAAATTAAAAAGAATATAAAATAATATTTGATTTTAAAGTGCTTTTGATAAATAAAAATATAGAAAAAGATAAATTGCTATTTATTTATTTATCTTTATTTAAAAAACTTTGCCCACCTGCGCAGCGGCCGTTCTTGACAGTAAAGCCTTTACCACACTGAAAAAGAGAAGAAAGGAGTTTATTGGTACCAAACCAAATATGTTCATTCATTTGGGTTTTATAGAAAAATATCACTGAACAACTTGATACAGTGAAAGAAAGAGGGAAAGGTTGGGTTTTTTGTTGCCAATTGATTTGAAATAAAGACTGTGGTTGATTGCATCAGCTCAAAAGGCCAGTAAACACAGACTGACTGTAACATTACCCGTGTTCATAATTCATGCCGTGGATCCACAGTGCATACCTGTGTGTCATTGGCAAGCACAGACATTTCCCTCCCTGTGGGATAGGCTACTACCACCACTGAGTTCATTTCAGCAGGCTGAACGACACGAGTGAGGGAGCTGCCATCAGGCCAAGAGACCTCCAGTACGGTCACCACATCGTTTCCTAGGAGTCATGACGAGAAAAATCACTGAGCATCATGAGGAAGACGAAAATACATCTTTCAAAAATTCACATAAATTTCAGTATGTGCGACGACAACACAATATCACATATTAATGGAAGAGTTATGGATTTTGGGAAACAAGCTAATTTGATTTCTTGCTGAGAACTAGAAGAAAGACTCTTTCATGTCTGTGTAATAAGTAGGAAGCTAGAGCCACACAGGAAAGTAGTGATCTTAGCATAAACACTGAAAGTGAAAGAAACAGCTGGAAGCAGTGACTTCTTGTGTTGCCGTGTGTTACACTAACCAAGTCTCTCAAAAACCGCCAACAGTTGTTTCTGTTTGTGTATGGATTCAAAAAAATGACATGTATGTTAATTAGTGAGATTTAGATATGCTGTTAGGCTTTTAAAAAAATATTTTGGACAGAGCAACGCTAGCTGTTTCCCCCTGATTCCAGTCTTTGTGCTAGGTTAGGCTAATTGCCACCCTGCTTTAGCTTCATGTGAATGGTAGATATGAGAGTGGTATCATATCAATCTTCTCACTCAACACTTACCAATAAAACTAATAAATGTATACTTACCAGGATGCTGAACTATTCCTTATCAGCCTGTACTAATAAGATCAATGTGTATACTGAGTTTAATACTCATCATTTTAAATAATGGCAACACACACTCTCTTTTACTTGAGAAATGTTACCCATTTTCTTCCAGTGTCTATAAAGTGTGTAGGCATAACTTACCTAAGCCAAAGTGGGCAACAGGCTCCATCTCACACAGGTACCCTGAGCCTCCATCTATGATGCGTGTTTGGGCCCCACTCTGTTTGGTAAAGGCTGTTACCTTGGCACCTCGAGCAAAAGAGCCAAATTTGGTGCGAGGGATGATACGCAGCCAGTTATTGGACGAGCCCTGCAAACACGGGTGACAGGTTACGTTGTGGATAGTCAGAGGTTGTTTATCATCAACAAACACACACGTATGTAAGCACATGCGCACACCTGCGTGACCTTGAAGACAGAGATCGGCTGCTGGGCGCTCTCGCCGTGAGCCAACAGCAGGTCCAGCTGTCCGTCCCCATCCAAGTCTGTCACAGTGCCACCTGTTCAAAACAGGCAGAGAGCTTCACTGCACTGACCTACATAAGAGCTGTGTCACTGTAAATCTCATCCAAATACAGAGGCAGCTCAACATCAGAATATTTTGTTAAGATTACAACATTTTGACAATGAAATTGATGAAAATATGTACTCCAAAGTCTTCTAGTCTGAGATATCTGACCTGTTCCTCTTCCTTGTGGCTCTGCAGCATCTCCCACATTAAGCTCCTGGATCACAGGGTCTGCATCAGCTCTCCTCGACACCCTGCAATCAAACACATAAGATTCTTTTTAAAAAACTGATAATGTACTCAATAATCCAGGATATGTGCTTCTTACAGTTATTGCTTATATGTAGGATGTCTCTCTTTTGAGTTTGGGTTCACATAATAATTGAAATCTCACCTGAACAGCCTGTTGGGGGCGTTGCCTCTGTAGGCAATATTGTTGAAAAACACCTCCAGCTCCTTGTCATTATCAAAGTCTGCAGCGATGACCGTGCGAATAGGGGAGGGGGTGGCAAATCCTCCAGTAGCAATATTCTGCACATGATAACATAGTGTCAGGCTTGATCAAATCTCATCATTTACAGACATTTACTTGTTCTCTTTACTTACCCGGAATTTAAAGTCGCTGCCCTGCAGGAAAAGTCTGTGTGGGCCATTCCAGTTGCCGTAGACGATGTCCGTCTTTCCATCACCATTGAAGTCAGCTAGTGCTATTCCTCTGCCATGCTGGTATCGGTCCTCCACACCTTTACAGGTTAACACAGTATTGAAGTAATAACGCTGCTGGAGCTGGAATACTGTATACTGTTTTCAGATATGATGTCTTTTCAAGTAAAATACACAACAGCTGTACTTATGCACACTATATATGGGCATTCAGTACAGTGGACTAAAAAAATCCTTTGTTTAAAGAAATGTTAGCTGTATTTCTGTACTTAAACAAAATAAAAAATAGAATTTTTGCTATAAAATATATTAGATAAAAAGGACACACTTTGACAGGCATACAGTTATCTTGTATAATAATTGCACTGAAATGCTACTGTTAAAAAAAATCTATACCTGCTTTCAGCTTCTTTCCTTTCTAATTCTCACCTGCCTTTCTGGCCATATCAACAAAAGTCCCATCTCCATTGTTCTTAAACAGGAAGTTGGGTCCGTTCTCATTGTCACAGAACACATCCGATCTTGACTGGCTTAGGATTGGTCCAACCACCACGCCACGGCCGCCTGCACAACAACCAAAGTTTGAATGCAGGAGCCAATTTGGCCAACTCCAAAACATCACAAGCTTTATTTTTCTCTAACTGACCAGTGTACTTGTTCACTCCAGCTTCAGCAGCTACGTCAGACAGAGCAATGATGCCCTTGGTCAAATCACTGCCAGCCTCATCCATTTCTAAGAGGGCGTGGGGGCCGATGTTGCCACTGGCATAGTTGGCCACGTAGATGGAGTAGCGGCCAGTTCCCTGCAGAGAAACAACACGCAAAAGAGTCACAGACGGAATTGACAGAATTATCAAAGAAAGGCAAAATAAAGAGGCTGAGGTGTGGAGAACCAAGCCATCAGACAAAGTGGGTATACTGACCTTTCTGTCGACACATGCCACAGAGCGTCCTGCCATGCGATTAGCAACGCCACGACGCACATTGAGCTCGTCACTGAGCAGATCCTCAAATCGGCCATTACGAAACTTGAAGAGCTTGTCTGAGTAAGTTGCCCGTCCTGCAAAAAAAAGAAAGATGGAATAAAAAATAAATAAATGAGGATGCAAAATCATTCATCTACCTGAAATTACCTGCTGGGGTCATGCAATTTGTATTTCTGAGGACAGATCATAAGTATTTACCAGAGTAGGCATTGTTTGTGTTGAGGAAGTAGATCTCCTCACGTCCGTCTCCATCCACATCACAGGCAGTAACTCCAATGGCGTTCCCTGCTCGGTCCCTCAGTGCATAGTATGGAGAGTTACTGTCATCAATAGCAATGTTTACCAGCCTGTTCTGGGTGCGGTCATACTTCAAAACCAGGTTGGGGCCGTCATACCTGATGGAGGACAACACAGGTTTATTTTGATAACACATTTTCATATAGCAGCTCCTACAAAGTGTAATGAACATGGAGATGTTACATTGATATATTTATACACTCACCCTGCCACCACCACTTCTAGGTCGCCGTCACCATCCACATCAGTTACCGCCATCCCATAATTGAGCTGTGTTGGATTGTGAAGGCCATCAGGTGGAAGCATAGTCTGTGTTACATCCTGAAGCATGGGGTCAGAGTTCTGAGCATGGGATTGATGCCAGAGTCCGACCAGCAGGAGCAACAGACCTGAACCCCACATCGCTCTAACCTGGTGGCACACAGGGCATTAAGTGTTTGTCTTCACAGTTCATGAGAATGTTCTTATATAGTCATGACATGTTAGAGAGCATGCATGCACATTACTTGAGCATTTTATCTCACAGTGCTGACTCAACCTCCACCATGAGTAATATGTAAAAGGAAGCTCCACCAATTTAATTGTGTCAACATTACAGGTCAGTACAACAATACTTATGCAGAACCTTCGAAATTGACAATGATAATGGTGTTCACATACAGATGATGAACATAAAATATACAAGAAATCATAACACTATGCAGAAATATAGAGGTAGAAGTTGAGAAAAGTCCAAAAAACAACGACAATCTGTGGAGAGTTAAGATTTTAAGTTTGATATTATCTGCAAAAACAGAGAAAAGAGATCATATTTGGATACCTACCTGACAATGTATATTTTTGCAGCTACAGTACAGTAGAGCGCATAAAAAGAAGGGTCTTTTCTGTATAACCGATTCCTTCTGGTTTCATTGTTAAAATGATGCATGATATTATCATTTGCTCCACAAAGTCATTCATGTACAATATAATGCATACTCTTTTACCCATGCATAAAGCCTATTTCTCATCTCCGCCTGCTCCTAAACAGAATCGGTCACATGCAAGGGATTTAATACCGTCTTACCTGACAGCTGTGTTAGTATGCAAATGATCCGACTTGGTTGCAGTCATGTGTGTGCCATCTGCATCCTTATTATATCATTTAAGACCTTACACAACGTTTTTTTTTTTTTACACAACGTTTTAAATTTTACGAAACAGCTTGTGTAACGTGAAGGCCACTTGGCCAATCAGCGACGAGCTGTCGTTGTGTTGGCCAATGGCTGATCTGTGTTTCTGTGCACGTGGATGTAAGTCGCTGAAGTGGGTTGTGTTTGTAGGAGCAGCTAGGTAAACACAGCACAGCTATAACACATAAATAATATTCTCAAGCGAAAGCACATTAATTATTTGTGTCGAAATACTAATCCTGACCCATTAAGACGATGTATATTCTGCTAAAAAACGAACTGGACGTGAAAACAAACCTACAGTAGTTTTGCCGCAGAGCCTCTAAAGAACACCAACTCCCAGAGTGCTTTGCGTTTGTCCGAATCCTGCGTCAGTAGTGCGACGAAAATCTGCTGCTAAACAAACCAAATACGGGTAAGCTGAAAGAGTGACATTTATTCTATATGTGTGGTTAAAAACTAGTCTCAGTGAAAATAAATAAAACAGAATTACATTTTGATGCAAGCCGGTGTCAACTTTAGGTTTGTGTCCTCAATAAATAATGTTTACGGCTTCAGCGAGAGGAAGCTAACTGTGGCTTAGCTAACCGTTATATATTAAATGCTTCTCTTAGAGTAATTGACTAGTTTAAGACGTTGGAATAAAAATGCAACGATGATGTCATTAAAATGATTCACGACTTTTTTGGAAATGTATTAATGTTTAAGAAATATTGAATACTCTATATCAGAATCACTATCATCTTTATAGGCCAAGTATGTTATGTTTTTAGTGGCCCTCAACGTGCTTTCACTAAATAACAACACAGCAGTCTTCAGAAATATACACAAATGGTACAAAGCTGTGGCGTACTTATTTTTATTCCTTTGCCTTTTCTCCTGTTTCCTTTCCTTGTTGGTCCAGGTGTTTTAATTACATCTCTTAATAATGGAGTCGGAACAGCCAAAGGAAGACTGCACCACTGCGCAGCCTTCATCCACACCTGCTTCTCAGTCGAAGAAACCAAGTCAGGCTCTGTATGTGCCCAAACAACGACTTCCTGCCTCCAAAGACAAAGCGCAGACTCAGGGAGAAGTTAAACCAAGACCTAGGCCTCGCTACACAGACAAGGCACGAAAGAATGCCAAAAACAAGAAGGACAAGGCTGGAGCCGGGGGAAAGACAGCACCTATTGAAGGAGAACATGGGAGTGAGGTACAGAACGGTGAAAGCAATCCTGATGTGAAGGAAGAGAGGCTACAGGATACAGAGGTGGGGAGTAATGAGCAGCCTGACTCAACCAGTGGGGTGGCGGCGTCCTCTCCTGAGGAAAAGGAGGAAGAGGAGAGTTGGGACACCTTGTTCAATGATGAGGGGGATTGTCTTGAGCCACACCTGCTTGAGGAGGTGAGAAATCAGACTAAGTTTGGATGAAAGGAACAAAAAAAACAATGTAGCAGTATAGACAGCTAAGCTGAAACTGTGCTTGCATCAGCTGCTTCATTCATGGTTCTTCATTGGTGGCTTATTCAACTACTGCTTGGCTACCAGCTGACCTGAGATATTTAATCATACTGTAAACTGTCACAGGTGTGCAGGGTAGCCTGTAACACCTCACAGGCCTCATTATAACTCTGATATACTAATGCCTATGTTCTTTACTGCTCCACCACCCCGACCACCTCCTGAGCTTTTGGTATTGTTGACTTATGTGTGTGTCAGGATGCAAGTCTTCAATATGGAGGTCATCTTTGACTGAGCTTTGACACCTAAAAGCAGAAATATAAATCAGACTCTATCTTTTTCTTTTTAGTTTAAATTCTTTATTTACTCATCTGCTCACATTCCCTCCTCACTCCTCCAGCTGGCTCTGAAAGAAGGAGGAAAAAAGAAGTCCATCCAGGAAGCCAGATTTGATTACTACAACATGGACCAAGATGACGATGAGGACATCGACCTCACAGACGACGAACTCTCTCACATCGTAGAGATCTATGATTTTCCTACTGAGTTTAAGACCGAGGATCTTGTCAAACTGTTTCAGTGCTACCAGTAGGTGAAATTCAAAGTACTACTTACTTTATTTTAAAATCTCATAGTTCAAATCCATTAATATCTTTCCGGTTTCTTGTAACCCTTTTATATTAAGATCTTTAAGTATAAGTTTTATTTACCTTCATTCTTTCAGTAACCTTTTCTTCTTTTATATTTTCAGACAGAGAGGGTTTGACATTCAGTGGATTGATGACAAACATGCCCTGGGTCTCTTCTCAAGTCCCATACCAGGTTAGTGAAATGCTGCTCCATATAAAAGGCTGTTGAGGGGGGGCTTATAATATTCTTTCCCTTGTCATAATGTGAAGAAACCTGTTTTAATAAAGAGGATCAGAGGACCTTTAGTAGTCTGTAACCTCTGACTGAGAAACTCAACATTATAAGTATGCACTGACTGCTGAGGTATTATATGATATTATAAGTTGTTTCTTTTACTTTGTCTGAGGGAAACACATTCTTCCACATAATCTTACACAATTGATTTTTTCATTGTATAAAAAATATCAAACGACCTGTTGTTTCTTTTCCCTTTTCAGCCCGTGAGGCTCTGAGGTCCAAACATCCCCTCATGAAGTTGCGACCACTATCCAAATCCTCCCCTGCCGTAAAGGCCAAAGCCCGTAGCTGCTCAGGTACAAGTTGGCCGTCTTCTTGGTTTTCTATTTGTTTGTCTTCTTTATTTCACACATATTTGAGGACTAATATTATCTTAATCCACCGTCCATCCCAAGACTACCTCCTGCCTGCTAAGGAGAGACCTCAGACGAGTGCAGCACTGGCTCGCCAGCTTGTGATCGGTGCCCTCGGTGTAAAGAGCAACGTGACAAAGGAGCAGCGGGAGGCAGAGAGGAAGAAGCTCCAGGAAGCAAGAGGTAGAGATGAGCTGTGGTCAATAGAACATTTTAGCCCTCATTTGACAGTCTCTTTGCCTCAGTGCTTGCGTCATAAGCTTTTCACCACAAGAGGTAGCTGTTGTCATACTTTATAAGGAAACTGCAGTTGAAAGTGTAGTTGCAAGTTGATGCCAAGAGAAGTTGCTCTCCGTCCATTCCTGTGTAGATAATAACAGGTCTATAATCAGTACAGCAGCCATTTCCCCTCACAGATGGAACATAAGTATATAAGCACAGAAAACCACAAATGGCCGTCCACTGAATAGCTAGTCAGGAAGTCAGAGCCTTGAGTATAGTGAGCTAAAAAAAGCTTCTTTTGTTCTTAGCATGATGCACTGCTGTGCTCGTCATTTAAGATCACAACACCAGAGTAAATGTCAGTGCAGACGTGCATCTTGTGCTGAACATTGTGTCCTTGGACTGGATGCCACGTTTGGTCATATCCACGGTCTGCCACAGCTCCTCAGACTCCTGCATGTGGCAGACGGTGATATAAATTTAGAGCAACAAATCATAAAATGTTGTTTAGTTAAGGGCTTTTGCTGATTGATATATGATGAACTGTCTGTCTCTGTAATTTCTTTCAGAAAATAAGCGCCTGGCAGTCAAACAGAAGGAGGATGCTTGGGAGGGGAAGTGACTGGACAGAATACTACACCCCCCCTACTGTTGTTTGGTTTTATTTTTTTTGGATTCCTTGATTCAGCAGAGGCTAAAACCTTCTATTACCTCTTCACACTCGATAAATACTGTCCTTCTCCTGCTCTGTTTTTCTTAAGCAGACACTCCTTCCTACCACCATACTTCCCAGAAATGGATTCCCACCACTTTCTCCTTCTTTCGGACACAACAGTCCTTCACCAACTGCTACCGAACATTTAATCCTCTTCTGTCTGTTAGCCTGTAGTGTTACATCACATGAGAGCGCCCACCTCTGTTCCTTAACCTTTATCTTCATATTTAATTTGTGCAGGGTGTGAAACACAATAGACTCACGTACTGTGATATCTCTAATATTGTAACGACGGCTGAGCCTAATCATGTTTAAAGGATAACTAATTAAATTATGTTATTCATTTTTGTCTTTAAATGGACATTTTATGTTTGTAAAGATGATCCAAATAAGTCTACCTGTAAATGTGAGGGTTAAATTCAGTCTTCTGAAATAGTACATTGTTAAGAGTATGTTGACAGTTGTATTAAAAGTTGTCATTTTAAAAAACGCAGTGTTGCTTACAGGCAGTTTGAGACTCGTTTCAGTAAATGGATTCCAACAGGGCGCGTCTTATTAAACTTCTTCTAAAAACCTTCGAGTCAGTTCAGTTTCCAGCTCACACCCATTGAAAGGCCTCTACTCAGCAGGTTGATTTTAATTCAATGTTTGTATTTTGTGCTGATGATATGTCATCTGTTCTGAAGGACAAATCTCAACCAGAAGAGCTTTTAGTGGATAGACATAATTTGTCTTCATCTTTTGAGCCAGTTACAATTTAAGCATTTCTTGGTTTAAATGTTTGGCAGAGAAAATATGTGAACAATGAGACATGAGCAAATCAGTTATGTGTCTTATATTCTGTTCATGTTCAGATTCATCTGTGTGACTACCTCCCGACTCTTTAAACCCATTTTTAAAAATCTGACATAGTTTTTTATTTAAAAAAACATTATGAATAGCATTATTATTATTATACAGAACTAGTATGATTGGAGGAGAAATCCCAAAAAACTAGCAGTATGATGTTTTAATGTGCCTGTACGGCTGTAGCAGAGATGTCTAGCTGGTAAATTGAATAAGCAGATATTGTATTTCAGTTGCATGTTGTTATTATTATTATCATTATTATTATTATTATTATTATTATTATTATAATCTGTCACACTTGATACTGTACAAGTATTATAGCAAAATAAGTTGTTAAATAATTTATGTTTGATAATTTAGGGCACTATTTTAACTCCAGGTTCTGTAACATGTTTCCACTCCAGTTAAAGTATATCTGTGTTGATAGAGAAACATTAAAACAATAATGTTCATGAAGTCTTTTCAAACTGCTATCTGATGGATTTTAAGGTTTAACTTCCACCTCAAACTTCAGAGTAAGTTTTCATAATTAGGATGAGCTCCTTCAGGCACTCTCATCGAGGCTCAAGAGACTTTTTTTTTTTTGACAGCTTGAGTCAGCTGCCTCTGAGACTTCACCCCAAACAACCCCAGGCCCTGTGGCACTCACCTCATTCACCTTGAGAGCTGCATAGTTGTTACTTGTTTCCAGTCAGTGAGCTTTGTGTTCAATCTGAAACGTACTGTTAACATTTGGCCTCATTGGCTCCTATATGTTGGAGGAAATGTTGAAAAGACACATGATAAATGGCCGTACACTTCAATGTTTGAAAAAAGGATCATTCATATTAAAACATGTTACCTTTAGACACCGTTCAGTCATACATTATGTGCTTAATATTCAAAACTATAGCTACTTAATATCTTAAATCTCTACAATCCAGTGCTGCTGGAACAAAGAGTTCATATCTACATCATTGGCTGAGGGCGACAGAGACGCTGTGCCACGTGGCTCATCGTGGGCTAATTAAAGTGTTTCAGCTTCAGAGGAGGCACCATTGCACGCTCAGTTTCTGTGTTCACATCTTTTTAAATTAACAGCCATCCAAATACAATCTCTGCAGGAACAAATCCCATTTCATAGACCCCTCATCTCTAAAGATTATTTCTGTTTACATACAGCGGGATCAGTGGATTAGGAATCACAAATGAGCCCAGCACATTTAAGTTGATGAAAATGTATCTGAGAGCATTTGTGTTTTTATGGACCAAACAGGGGAACAAAAATGAGTGAGGAAAATGCTGTTTTATTTAGTGGAGGGGTAATTAAAAATCAGAATAGTGATGTTTTATTTATGCCTGCTGGAACATCATAATTCATTTAAAACTGACCAGGAACCATAAGTGATGCTATTTAAAGGTATAGTCAAAGAGCATTGTGTATTTTAGTGTCTTAGTTCTCACTTTGACTACTATACTTACTATACTGAATGAAGAGTGTGGTCAGTTTATTTATGGGGGGAAAATACATTAAAAAACTATTTTATGATCCAGGAGAGCATTTTTTAGAATATATATAGAACACAGCATGTTTGAATTGTGATTTTCATACACAAAAATTAAAAAAAAAGAAAAATGCGTTTTATCTCCATTTCTTATATTCAGGGTCACATTAGGAAAAGTCCACCTAGGTGAAATAAGTATTGAGTGTTTACAGCTCTTAAATGTAAAAAATGGTCAGATTTGACCCTGAACAGTATGCAAGGGTTAATGTCACGTAAATCTCTTTAAGACTCAAAAATAAACAACATATAACTTTTACCACAATTTTATGAGACTTTTTGAAGTGTGTCTTGAGTGACGAGATCATGCTTCTAATTTGTAACTAATTAAATTATCTTCTTGTTATTGATGGTTACATTTTTATTAAAACAGTTGCAGGGAGGCCTTTGCTGGTCTCAATGCACACATGATCTTTTTCTTACATAATTTACCTTCCAAAAATGACTACCAGTGTGGAATAAAAGCAAATGTGGACACATATATTCAGAACAGCAGTGGACCTACCTCTGCGCTGTTGTTCTTGCAGCTGAACTACACTCTGCCTGCAGCTGCTCATCTTTACCATCATCTTGTGAGATCTGAGCCCTGGCCATAATCTCATGCTTTACTGTGGCTTCATGAGGAGGAGATGCACCGCAGAGCAGCCCCGTGGGTGTCTCACACACACTCATTAGGTTAACTACACAAACACAAACCACTACTGAGCCATCAGTGGTCCCAAGAAGCAGAGAAACACTGTTATGTCATGGAGCAAATGAAATGTGGGGCTTGGTCCAAATGAAGGAGCAATCTAATATCCAACCACAACAAAGCACTCTGGTGTTGTCGGGTGGCACGTTTCTTAGCACCAAACACTGTCAGCAAACACGCCTTACATCACCCTCCTCCCCTCCACAAATTCTACACTTTGCTACTAATGACACAGTCAGAGTGATTGCCACCTGAGAGTCTGGGCATTAGCACAGCAGCATGCTTTTTTTAAAGATGACAGTGCACACTTAAAATGAGATTATGAAACTTTTGAGAGAAGAAATGACAGTGTTCCTTTTTCAAATAAAAAATTGAATTCATATGCAAAATTGCACTGTCCCTAGTCAATACACCTGCTGATACACTCACTTAGTAAGTAACACTGTGCTGCAACTGTCACTAACAAAATGATTGATTTACAGTATATCTCTCAGTAGTAACTTTCTTTATGTAAATCACTTGATATTTATTGTCTTTTTTACTGAATGTGAAAGTGATATTCTTTTCTGAATCATAAGTCCCATACTTAAAGTATAGCCTATGTAATATGACAGTGGGAATACTTACCACTGTGTGGTGTGTGTGGGTGTGTGTGGGTATGTGTGTGTGTGTGTGTATGTACGTGTTCATCAGTGGGAATGAGGTTGGAAACAACCATAAAGCACCGGTTAGGTCAGGCTCCCTGGGAGAGGATGGGAAACCCAGTCGCTCTTTTTAAACCTTTACACAATCTGCTAAACAGGGCAATGGAGTCTGTGGTGCTGTGATCAGAGTCTCACATTTGCACACAGCACTGTATAAACAGCATGAACTGCTGTTACATGTGATTTTATTTATCTTCACTATATAGCCAGTTTAAAAAGAGGAATATTAGTGAATTAGCATTCTGTAAACTGTAACGTTAATCTTATTTCTTTTTTATTTTCTGTTTTACATTACCAACTCTGCAGTAAAATAACATGCCTCAAATAACCATAAAGTTTGTCAATCTGATGTTTATTCTTTCACTATCATTAAGTACTGTTGATGGTGCAATACCGTGATACAAGCAGATCTCATCTGATATTACCGATGTTATACAGATAAAGAACAAACACGTTAAAATATTTCTCATAATAAAATTAACAAATACAAAAAACAGCCACACAGGGACAAGGTTCAACTTAAAAGTACATTAAAATTCTGCATAAATTAGAGACCTAAAGAACAATATTTCAGAGAGGTAATATAAAACTGTACATGACAATACATTTGCAATACATTACAATATTTATTCAAATACGGCAAAATAGCACCATGAAATAAAAAAAACAAAAATCAATTCTCATCCAAAACCAAGAACCACATTGTTGGAACAGTAAATGCATTTGTAATGTGAACAGAGAAAGCACAGGAAGCATACAGGGTTTTGTAGACAGTCTGTTACCTGGTTCGACATTATCTGGACAACAGTTTACTAAAGTATTGTGAAAGTACTCATGTGCGTTCATGCCCTTACTTTCTTAACTGTGGTTCTAATTTGATCAGGGGAATTAAATTTAGTAATAAAGTCTACATATGTTTTTAAAATTGTAAACTGCATTTATTATGGTGAAATGAAGCTTGTGTCTTACTTTGGTAAATTTTCTTTTTCCTACTTTTCTGTCTTTTTTTTCTTTCTGCATATCTCCTCTTATCGCGTTGACTTTCTTAGATGAACAGTCACTCTGATGATGATCAGTCATGGGATGCTAATTAGTCATTTTTGCATAAATTCCCACCCTCCCAAACCATCCCAAACCCCCCCACCCTCCTCCCTCTGACCCTCATGTCTCTGTTTACTGGCATGTTTTTTTTAAATTCAACCTCCTTCCCCTGATATGTTGAGGTGCGGTGAGGAGTTGTACAGTTTTTCTATCCTTATATCTGCGTGTTCCTTTATTCACAGGAAGTTGTTGGAGATCTGACGTTGGTGGTCGAACAAGTCCTCGAACTCAGCACTGTAAGCATCACCTGAATGAAACAAACAAAGAAGAGAAGTGAAATACGCAGCAGGGAATAGGAGGAGCATTGAGGTGTTGGATTAAGGTGGGATTTATGTGCACTGAAAACACTTTCACACTCTACCTGCGTGGCATCCAAACATGTAAACCCGTGCTCCATCATATTTGCACCGACAGCGCATTATGTTGTTCTGGAAATCAGACTCAGCCATGTCCAAAGAAGGGTTGACCTCCACCTGTAAAAAAGAAAAAGACCAGTGTTACAATGCTGGAAAATTTAGGTCAATCATACTCCTTCACTGTAATGCATCAGACAGGATTTATTTACTTATTAACCCCATTTCCATTAAGAGTCTTGTGCAGACAGACCCCCAGTCTCCACAGCCCCTCACCCTGGCAATTGGACCACTAGTGCAAGCAGTTTGAGGATCTCAGTTTTCTCCATACCATTGTGATAAGAGTAATTGCCCTATGTGCAGATGACATTTTACACTCATGCCCTTCAATACAGCAGTCAAAAGTATCCCCTGTCTAGTGGAACTGACCCATCAATGATTCCTGTACCTATTAATTAATACAGATTCACTCCACAACACTGAAAACCATTAAAGACAATCCTGAATATACTATCTCTATTATCAACAGGTATCTTTACAGGGTGCATAAAGATGAATCTTTAACACAGTTCAGTTCTCTAGTTTTCTAACAGAATTAATTTAGATTGGGAAATTATACTGAACATCAGATTAAGTACACTGTTGTTAACATTGTACAACATATAGATGCATGTTTTAGGAGTGTATTTTAGGATTTCCACTATGAAGGATTTAATACAATTTGATTATGTTAAATTTTAAGCTACAGTCAGCAGCAGCCAGTTAGCTTAGCCTTGCATACATGACAGAGGGGGAACCAGCTAGTGTGGCTGACCAAAAGTCTAAAAAAATCTGTTTACCAATACCTCTAAAGCACACTGAATATGTTATATGTAACAATATGTTTGTTAAAGCTGCACAAAATACACAAAAAGCACAAAAAGTCTAAACATTATTAGGTTCAGGACTATTTTTTGTCCAGGAGCAGTGACTTCCTGG
Source organism: Scomber japonicus (assembly GCF_027409825.1). Classification (NCBI taxonomy): domain Eukaryota; kingdom Metazoa; phylum Chordata; class Actinopteri; order Scombriformes; family Scombridae; genus Scomber; species Scomber japonicus. Next base: position 29,264,250 of record NC_070579.1, on the reverse strand, counting down.
GGTTCCCACTGGTTTCTTGGCAAAGTATCTTTCCGTAGTGTAGATTAAGGAAAGGAGTGTCTTTTTATAAAGTAAGGGAATAATTGAGAAAGTAACACTTTACTTCAGAAAGTGACTGAAACAACTGACTTTCACAGGGGGACTGAAAAGCCCTTTTCTATATGGCTCATGATGTATAAATTGGAGGTTGAGGCATTGCATGACATCACTTTCCACTGTTATCTGTATCTGTCTAGAGGAGAAAAAAAGGCCCTGAGATGGAGATGACAGTTTTGGTTTTTTAAGTTGCAGCCTATCATTAGGCTGTAGCCATGGTTAGTTGCTATGGTTTGTTGTTTTCCACCCTGTCTGTCTGCCTGCCATATATATAAGAAAAGCGCACAAATGAATTTTCCTGATGCACACATCAAACAGATAACCTGACCACACATTCAATAAAGTAACCCAGTTTCATTTTTTTTTACATACAGTATTATTTTTGTGGTTCCAATTATATTTATACAGAGCATGATTTAAGATGTAAACTATTCATAATTATGATTCTTTTTCATTACATTCTCAACCGAATATGCTGTCAAGCACTTCATATATTTTTAATATTGCATGTTGAGATGAGAGCAGCCAATGATTTCAGCATATATTTTATAGTCACGGTGTAAAACATTATATTAACTTGGTGGCAGTTGATGCCCTTTTAAAAGCTCTTGTAATAATGTGAAACAAAAAGCCCACAGCCTGTTTTACAGAACAATGAAGGTTGTCAATGTCATGTAAAAGACAGTGAGGTTGAGCAGCTGATTTTTAAATGACAGAGCAATCAGGAGCAATCAAGCTGATGTGACTCACCGGCTTTAATGTATGGTCCTAAAAATGGCTGCCACCCTGTCATTCTTGGTAAAGACTTAAAGAAACACCCAGCAGCATGAAAGATCTGCCCTTAATCTCTCACTTCTTACACAAATTTATGAGCAGCACAACTACTGTTGAACCACAATCACAGCCACAAAGTGCTGCTGGGTCACGTAGTCGTGGCAACAGTGGATCTCTGCTTTATGACATACATGTGGTTTGATCTCTTGAGATGTGGCTCATCACATGTACAGGATCATATAGTACAGAAGGACCACTCCTGCATATAGTTTACAGTCCACACATACAAACACACACACACACACACACATATGCAGCCAAGACTTAAACTTTTTTTTTTTTACGTAAACACTGAAAATAATTAGAAACTATAAACATAATCACTTTACTGAAAGTGAGCTATCAAGGAAAAAATAGAACAAATGACAGAGAGGGATGACAGATGAATAGGTCACCACAGCAGAGTGCATGTCAAGATGCAGGCGAGACACGTGCAGTCAAACCAACAAGCTCAGCTTTCAAACATAAACCTAGCTCTGTATGTAAAGTGCTGACAAAGCCTTTCCACCACCAATAAGCCCGTACTTTCTAAGGACCACAACTAACTACAGTGTCGAGTTTCCAGGTTCTAAATGTGAAGAGTTTGTTGGCTACACTAGGGAGAAAACGAACATCATTAAATATGGTATCTGCCAGCAAGGCAAGCACACTACACATTTGCTTATATCCTGTACTGACTGATGTCAAGGGGCCAGCCCTATAACCATGAAAGTCTGTCACTGACTGAGTGATGAAGTTACATCATTGGTTGGCTGAAGCAAAATATCCCAGAATGAGGCTCTGTAACGTTTCAAACACAGTCCAGCCATATACTAGGTGTTGATCTAGTCTTGTTAAAACTATTTTTAATTCTGTAGCTTCCTTGCCATAATAAACCATTCCATACAGCTGGATATTTTTACACCTAGCAATTTTAGAACAATTTCAAATTTTCCACTTTTAAGCAAACTTTTAGAGAAACTAGTTTTTAATCAGCTAAGTACCTTTTTAAACTCAAACACTAAATGGAAAAGTTTTAATCAGGTTTTAGGACACATCACAGCACAGAGTCAGACCTGCTAAAAATACAAAACTTGACAGAAACAAGTCTTCAGTTCTTTTGCCACTTGAGTGCTGTCTTTGGACCACTAGGTTTCTTTGTAATAGACTGAGTGAGCATATTGGCCTGTCTGGAGATGTGTTTAACTGGTTTACCTAATATCTCTGCTAAATCATTTTTAAAATACATATATGTAGATGACCACTCCTCCAAACATAATGAGATTATCTGTGAGGTACCACAAGGATCAGTTTTAGGACGATTCCATTTCATTCTGTACATGCTACCTTTGGGTAAGGTCATGAGCCATCTCTTTCCACTATATTATGCTGATCACATTCAGCTCTATGTATCTGAGTCTCCAGATGACAGCGGCCAATTGACTCAATTGAACTCAATCCAAGCCAAGAAGCAAGAAATCTAGGTGTGATTTTTGATTCTGATTTTAATTTCAAGGGTCGTGTGCAGGGTTTCACATAATTTTATCATTTGGCCTTGCACCAGAACTGCTTTTGGTGTATAAAGCAGGAAGGCTTTTGGTGATGCTTATTTTATTCTATTCTGTATTATCACCATTTTACTGTTGATGATTATGACTTATTTTATTCTGCTTTATATCATTAACATTTTACTGTTTTACTATAATTGATTTGTTTTTTATTCCATTAACCTTTATGTCCTTTTTAGTTGGTTTGGTGTGCATTTGTCTCTAAATCCATTTTTAACGTCATCCTATGTTTTCTCAATAGCTTCTAAAGCACTTTAAATTGCATTTGATTTGTTTGAAAGGTGCTGTGTAAATAAAGTTTGATTTACTGATAATAGTAGGTCTACTTTCTATATAAATACAGACTAAATTCATTTTCTTAAAATACCCACACACCCTAAAACTACATACATTTGTACACCTGAATGGCTGTAAACACAGCCAAGAACAATTTAGCTGAAATTATAGTCTTTTATCACAGCTTTCATCTTATGTGTGCCTTTAGATGTTGAAACCCTTGTGCTTGCTCTGTTTTTTCATTTTCTTCACTTTTGTTCGTGATGATCTAAGCTGCAGAGATCATTGATGCAATTTCACCATGGAGATTGAGGTGTCTCTACAGACAGCTAAACATACTGTATAAAAAATTAGGTGACATTTTACTTTGGGAGAATTTTTTCCATAATAAAGAAGCTTCCTTACCTGGAAGATGTATTCACCAGGTCGTATGTCTGTGATGTCGACCCACTGGCAGTCAATGTCATGACGGTAGGTGTCCCAGCAGCCAACTGAGATACCCTGCTCTCCCATGTTATAGCAGGCATACCGCTTGTGGATGCCTGGGAGTCCAAACAGAATGAGGAGAGTTAAAGAGAGAAACGTATGATTTGTACATGCTCTTTGCTGCCAGTCATTGTGGATTTGAATTTGTCTCTTGTACTTAAGACAGAAAAAAACAAAATGATTTAAATAACATATTTTTCCGTGACTTTAAAATGAATAGAGAGGATTTAAACTGCACAAAGCTTCATGAAGCCAAGATCAATTTGGGCCTGGCCTCTGATCTTAAAGTCTGCCACTGTCTTTGAAGGCTTATTATAGGATTTCAATTTTGCACTTTTATGTATCCGTAATTGTTGTCCTCTTGTCTGTCATGATGCTACATCGTTTCCAGATTCCCCCAAAAAGGCAGGTTTGTGTGTCATTAATCTGCAATCTATCTCACCATCAGGGCAGTAGGTGTCCTCCAGACAGAAGCTGGCTTTGTGACCTTCAGCTACCTTGGTCCCATTGAGGGTCAGTAGATCGTAGTGGGTGAACACCTCAATGCTGTGGTAGTGCCTGAGAAGTAGATTGGGATAGCATGATTAATTCATGAAGAAAGTGAAGAAAAAAGGACAAAAAGTAATAGAAAGAAACCAGATATCTGCTTTGAATTTGCTGCTGTTTTGTCTGTTGTTACTGCTGGAAAAAAACATTTATTTGAAATATAGCAACTATAAATCCTGTTATGTTGTTGAGAAGGTGTGAAAAAACACAAGTGGGCAGATGGATATCGAAAGTATCACTCTTTCTCTCATTAGAGAACCGTTCACAGAGCAGGTTCTACCATAACTTAGAGTCAAACCGTGTTTTTCCTGGTTGGGGAAGTAGTGATTGGCTTGTGGCTGAGAAAGACACTGAGCAGTGCCTCTAGTCTTGGGACACACAAACCACAACCGCTGAGATAAGAGGCCAAGCTACTGCAGGCCTCGTCATGGCTCTGACTGTAACAACTGGGTGACCAATGAGGAGGATGTTTATTGTAAACATCATTTTGCAGAATAAAGAATTGTGTTTATTGCGCTAAATAACAGACTTTTATAAGTTGTGTGTTATTTATAGTCCAGATCACTGCATTGTGCTGCACCCAGTGATCCCGTTTCACTTGCCAAATCTTTAATTCCCATTCATCGTTTGCTGCAGATGTTTAATTCTTTGACCTCTGGTAGCGACTGTGTTTTGTTTTCTAAAAGGCTGGTCCTTCTTTTACTTGTGCCATCTCATAATGATCCCCAGTCTTCTGCCATGGAGAAGGTTATGTAAGTTTTCTTTCCAACCAAGCTAAAATCACCACATTGTTACCCCTATCCGGTTGAAGGCGTAAAATGAGCAGTTGTTGGTTCAAATTAAAACTTGAAAGCTCCTCTAGGTGACACAGTTGCTCATAGTTCACACTGCAAGTTATGCAGCCTCTAATGTCTCCTATTCCCTCATTTAATCCTCCCTAGAGTCTTACCTGTGACACTGGTGCCATGTCCAACTTTCTCTGGTGGCCCGGGGTCGGAAATCAGCACGACCCATGTTCATGATGCGTGAGGAGAAGCGCAGTAGGCGGCGGTGTCCATAGGGCCAGTTCATCCTGGCAGCGGAGGAGGACAGACAGTTTTCCTCATTGGCACAGGTCAGCAGGTGGAGGGGTCTGTCCTCCAGGTAGGCTGTCTCTTGTACGAGCTGGGCATCCAATACAAGGTCAGGAGCGGCTGTCGAAGTAAATATGCAGAGTTTACTTCACAGTCATTGCCCAGCAAACACAAACAAGTGTGTGTGTTTCATTTTTTTGGCTCACTCTCTACACAGGTGACTCCTGCGGCCCTTCCATCTCCTCCTCTGGGACAGTACACGTTTGTGTTTCTGCGACACTGCTGGATAGACATCTCAGTGCCGATGCAGTGAGTTCCACTGAGAACCACATCACCAGCATCTGAAGAACCAGGCCAGTACCAAGTCTCCTGCATAGAGACACAAGGAGAGAATGTGCACATATAAAAAAGTTAGGGCTCATTTTTGTGCTGTAATGTTAAATACTTCTGGTAACACGTGAGCTCTGTCAGACCTAAAGGCAAATAGCAGCCTGTGAAATAAACATTATAACCCCACCCCACCCCCTGACTTTTTTATAGAAACTATCAGTACACATTATCACATTTTCCACTCTTTTTCACAATTTTAAAACTGCCTGTTAAATGTTCCCAGCAGCCCCCCCCAAAACACACTCACACTGCCCTTTCCATGCACAGTTCTATTTTCAGTTTGTTTGCTCTGTGAATTTCTCCCGAACTTTCTTCGCCTCTCTTTCCCACTTTTATTTTCAGCGTGCTGGAAGTGGACGTTTGAGAAGCCTGTAATTAGCCTACCTCAGGCCTCGGTAATAACACAGCAGCACAGACACACAAACAGCAGGACAGAGAAAACGACAGAAAGAGAAATATAGAAGCACAACCTTTTAGCCAGAAAAGGAGAGAAAAACAGCAAAGATTGAACATTTGTATTCCTTTTTGTCACTCACCTGGTGAGCTCTAGAGGCAAAGCCCAAACCCAGCTGTCGACAGACCACCATGGCCTCGTTGATGCCCCAGTTCTCACTGCAGACAGAGCCCCAGCGCTTCACTCCTCCGACCTCAATCAGCACCTCTACACGGCCCTCGGCTGGCTCTCTGCCTCCTGACAGACGCACCTGGAATTGGATGGAGGGCAAGACTGTTTGCTTGTGTATCCTGGAACATTGCCATATATCAGTGTGTATGCCTGTATGTGAACATGTACATTTGTTTTTGTGTTTGTGTGTGTGTGTGTGTGTGTGTGTGTGTGTGTGTGTGTGTGTGTGTGTGTTTCTCACCGTGGTCTGCACGCCAGTGTTGGGGACATTGCAGCGAACTGCTACATCACTGGTGTGTTTGCAGGAGTAAAGCGGCACCGGTCTGTGGTGACAGTCTGTAACGGACTGCTCCCTGCCTGTGCACTGCACACTGTTCATGTGGATGGGACCAGTACCTACAGAAGAAGGCACGGAGTAGCAGTTGATTGAATCACATGTCTTGCCAACCAAAGGCCAGATGCAAAAAGACACACTCACTCTAAAGCACACGCACACAGTTAAACATTAACATTAAAGTCTCTAAAACCTGATGGCTCTGCAGCCATAGATGTCCACAGAGAGGGATTAAAAGCCCAGACATGATCGGGAACTCTGATGTGGCTCTGAAACTGAGCTTAGCCAGAGAGCTTTCTGTCCAAATTACTGTACACTCCACCAGGGCCATGCTTTATAACCCAAAATAGTTACCAAAATGCCAAAATGGAGGAAAATCTTTGAACACATCTATGTTTGCGTAGGTGTGTGAGGCCTAGGCTGAAGCCCTATAAAAGCCTATAATTTGGCCTTAAATAGCTAAAGATGTCATCAAGTCTCGATTCAAGTTGCTCTTCTCTGACTGTGCTACCACGAGCTTTAACATGGACTCTGCACTGAAAAGATCCGTCTCTTACATATATTGTCACAAGACTGGTAAACTGGCCTGAGATTTGACATCGTCAATGCTCCATATTGACTTTTAATCCTGTTCATTATTTAGACATACTGTAACACAACCATAGCACCTACTTTAATAGAGCCCTAAAAGTAAGACTCAGCTGTTTTTTCCATGAATTACTTCATTAAGTCAAGCAGAGAGGAGGAAATGCACCCATCATTATAGGACATGCTATGTGCTCATTTGGGCAGAAAGATAATGGCAGGAAATGAACGTGATTACAGAGCTACTGCAGAGGTATGGCAACAATAAGTAGCGAGTGTGTGAAAGCAGGGTCTATTTCCGAGGAAAATGTTTAAATTTGTTTTTGTTAGACACTTTCGTGGCCATATTTCCGTGGCCACAACAAACGCAGCGCCAAAATAATCACAGTGGTTCTGAATGTTTGGTCCTGCTCAATGCTGATTGCCTGACATCCTGATTTCAAAGCTTTGCTAGCTGTTCACATATAACAGATTTATTTTGACAACAACACACTGCATTGTTTTTGCTGCTGGAACTTCGTAGTGTAGTTTACACTTGTATAATTGGTCATGGGTAGAACTCCTCAACAATCAGCTTCTCGGATTGAAGTAGACATTTTTGCAGGGTTTATTTATCTGCTTGGGTTCAAGCTTCTTGGAGTGCTGCATCGCTCCGTTAAGAAACACACATTTTCACTGAGAAGTGTTTAGTCTAAAGGATTGCTGAGTTAAACTGATCATGCTCAGGGGTGCATGTTGAACTCAGGCACTGATTCAAAGCCAGTCAGGTCATAACTGGTTATCACATCAGTAGCCAGGGGTCTTTGTGATATCCTTTATGATTTTATGAATGAAGTCACCTGATCATGCGGGACAACAGGGCAGATAAAGACCCAGTTAGAATTGTGTTCAAATATACAAACATCTCTCACCATAACCTCCTTAGTGACGGTGAGTAATGCATCACTGGAAAGCAACAGAAAGTGTGACCTAATGTGCACTACGTGTGTGGCTTTGTTTATGTGTTCCGTGTTACCTTGTCCCAGCTGAGCCTTGTTGAGGGCTTCCTTGGCCGTTCCAAAGCCCAGCTCCCTGCAGACCACGCTGGCTGCAGAGATGTCCCACAAGTGGTCACACACGGTGCCCCACTTCCCCTCCCTCAGCACCTCGACGCGGCCCTCTCCGAGGCGAGGCCCCGCCTTCAGACGCACTACGGGCTGGAAAGAAAAAGGGAAGTGAAAAACTGAACTTTGTGAATTGACAATTGAATACTTTAATTGATCTTGTTCATAATTGTTTTATCATAATCTTTTTAATCTAATTTTTTTTCATGTATCTGTTCTGGCACCTCCATCTAAAGACGTTTGCATTTGCATTGAGGATTTTTTCTGAACCAGAAACTAAGATCTTTATGGAAAGCTCTTTTCTTTCGGCTAAACTGAAGACAAAATAATATTTTCTTGACACGCTGGAACAGCCGGAGAAAATTAAAATAGCAAAATTACTAAAATTACTTAAATTACCCCTTGGGACAGACCATGGACGTATTATAGGAGGAAATAGTGCCTGGTGCATAAGCCAAAGAAAAGTTTCTGGCTTCTGCATTGTGTGGGCTCACTGAATATGGACAGAATTGTTTCTCCAACTCAGCCCTCCCTCCGCCACAGGGAATTTTTTTGTTGCAGTACTGCAAGTGGCCACTAGGAAAAATTGACAGCAAGGCTGAGTGGCGGTGCCATATTCAGCTCCCTGAATACATCCATGGGACAGACCGTTTATCTGATGCTGCTGGTTTTTTGCATATATTGTAATTCAGCTACTTCAAAGAGATTATTTGACTTTTCGGGTAAGAATCTCATTCGTGTTCTAATTTATGCACTACATATCAAGCAAGAGCCAACAGGCAACTACAACTTGTCTCATTCACGTTTCTGTTTGTGTCCAGATTAAAAAACACAGTGGGTTATTTGTGAACTTCAAAGGTGCTGGTAAGCAGATATATTTAACCTTTGGACAGAGCGAGTCTAGCTGTTTCTCCCCATTACCAGTTTTTATGCTTCGCTAAACTAGCCTGCAGGGTCTTGCTTCTGCTATTTAACTGACATACAGTTTAATTCTAACTCTTCAATCTATATTTTTTGGCTTCTCCATCCATACTGACCGCGACAGGGGGTGGTGCAGGTGCTCTGCCATTGCGTGTGAACTGGGATCCGGGGACACAGCGAACCACAGCGTGCATGCCTGCCCTGCATGGAACATCATTCCTGGGGAGGGACAACTGGGCCTGGCACTGTGACAAAGAGGGCTCCACTCCCTGACACTGCACCTTCTCCACCCAATAGCCCTTTTTACTGATCTGTGTCCTCAGCCTGGAAGGGGAATGGAGTGGTGAGGCAATAAAAAAACATAGATAGAGAGATTTGTGATTTTCCACATTCATGATTACTGATACAAGAGTGCTGCCAAGAGCAGATGTTGATTTTACCTGGAGGATGGATCTGCTAACTTAGAGTCCCACTGTTTCCTGAAAGACAAAGAACAAGATAATTAGATTTGTGTAGACATGCCAGCAACATAACTCTATGGATGGCAATGATGGTCCATCAGTCAGTCCAACATTTTTGAATTACTGAATGGATTTGTTGTGATATTTTGAACAAAGATTCATGGTTCCCAGAGGATGGGATGGCTGATTGTCCACGGTGACTTTTACTATAGCACCGCCATGAGGTTGACATTCATAATTAGGGTGAAATGTCTTGACAACTACTTGCTGTTATTGCCATGAAATTTGCTACACACATCCATGTTTCCTTTATAATGAATTGTATTAAAGATGGTGATCCCCCAACTTCTCTTCTAGTAGCAAAATCAAGCCAATATTCATTTTTTAGGTATACTTTGTGCTTACTGCTATGTTAGCATGATAACAAGATAAACTAAGATGGTGAACATGGTAAACATTAGGCCTAAACATGCCTCTAGACACCTGATAAGTGTTCGGCTTTACATCCAGTAGACAAAACAATCAGCTGTGCCACTGTCTGCTCTGGTGCTCCTCCCTCCTGCCCACTCTCCTCTTTTCTACACAATCATCCTCATCTCTCCCCCTTGACATCTCCTCTATCCTATCCATCAAACCTTATATAGACAAACTAGAAACTGTAAATATGAAGGAGACAAAACATGCTGGAAAGGGCGTGTGTTCTTTTGGATAAACATAGCTCTCACGCGCGAGACAGGGAGTGAAAAATTTACAATAATGGATCACATAATTCCCTCTGTCTTTCTTTCTGTTCTCTGAAACCACCACCTTCTTGTCATGTCTTTTTTTAGATCTCAGACTTCTACATTCATTGGTATTTCAGATTCAGTGTTTGTCTATATGTCTACAGTGGATGTCTGCTTTTGGGCATCAGAGTGGAAAAAATACTAAAGATTTGAATAAGCCTCTATACATTAATCCCTGCAAGAAGTCTTATTGAGGTCTGCCAACTCCAACAAAGTTTTCAAAACTGTGTCTAGTTTCATGGATATTACCTTAAACTAGAGTCAAAACCCAAGGGAAACAGTGTGTAACCTATACACATAATGAGGCCCTCTTTGCCTGGGCACACACACGACACACAGACACACAAACACACAAACACATACAGTACACACACACACACACACACACACACCATGCTACTGAAGAATAAAAAGGGAGAACTCAATAAAAAGAATGATTCACAAACCAGGCAGAGTCTGGGAAGTGTCCTTCTGACACACACACACACACACACACACACACACACACACACACACACAAATTACAACTAACCATTTGCATAAACCAGTGAAACCACAGACAGGTGCAGTGTGACTGACGCCCTTGAACGTGCCTGAATTAAATGAGTCAGAACACTAAGTATAGACAGGAGGAGATTACCATACATCCAGATTCATGATGCAATTAAATATTTTGCAGACTAAAAAGAGAGATGTTTCCCCTCCAGGAGAACCCCAGTATCCTGGTAATTCACAAGTTGTTATGCACGCTCTCAACATTAGATGAAGAAATGTGTGTGGAGCCGAAAGAAACCCACAATAGGCAAACAACTGCATGGAACATGTGCACCACATTCAATCCAACAACAGGCCCGACACTGAAGGGAAAACTGTATGTATGATTTCTTTCACAGTAAAAGTTTCCAACCTCAGATAAACTGTTACATAGTGTTATTTTGTGATGTTTGCTGCAGTCAATGAATGGAGAACAATGGAGACAACCAGTCTCATCACAGCTGGCCTCCTCTGGTGGATATATGTGTTTATCCTCTTCTGCAATGAACCCATTCAAAGTGGTATAACCTTCCTTTGACTCTCCCTCACATCTTGAAATCACAGCACATCCAATTGTGGAGTTTGAGAGGTGGAAGTACTCATATGCTTTTGGCCTATCTGGCTTCTTAGCTGCTATGTGCTCCACTATTTTCACCAGTGTTTAGTGTTGTGCAGGTAGTCTGGAGTGGGTTTATCTGAGCATTTCACTGAAAAAATACTGCCCATTGCATCTGGAAATGAACTTACTCAGGATAATGAGACTGAAAAAAAACGAAATATGCTAAAAACTGTCCGTTCATATTACACACAGTGATTTAAGTCATTATCAATCTAAGAATATTGATTAGTGTAGTTTAAAGTATAATTTTAAGCATGAAGTACTTCTTATTTAGTGAACCTTTATACATTCTACATTCATTCTACATTTTAGAGAAAACATATTTTTCCTTCCTTCTGTTTTTTTCTCTTCTCCTTTGTTTCATTACATCTTACTTTTTCTCCTACCCTCCGCTTTCATTTTTACACCAACTTTTTCCTCTTTTACTCTCTTTCTTTTTCTCCTCCTTCTTCACTTTTTTCATTTCTATTCCTTACTTTGCTCCTTTTCTTTTCTGTCTCCTCCTTTTTTTAATTATTTTGCCCATCTTTCTTCTTTCTTCTTCTTTTCTCTTTTATAGAGAAATGCTTGTCTGAAAGCATGGAAATTCCTAAAAGGTGATAAGTAAATAAGGTGGATATAGACTGAACAATAAAGGCAATCTTGAAATACAGATCTCTCTTGATGTGTGACTTTTTTTGTAAATGGGTTCTGTATGTATGTTCTGTGTGTGTGTTTGCATTTGTCTATTTGTGTGTGAATGTGTGTGTGTTTGTGTGTCTGTGTGTGTGTGTCTGCACAGTTTAAAATGTTTCATAACTTGGTGGTAATTCAAAAAGCGAGAAACAGACTGTAAGGGGGTGGTGTTAGTTCATGGGGTGGAGGAGGGTGAAGTTGGGGGAGGGTGAGTGTTACCCGTATAATTGCCTGCTCTGCTTGGCAGTGTCTGGTGTGCGGTCGAGCAGTAGCATGTCGGTTCACACACACCAGACATGGAAATATGCACATACATATCAACTTTCCTTGCCTTGCCTCTGTAAAAACAAAGCCCTTTAAAACCCCATGTGTCGTTTACACAGTGTTAGGGTCAGCATGCTGGGAAACAAGGAGCGAGTGATGTAAGACTGAAATCTCTGTTGACTGGGCAACATTTTTAAGCATTGCCTGACTTCAAAGCAAGAGAAAAAACAGGTTTGGGTTTTCAGAGCCATTTCAGCTTTCTTATTGAGAGCTAAAAGCACTGCCAATGATGTTCCTCATCACGTTGGAACAAAGCTGAAGCTCAGTCACTCGTACATTTACAGGAATTGAACCACAGCATCAAGCCTTAGGCTCAACAAACATGTTCTGATAAATCCTTTTTACCAGGAGAAGACTCTCTTACTTCTCAGGATCTTCAGCTGGATGCCACTTTTTTGTGCAACCCAGACTGCACAATACCATAAGCCACACTGAAAAGAGAAGCTGACTGTCAGGCAAGGAGACATAACCTGTCATTATACTGCATGAGTGCAAAGCTGCCTGACTGGAACAATCAGCTCACTCAAGAAACAGCAGGTTGCCACACTGACTCCACAACAGCCCTTAGACAGCCCCATCAACCTCCATGGAACGAAAACTCAAAGGGGTCATAATGATGTACTTTCCATGAAATGTGGCTTTTAGCATAATTGCCACAAAGGCATAAAAAGTCTTTAAAAAAAGCCGTAATTGAGGAGGGGAGCAACAAGGAGCAGGGGGTAAGAGTGAGTAAATTAGTGGAACTGAAGAAGTTACTGTCAGCCTCAAAGAGAGTGTGGATGTGATGAAACAAGGGAGCTGGAAAATGGCTTTAGCACTTGCCTTTTGTTAGCACAGCTAAATGGGGGAGTGTTTAAAACATCTGTAAAAATGCGCTGAGCAACTTAACAGGCAGAGACAAAGGCAGTCACACCAAAAAAACAACCACATGGCCACAGAGAGAAGTGCTGACACAGCGAAGGGTGTGCAGCAGGTTCAGTTGGAAGAATATTCTAGATTAGAGGATCTCTCAGACCATAATTACAGCTGTTCAAGTGGACACAAACCCCAGAGAAGAGCAGGCACGGACCACAGCCAGGACAGTGGGCAGCACCAGGAGGATATGATGTGACTGTTATCATAGAGATAAACAGAAACAGAGACGCTGGCCGCTCTGTGAATCACCATGTTGGTTTTTCTCCTTTGGAGACCATAAACATCTGTACAACATTTTATGACAATCCTTGTAGAGATATTTCAGTCTGGACCAAAGTGGTGGACCATCCCACTGACAGACAATACCCCGGTTAAAATATTTATTGTAACTAAACAATCACAGTTTCAAGCTGGAATACCTTGGAATACATGAACAGACGTGGCACCAGATGCCAATGATCCACCTTGCATGGTTTGTTAAAAAAAACAAACAAAAAAAAAAAACTTTCATTCCCCCCCTCAGCTGTTTACTGTTGGACAAAAATGGCCGCTCCATTCATCTCCCACGTAGCTGGGTGGAGGTTGACAAAAAACAAATACTCTGTCCCAGTCCAGTCTTTAAACAAGCTGCTGGTTGGGTTTTTGCCATAGAAATATGATACCTCTCCAGTCAACTAAAGGTGTTTTTCAGCATTTTTGTCTACAGTAGTGACATATTTACAAAGTTAGCATAAAGCCAGTCTGGCTTTTGATAACATATTTGTTCCATTTGTGACTTGAATGAAGCATCCACTGAAGTAATGTGAGGACAAGTTGGTAAAAGTTGAGTTTAGTGTTTTTCATGTAACTGAACCTCACAGCACTGAAGAAGCCCTGAGTAATAATTAAGCAAAAGTTGAGGAAAAATGAGGAGAAACAGCCTGCATCCTAATGCCAAGCAGAGTGCAGGACACAAGGCGTAATTTTTGGCGACATGGAGAGACAGATGGTGCAGGGCAGGCCAGTGGTCAGTACAGTCGTCCTGTTAGCCAAGCCATAAAAAGACCTCTGTGGGCAGACAGACAGACACACAGAGGGCTGTGTTTGCATGTGCAAAGGCATGTGTTTGCGTGTTTATTTGTGTGTGCACGTGGATTTTGGACATAGTTGATGTAAGGCCTTGTAGGGATATATTAGCATGTGTGTAAATGAGGTATTGGGGTTTTGATGGTATGTGTGTAAGGGCTTTGAAGGTTCATGTAGGTGCCTCTGGGGATATTTATGGCTGAAGGATAAGTAAGATTAGACATAGACATACAAATCAGCATGACAGCCTTGACATTATTGGTTTAGCAAATTGTTTGTCTTATTTCTGAGGTTTTCTGTATGCTCTACTAAATGTGTATCTATGACTGGACTACCCAGGCAATGTCAGCACATTGTAAGTTTAAGAAAAGAAGGAACAAAAGAAAACATGTTAGTGTACAGTACAGTGAAAGGAACCTCTAATAAGGGAAACAAACAATTGACCTTTCAAGTTGACATGGCAAACTTGTTAGCACATCAAGCTGATATTGAAGACCTTTAACATTAATTTGGATTGAATTTAGATCTGACAATAATAATAATAATAAGATAATGCTGTGAATGTAAATTGTGATTTGACTCCTCAGTGATTTTAATAATACATACATAGAAATCAAATTGTTTCGATGGTGAATCAAAGTACTACTGATTAATTATGAGTTTACCAAACTATGTTGGAGAGGTTTCATGTGAAGACACCATGATAATGATGATGATAATCTTGTAGTCTTGTAGTGTAGACATTAATAATATGCTCTCTAGGACTATTTTAAAGATCTGTGTTGAGGCCCACTCAACCAATGGGGCAGACTGACCTGGCAGGCGGCCGGGCTCGGCTAATGTGACAGTGGACATGCCAACTGTGGTTGTACTAATGAAAGCAGTTGTGGTTAACCTCTACTACAGGGGGGATGGAACAGCAATCCAGGCATGGGGCCGCCTAATCCGCAAAGGGATGTGTCCACCACACTTTTCCATCCCTTTCATAACCATACACACACACACACAAACACACACACACACACACACACACACACACACACACACACACACACACACACACACACACACACACACACACACACACACACAACACACATACACACACAGACACCCTTATGCACATCTACTCTTTTTCTGTCTCCTTCCTCCGTCCAATGTCCCATACTCACCTGTAGGCATTTTGGTCAAACGCTTCTGCAGCAGGGAATCCTAACATGCCACAGACGACACGGCTGCTGCTGAGGTCCCAGCCCTGGCTACATACATGACGCCATCTCCCAGCATGCTTCACTTCCAGCACTCCCTCTGTCACCAGACCGCCATGGTTGCCGGACAGCACAGGTCGAAGACGAGCTTCTTCTAAGTGAACCCTTGAAGATCCCTGTCCACCATAAAACAAGCAATTTGTTGAAAGAAGATTCATAATTGAGCATGGCAGTGCTTTATCCTAGAAAAAGTTTTATACCAGAGGATAGAAACAGATCTTTTTGTCTTGCTTTAAAGGCCGTGCACTAACCTCAACCCACATCGACTAAGCTTTTGTCATGCACATTAAAACAGGATTCATCTGAGTTAATAGACATGACTTCATCTTTGCTCAAACAGCAGTTGTTTCACTTAATTAACTGCAAACAGCACACAATTTAGAGAAGAATAACATGATAAGATGCTATCCTATGTCTCTAATCATCATACCCTTTAATCATCCACATTACATAGGCAGCAGGAAGGAAACTACCAGAGAACAGAGACTTTGTTTAATGTGTAGGGATACGTGGTGAAGACAGTGTGAACTCTGGCAGGTTGAAATGAAATGCAAACAAAAGCAATAAATGTCTTGTCATTTCCTTGCAAAGAGTTGGAGCTGTCCGGCTACTGGTTGTTGGCTTCTGAACTTCAGGCACTGTGCTTAAGAACTGGATCTGGAAAAGGTCTGGTTTTAGGTTAGTCTCTAATTACATATGTCCACTGGCCTGTGGCTCCACAAATGACATTTATGCATGGGAGCCTGAATAAAGTTTGAGTGGGCTACTTTGGTGTGTACTAAAAGTTGTGTGTGGGTCTGTGTTTGTGTGTTTTTACCTGTGTGTTGTGTGTATCTGTCTCCAGTCCCATGTCTGGATAAACAGGCTCTGGTTCAACATGGTTCCCACTGAGCTGCTGCTGCCGCTCAGACTGTGACTGCCTGTTCGCCTGCCCCGCTGCCCGTCTCGTTGTTTGTGGAGCGCTCCTCGTGTCCTGTCTCTGCCTGTAGGTGGTGCCACTTGCCAGATGTGTAGGTAGGTCGTGTCCTTGAGGCGAAGCTGAGCTGACCTGCTGGTCTGCTCTGGCACGATTCCGACGCAAAATCTGGATCTCATGGCCATTCTCCTGTGGTGAGATGCTGCTGCGACGTGAAGATGGGTTACGATGGAGAGCGATCTCATGGCCTCTTGCATTCGAAGAGGAGGTTTGGGCTCGGGCTGCAGGTGGTGCTGGGGGTGACACAGATTGTGATGGGCTTCTTTGTCTTGCTTGGCTTGGCTGCTGCCTGGAGGATGAATGGGCCTCCTCCAAAGCGGGGGAGTCAGGTCTCCTTTCTGGGCTGCAAATGACCCCCAGGTCTTCAGCGTGGGAGCAGTCATTGACCCCCCAACCATTGGAGCGACAGTCTGCAATAGAGAGCTCTGAGCCTCTGCAGCGCACATTGTCCAACCAGATCAGACCTAACAGCAAAAAAGGGCAGTAAGTCATTGAATCAAATAAATAAATACATCAGTAAGCAGTTTAGGCATTTAAAATAAAATGTTCTTGGCAGGACATACCTTGCCCCTGGCCAAACTTGGCACTGTGTGCCCACGTAAAGCTGCGTTGAAAGCCCAACTGTCGGCAGACCACATTGGCCAGATTCAGATCCACCTCGTCATCACACACTGTGCCCCAAGCACCATTGTAGAACACCTCCACACGTCCCTCATTTGCACCGCGCCGTCCTACACCTGCAAGACGTACAAGCACTTCCTGGGAAGCCAGTGGAGGGGGGTAGAGAAGAAGGAGGAGGAGGAGTGTGGACAGGGAGCTGAGGCACAGCATCCTGGAGGGGGAAAAAAGGACATTGAAAAAAAGCTGGTGGGAATGAAACAGAAGTTGTGTGACATCAGGTGAAGATGATGGGAGTGATACAGAAACCAGAGAATGTGAATATAAAGTAGTAACCCCTACATAATAATGCACACAGTACCACAAAAATCCCCCAAAATCACGCATTCCTTTCTCTGACAAAACATATAATTAGAAACTCTTCTTACTCTTGTGGGACGTTCCACTGTAAAACGAAAGATTGATGGATGTTTTTATCCTTTACAATAATCAGAGTCATTTAAAGGACAGGCAGACGACTGAGAAGTGCAGCCCTCAGTCTGAACCAGTCAAGGCAAGGGGGTAATAACCAAAGCTAAAAGTAGCCTCTCCATCCAGCCAACGGAAACTTTGGCTTTCCGCAAACCCTCAAGCTTAGTTGCATGCATTTAGCCAACAGACACAAAAGCAAATAAACACAGTCATAAAAATGTTCTCACACATAAATAAAGCACCGGGTCTGTGCCTGTCAGAGACATTTTGGTTAACGAGCAATGATTAATTCATCCTCAGCCCACCTTTAAAACTTTTTTCTCCTAATAGAGAGGAAGAAACTGGAGAAAAGGAGCAATCTGAGGAAGAGGGGAGGATGAGAGAGGCACCTTAAAGTAGGGTCAGAGGTCAGTACAATAATGCTCTACATATGAGTAACACACCAACATCCATAATACATCAAACAGTACAAATAAATATCTGTAAATAAAAGAGGTAACTCAGACTAAGGTGAGTGTGGATGAATTCAAACAGCTGCAGGAATGAAATCTTATATCATGGATAGATGTAAAAAAAATAAATAAAATAAAAATAGGGGAAAACCTGAAACAAAAGGTGAAGTGAAGATAAGAGAGAAAAGTCCTGAAGTTGAACTCACCTATCTGTTGATCTCAGCCTGGAGTCACTGGGAGAAAGAAGGGAGAGAGCACTGGAGGAAAAGAAGGCAGCGAGTTTGGTCCTGATGGCTCTCTATTCTCCTCTTTTCCCTCCCTCTTTATTTTTTCTGTCACTCCCTCCAATCTGCTGCTTCATCCATCCCTCCCATTTCCTTAATTTATGCAACTTTTCTCTCCTTTTCATCTGGTCACGTTTATCCTTTACATCACCTATCACCCATGAAAGGAATACTGACCACAGAAATCAAGTAAACAATCCAAAACATAGTAAATAAGTTGTTTTTTTTGGTACTTCAGCTGTCATATTTGAATATTAATATTTAGCTAACCCAAAAACAGATTTGTTAACACTTGTTTTAAGTGCATATATGCTGCCACCCTGCATCAGGTAGTTCAACCCAAGCCAACTACTCTGCCCCAGGCTGGTCACGTGGTTTTGACATACGGCCCACGTGAGTTCAACTTACAAAACACTGTGATTTTATAAGCATCTCTTGCCTTCTTCCTCTCTCCTTATTTTGCAATGTGCTCAAATGCATAGACTTAGATCTATAAGTAAATATTTGTTTTAATTATTTGTGTTTGAGAGTCTCCCCCAACCCTGACTTTTAATCTCATTATAATGCTTAATGTAAAAATAGAGAAAAAAGTCACTTTCCCATCTGATGTCTAACCCGCACAATGGTAAAATCATATGCGCGCACGCACACGCACGCACACACACACACACACACACACACACACACACACACACACACACACACACACACACATAAACACACAGTACTTGGCAGTATCCCTTGCCCACAGTTCGTGGTGTCATGAAATAAATACTATGTGTGCTACAGCAGTAAGAATGGAGCTGCCTGTCTGAATGTTTTTTCTCTTTGCATGAAGTTAAGTTTCATAACATCCTCAGTCGTGGCACCTTCTCACTTGAAGGAAGCTCTCTCTAAGAATAGAGATGGATGGTGGCTCACATTTACGTAAATGCACAGATATTCCCAAAGATGAGCTATGAGATGACCCAAAAGTAATCAAACATGAAACAGAAACACATTAAATCTACAGTGATTTATGTCATTTTTAGAAAAAAAATTCCTTTAAAAAGTTATTGCTGGAAGTTTTTTGATTAACTTGAGTGCAGCTTTACAAAGAAAATGTGATTAGTTTTAAAGTGATAGTTTTTAGTCTTTGTAACTGATTTAATCAATATCTAAAACATAATGTGTGGATATTTTTATATAAAGATGGTGAAGTAGTCCTACAATACGTTTTTTAGGTTGCTTGTGTGTTAGAGGAGTAATAGATGAGATGTGACAGGACAGGAGATAGTGAGGCCAAGAGCTCACTCTAGTGGAGTAAATCATTATTAGTATAGTGGAACATCAGTCTCAAATGTGACAATACTACAGTAGGTCAGTGTAGAGAAATGCTTGTTACATCCTGTTTTATTGTGGTGTTTCCTGTCTACAGCTCTGGGGTGATCATCTGACTTCTGGGTTGAACCCTGCAGCTCTCTCTCTCCCCCTTGCTGTGGTGCCAAGTATATACTTTATTTATTCTAATAAACTTTCATCCAGTAAACGTCTATCCGCGTAGTGTGTTCATTTTGTTTGGTGTTTGAGCCAGCGACTACTTAATAATGGGAGCTCCTCCGGGATCTAAACATAGTTCTTTAAGTTTGTGGTTAGTTAGTGAAGTCATTTATGTATTGCCACATGAGGCAGCATCTCTTTGTTGTGTTTGTGTTGTGTGTGGTAACTTCAAGGTGGCCATTCGCGTGAAGACAAGTAACCCTAACCCTAACCACTTCAGGTAGGTGGGCAACTGGGTTACTACCACATTAGGGAATTATTAAGCATCTAAAACAAACTGTTTTAAGAACAGAAAGTGGTAACACATGAACTATGTGAGGCCTGCTATGCAAGTGTACCTACCTTAACATGCTCAACCAACAGAGCACCAGTCTATAAAGGCTGTTCATAACAGCTTAAATAAAAAGTGTCTTTTATAGTTAGCTCTAAAATACAGTATATTTGTTTATAGAGAATGACACAGTTAATGAACTATTTTATTGGACAACAACTAAACATAAACCCAGAGAGAGTGTTCACTTTGACAGAATTATTAAAATCTGTTTATTTTTAATCTAGTTTTACACCCAGGTTTCCACATTTAAGCCATTTATGAATTGATTTTACACAGCAGTGTTTGGTTAACAACTGATATCATAGTTTTAATCACCTGCAGTCTTTATAAGAAGCTCTGGATGACTCTCGTTTTAAGAACTTTTAGCAAAAGTGATAAATAATAAATCAGTACCAAAAGTAAATCAGTTTTTAAATATTTGATGAACTGAAATACAACTAAATATGTTTTTGACTCCATTTTCAGGCTTATTGATTGAAACAACACATCAAACTCCACACAAAAACTGAGAGTTGTAATTTTTAGTATCCTGACAGTGTGGAGATTGTTGGGTAGCGTTTACGATGAGTCATACATTTGTCTCTCTCGATGAACAGCGAGTTGGTTTTACACGTTATGTCCTTCTCTAGGGCCATGCGAGACTCTTCCAGGTGGGACAGGGAACTTCTGGCCTCGCTCAGCTGTTGGTGCAGAGATGCCAGGGTGGCATCAATCTGCCTCACCTCCCCTTCCAAACTACAGACACAGGTGGCAAATGAGGAGATGGAGAGAGAAAGAAGATAAATAGATCAATAGAATAAGCTGGAACACTTACATGTGTGTGTGTGTGTGTGTGTGTGTGTGTGTGTGTGTGTGTGTGTCTACCTGAGCTGGGGTTCGTCTCTGCAGAGCTCCTCTCACATACACATATGAAACCAAACATACTCACATACCACACTGAAATTCACACACACATACAAGTGAAATGCTTTCACATACACAACTGAAACACTCTCACACACACACTATTGAAACACTCTCACACACACTACTGAATAACTCTAATAATATTGTGAAATATAACAATTCTGTAGTGAATATGACAATTATAGTTAAAAAGGAAGGCTTTCCTGTTGTGAAGGAAACAGGAAGAATTCATACTATGATGTGCATGTGCTCATGATGAATTTGATATTCTTAACCCTCTTGTCATTTTTGACCTACAGTAGGATGATAACAGCCATTAACTCAAAAATGAGGTATAGTTTCATTTAAATGAGGTCTATTGACCATCATTTCCAAAAATATGTGTGAAACCTTTGGTAATAAGTTAGAATGAAGTTGGCTAAAAAGGTCTTGGGTAACGTATACTGCCAACGAGTGCACTATGTCAATGCTCCTAACAATGATAGAAGAACCAACCAAAGTGTGTGTGCATGTGTGAGTGTGTGTGTATGTGCATAAAATGTAAAATTGAAATGTGTGTTTTGCAGTCAGTGATGCAAAAATATCACTGGTGACCTCCGCCCAACTTTGACAACTTTGCAAAGTAAAAGATATTAGTTGTGTTGAACATTTGAACATTTTGAATACAGACACATTAAAGCATTTCTTGTTCCTCTTGGTTTTGTTTATTAATTCACTTTTTAAAAAGGTGCATATACATGTATAAAAGTAACTTATATTTGGGGCATTTGCCTGAAATGGTTATTCACAATTTCTTATACGGAGTGCAGGTGTGTTGAACTGTTTCTCATTTTAAAACAAAGCAATCATGATGAACGCAAAAGTAACGACTACAGCGTAAAATCAGAGTTCAGACATCAAACATATACACACTAACGATAAATCAAATAATACAAATAATCACAACACAACATGCTATAGGTTTTCATTCAGAAAGACAGAAAGCTAAACCACGGTGGCACATGAAAATGTTTTTGTATGAAGACAATACAAAAACAGGATCATTTGAGCACAAATGCAGATTTGACCAAAGTCATGTATACTATTCATCTCTTACTGGCTTTAATATAAACTTCATTACAGTAGATGTCATCTTCTGTTGCAAAGTTTTGGTACAAAGAATCTTGTTGATCTTCACCTGCATCCTCATCACGTCGGTGCCAGGTGCTGTGCTGCTCAGAAGTCCCCCGCTTTGATCTCACCATTACATCTTGATTTTCATAAACCTAAAAGCAATGAACAAAAATATACAGATAAAAAGGAAAGGGGAAAAGGGGAAAGGGAAAAATATGATGAGAATTCATGCTGTATTCACATATTTCAAATCTATTAATTTTGCAAACTAATGTGTACTAACCTGAAATTATATACTATATTAGTTTTACACCTCTAGAAGTAGAGTCTAAGAATGACAATGTCGGTCAGTTGGTCAATTTGTCTGTTCAACTCTTTGTTCAAGAGCAAAACATCTTAGAAATTCAGTGTGACTCTTCATGGGTCAAGAAATATCATTCCTAATAGTTTTGTTGAGCCTTGAGACCTTTGAGCACCAATGTCTGATCAAAAAGTTTTCATACTTGCCAAAGAACTTTCATGTTTTTGTGACTCTTTGGCCTATATTGTTTTAGTGCAATCAAGTAAAATCTTATCGGAATTGAATGGGTAGCTCGCCATGAAATTATCTACAGTACATTAATGCTCCGAAGAGGATGAAACTCCATCAGTTTTAGTGCCTGATGTTGCTCAACACATTCATGGTTTAAAGAGCATAAAGTCCTATGATTTTGATAATCCTACCACCTCTTCGGTAGATTTTGCAGTAGTCCTATCCTCAATACAAACAACTTCATATATTCGCCTACACTAACAGTTGAAATCATCAGTATGCTATTTCTGTTCCACATGTGTGTAATGTTGACTGTAATGAACACCACAGTATTTTTTTGTCCACTCGCAAAGCTTTAGACTGTAAGTTTTGTTTTCTCACATCGTCCTCACTCTTCACTTCCTCTGCTTCTGCTGTACCAATGGTTCTGTTCACGTTGGTTCCTGAAAACACACAGAAAATAAATAGTTACACAGTTTGTTTATATGCAAATGTGTGTTTTCCAGTTAACTTTGTGTGCATGTATTTTGTGTAACTCATACCTTGCACTTTGGCACATTTGTATTTATAAAGTACGACCAAGGCAAATATCAGAATGAGCAGCACGGCAGGCACAATGAAAACCACAATGTGAAAGGGCGCTGCATCTAGCAAGAAAAAAAGCACAACATGAAAATATACACTTCCTGAACACACCATTAACACCACACTCAATTTTAGCTCTATCAACTGTGACAATAATCACTACATGCATAACCCCAACTATAAACACACCTTTGATAGGTCCACCATAGATTTGTGTGACTTGTGATCTGACTGTTTCCACAGTGCTGGTCTGCTGTGGAAAGACTGTAAGAGGAAACGATTATAAGGACAATAATCAATAATCAATGCATCAACTTATTCTGCATAATAAATAAGCATTAGAAAAAACACAAAAAATGGCTTTCAACTAAGACTTAAACAATCACTAATTACAGTTTATCTGTTAATGACTTTTCATTGAACGAGAGACACACTTGTGTACCATATTGTACCATATATTCTACTGCAATAATAAAAAATGATTGCATGGTCTATAGTATTAGGAGAATAGAAGGAAGGAGTAGAGATGAAAATGAAGGTTATGATATTGTAACTGCACAGGTGGAGTCCTACACATATGGACTCTGTGGCTCCTTTGCTGTCTGATGAAATGGTTTTGGGATGAGAGCTAATAATATTATTCTGATGAGTATTTGCCCTGTTGTCACCTGTCATCAGACTGTCTCACTTTAATTTCAGCCACTTAAGTGAAGCAGGAAGGGGCCCAATCCAACCCAGCCCTTATGAATGGACAAAGATAGAACTTTACTGTCCTCTCCTGTCCATCTTCATAGCACACAAAACTGCTCAGTTTGTTGAGAGGGGCGAGGTGTGCATTCAGCATAACATGCCAACGCAGTTTTGCCTCCCTTGTCTCCCACCATGGGGGTGGAGGACAAATATCCCTGGCTGAATAGTTCTTAACTTAAATTAACACCATATGTAACAAAGGAGGAGTTTGGTCTGACCACCACTGTGGTCATCATTGCTTTATATAGGCTACTGTATTTGACACAACACAAAACAGTAGGCACATCTGATTTGCCGCCTGTGTACATGTAAATGTATATCTGATTGGAGGAGAGTATTACAAAGGGAGTGTGAAATAGAATCAGGAGGTCATGGTGACATGATGCAGACCTGAGCTTCTTCACTGAGACATCCAGGTTTGTAAAGTGCGGATTAAACCTAGACATACCTTACAGAGTTAGGCTTCGGGCTACACTCATATATTCAGCTGTATTGTCTGTTGGTCATTTCATGATCTTACCTACAGACAGTTGAATCTTGGCGTAGTTACCAGCACTCCACTGTCGGTCTGAACCACACCAGTATGTCCCAGCATCACTTGAGTTCAGCTCTTTAATGGTGACCAGGAACGAGCTGGAAGCAGCATCATCTTGCAGTGTGAACCTGTGGTCAGTCTGGTAAGAGCTGCTTTGACTCGTCACCATGTCCCTACAGTTTTTACGTTGGTCTCCCTTACAGAGGAACTTCATGTTTGTCCTGTGCTGTGGTGGATAGGAACACTCCATGGTTACTGCGACTCCCACCGTGCCACTCAGACTGTATGATTCCACACAGCACCACTCTGTCAATGAAAGCGAGGTTTAAACAAAATAATTTAAGAACTGAATAACACTGCAGCCTGCAATCAGGTCAGATTAGAAATGGATGAGGTGCGCCCCACATTCGAATGTTAAATCTATTTAGACCAGTTAGACATAGGAGAAAACTCAAATCTTTCAGACACCATTTTTTTTCTCAATATCTAGTTGAATTAAAACCATACTTTCTTCAGGCTGAATCATATACTGTAAAATGTAATGTTTTACTGCAATGTGATGAGTCAGAGCCATGACCTCTCACCTTTGACTTCTAGTTTAAAACCAGAGAAAACATCCAGGCCGGTGTTTCTATGGACACCGCAAAGGTACATCCCAGAATCCTTTTGGGTCAAACTTGTAATGGTCACTGTAAAATTCCCCAAAGTTTTGTCCTCGTTAAGGCTGAACTGTCCATTTTGTTTGATGTTAGAGGCGACTTCTGCCTTCTGCAGACATGTGGAGGGCTTGTTTCCTCTGCAGATGTACTTCAGGTTGTCCCTGTCCTCAGACTCATATGGACAACTGATGGACACTGAACTGTCCTCATAACCTTGGACTTTGGTGAAATGTTCACAGCAGTGGTCTGCCAGTAAGACAAACAACATCACAGATTGTCACAAGTGCAGACTAAAATATTCACATTCTTTACTTAAGTAAAAGTAGTAATATCACAGTGTTAAAATACTGTCACTTAGAAGTAAAAGACCCTCATTTAAAATATTATTTACAGTATGTTAAAGTTTGCAAGTATTATTAGCTAAATGTCTTGTGTGTCAGTGTGGAGCTACAGTATTTTCTAACCAACTAACATATTGTTGGACAGTTAAATCTATGGCACTGCTTCATATTTAACACACTAATGATATATTTTGTATACAAAACATGAGTCTTTAAAGTAACTAATAACTATATCTGTCAATAAATAGACCGATGTCAAAAAAGTGCAATTTTCTCCTCAGAAATATAGGGGATAAAGTAACAGAAAAGTTCAAATAAAGTACAAGTGCCTCAAAACTCGACAACAATTAATTAAATATGTGCTTTAAATTCCACCACAGACTTCTGATTCAGCACAGAGTTTATTTATTCACCTGGTTTTACATCCAGCTTTACTTCAGTGAAGATATCCTTTCCAGTCCTGGTCACCCCACACCAATATTTCCCTGCATCCGTAGAACTGAGATCAGAAATGATCGTTGTGAAGACTCTTATATTTGTGTCATCAGAGATGGAGTATCTGCTTTTCGTTCTGTTTGTGGTCATAATCAGGACATCAGCGTCACCACAGTCATTCCTGCACAGGTATTTTTCATAAGACTCATAACCCTCTTCATAGTGACAAGAAACTTTAGCTTCTCTCCCTTCATATCCAGACACATGGATCAACCCTGCTGCACTGGTGACATGACTCAGAACAACTGTAAAGAGAAAAAAACATGAAATGTAAAAAAAACACCAGAAACAGATGATGTAGAAGACGTAAGGCTTAGTTAACTTCTTATCCATTTATAAACATTTGAATACATTTTTATGCGTTACTGCTGTATAATGAATTAATCAATACCAAGATCAAGACAGACATCTTGTATTTGCACCAAAACAAACATATTTAGTTACTTCATATTACTTACTACACAGGGTGAACAGCTGATTTTGAAGGCTCCACATCTTCGTGCTGTTGCAAAGAAATAGAAACCACAAGAGAAGTGTGTGTTATACTGGTAACAGTGAGGGTGGCATTAAAAGGCTGAAAACTTTCACTTCTGCATTTAGATCACCACTGTTTTATTATATCTTTGAAGTCATTTGAGGTTAAGTCATGTCCGTTTTATTTGTACAGCCCAGTATCACAGACCCCACATTTCCCTGAGCGGGCTTTTCAATCTGTATTTCACACTGTTTATTCCCCATCTTCTGAAAACTAAAGAGAGAAAGAGATGTTCCTATGACTGCATAGAGAGGCCCAGTCTGTGATTTATTCATTTAGTTGAAACAGTAATTAATGCTCTTGCAATTCTTCAAGGATGTGTTGCTACGATCTGATTTAAGTTGATGCTGTGAACACTACATATCACTGGATGGCCCACAATGCTGCTCAATTTATGGGACTAAACACAGCATCACTCTGTCAAACATAAGCAGGTTTAAGCAAAATTATTTAAAGATTAAAAATTCTGCTGCTCATTCAGTCTGAATATGCATGTAAGACTTTTTATTTCAGGTAGCTGAGGGCCAATCTGGTAGGTAGATGCTATGAGAGAGAATGGGTGGTGGTAGTCCTGGAGAGACGGTCACCACTAGAGGGAGCCTTGTTCATATATACTAGGAACTGAAATTTTTCTTAAGATGCTGATTCCATCATGTCCTGAAAATGTTAAAAATGGCTATTCATTTTCCACCCTGCTGTGTGACTGTGACTTTCTTATTTAGGGTTAGTATAACTTTTAACTGCTGACAACTAGTATTCAACATTACATTAGACCGACTGTATACAGAAAGAAAGGTTCATTCATACAGAGCTTTTAGATAACAAACTCATTACATTCTTAAAACAAATCAGATGATATGCTCTGTTTTAACTATTTGTCAAAAAATACAAATCGTTTACATTTAAATAAAGTTTGATTTTAATGATTTAATAAAATGCAATATGATTTAACATTTTTGTTTCATATAAAAGTAGATTCAAGCGGTTACTTTAAAAGGTTTTTAAATTTTACTGTTTATTATTATTTACCAATGATGTCTAATTTTTAATGCAAAGTGTAAACACTGAAACAGAAGACAAATAATGATTACCTCATCCTTTTCGACCACAGTCTCTTTAGTCCTTATGCATTCAATGTATTCATATTTATACATCATTTAAAGACAAACAACACAATCATTAATCAGTTCCTTTAATGATAATTGCTATATTGTATTATTGTTTTCTGAATTCACTTGAGCACTGAAGAATAAACATTTATGTTCTCTTCTGACGGACTGACTGAAAACATTTATTGCAGTGGATACAGCTTCCATACATAGTCAATAGAGTTGTAGCATAAATTAGAAGATAAATAATTACTGTCAGTATTATGATAATGAATCATATTTTCTTTGTTTTAGTCTATGTAAACTTCATTGCCTTTATCAGTCTTTGTGCCATATTTGCTACAGACACCAAGAAACCAGCCAGACTAACAAACTAAAATATTAAGCCACCTTTTAAAACTACTGACCCCACCTTGGCCAGTGCATTATAAAATGCCAGTGTACATGTATGTGGACGAGAGCATGCGTGTATGTTTTCCCTGAGATCAGCCATTCCCTCCACTCGCATACTGCAGCACAGACTGTTTGCATGTCTCACACACTCTTACACAGAAAAGCTAACATTAAGACCCCAGTGCAGAGGGTTAACTGCGTCCTGAATTAGCAAGGATGCCAAGAGGAGCTGGGCTGTTGCCAGGTTGGGTTGCCAAGGGGTGTTGGGTGTTTGCATGTTGGCAGCGTGCAGGACGTCTGTGTTGTGGTCTTCTCAAACTACACGCACACACACACACAAATACACACACACACATTTACTTGATAGTATCCCTTGCCCACAGTTTGTGGTATCATGAAATAAATACTATGTGTGCGACAGCAGTAAGAATGGACCTGCCTGTCTGAATGTTTTTTCTCTTTGCAGATCGATGGTGGCTCACATTTACGTAAATGCACAGATATTCCCAAAGATGAGCTATGAGATGACCCAAAAGTAATCACACATGAAACAGAAATATATTAAATCTACAGTGATGTATGTCATTTATGTCAAAATACCTTTAAAAAGTTATGAATCCCTTTTGCTGGATGTTTACTGTCTCACATATAAAGTTTTTTTTATTAACTTGAGTGCAGCTTTACAAAGAGAAAATGTGATTAGTTTTAAAGTGATTAGAATGAATAGTTCAAGTCTTTGTAACTGATTTAATCAATATCTAAAACATAATGTGTGGATATTTCTTTATAAAGATGGTGAAGTAGTCCTACAATACGTTTTTTAGGTTGCTTGTGTGTTAGAGGGTAATGATGATATGTGACAGGACAGGAGATAGTGAGGCCAAGAGCTCACTCTAGTGGAGTAAATCATTATTAGTATAGTGGAACATTAGTCTCAAATGTGACAATACTACAGTAGGTCATTCCTCTTATCATATTACTTCCTCTGCTTCTTTATTACTTCTGTAACATACTGTAAGGCAGCATAATCCATGTAGGAAAGAAGCAGCATTTTTGTTGTAGTCTTTGTGGGGAGAAATACAGAAGTTGATTCTAATGTGTTTGAAATGTTTTGGTTGCATAGTGCATTTTGGATGATAGAGTAACTGTTGTGGCTGCATGTAAAGAGAACTGTGTGAATAGTTTTGAATGAGTGATGTGAGCTCAGTGTAGAGAAATGCTTGTTACATCCTGTTTTATTGTGGTGTTTCCTGTCTACAGCTCTGGGTTGATCATCTGACTTCTGGGCTGAACCCTGCAGCTCTCTCTCTCCCCCTTGCTGTAGTGCCAGATGAGTTTTAGGCCTTTCATCCAGTAAAATTCTATCCAGGTAGTGTGTGTTTGGTGTTTGAGCCAGCCACTACTTAATAATGGGGGCTCCTCTGGGATCTAAACATAGTTGTTTAGGTTTTAAGTCATTTTTGTGTTGCCACATGAGAAAGTTTGTTGAAGTTGCTGAGTTGAGTAAGCTGGCAGGTGTTGGACAGACCAGCATCACTTTGTTGTGTTTGTGTTGTGTGTGGTAGCTTCAAGTTGGCTGTTGGTGTGTCCAGCTGCACCACTGAAACCAAGTATGTAAAGTACTGTAGTAACTCCTTCAGGTAGGAGGAGAACTGGGTTAATACCACATTAGGTGATTAAGAATCTAAAAAACAACAACCTGATTTAAGAATGGAAAGTGGTAACACATGAACTATGTGAGGCCTGCTTTGGGTGTGTATAAATTCTATTTTGGGTGGGCTAATACAAACATGAGTGGGTCATTTTCCCCCAGAAAAACTGACTTATGAAAAGTTAGAAGAAGAAAAAAAGAACAAACAAACAAAAGTTGTTCATAACAGCATAGATTAAAAGTGTCTTTTATAGCATGTCCAGTCTAAAATACAGTATATTTGTTTATAGAGAATGACACTGTTAATGAACTATTTTATTGGACAACAACTAAACATAAACCCAGAGAGAGTGTTCACTTTGACAGAATTATTAAAATCAGTTTATTTTTAATCTAGTTTTACACCCAGGTTTCCACATTTAAGCCATTTATGAATTGATTTTACACAGCAGTGTTTGGTTAACAACTGATATCATAGTTTTAATCACCTGCAGTCTTTATAAGAAGCTCTGGATGACTCTCGTTTTAAGAACCTTTAGCAAAAGTGATAAATAATAAATCAGTACCAAAAGTAAATCAGTTTTTAAATATTTGATGAACTGAAATACAACTAAATATGTTTTTGACTCCATTTTCATGCTTATTGATTGAAACAACACATCAAACTCCACACAAAAACTGAGAGTTGTAATTTTTAGTATCCTGATAGTGTGGAGATTGTTGGGTAGCGTTTACGATGAGTCATACATTTGTCTCTCTCGATGAACAGCGAGTTGGTTTTACACGTTATGTCCTTCTCTAGGGCCATGCGAGACTCCTCCAGGTGGGACAGGGAACTTCTGGCCTCGCTCAGCTGCTGGTGCAGAGATGCCAGGGTGGCATCAATCTGCCTCACCTCCCCTTCCAAACTACAGACACGGGTGGCAAATGAGGAGATGGAGAGAGAAAGAAGATAAACAGATCAATAGAATGAGCTTACGTGTGTGTGTGTGTGTGTGTGTGTGTGTGTGTGTGTGTGTGTAGGTGTGTGTGTGTGTGTGTAGGTGTGTGTGTGTGTGTGTGTGTCTACCTGAGCTGGGGTTCGTCTCTGCAGAGCTCCATGTTGGGTCTGAGAGAGCGAAGGTACAGTCTGGACTGAGCTACTCGAAGTGGAGCTTCTTTGTTGTGGATGGCCTGCTGCAGAACTACAATGTTCCTCTCCTGGGCCCCAATCTGCTCCAAGGTCTACACACATATGATCATACAGTATCAATTAAAGTCGATCAGTCAATGTCTTTGTCTGCCTGTCTGCCTGTCTGTCTGTCTGTCTACCTGTGTGAGCCTCATCTCTAGCTGGATCTTGGCCTCTGTCAGCTCCACGCAGCGCTGGCTGAAGGCTTGGTCCACATTGGAGCACTGGACTCTCAGATCATCAGTGGTGTCCAGCAGCACTCGCTCCACCAGCACTCTGACACGCACAAACAGAAGCCCAGTTTTTTACTGGACATGTTAAAACAATGTACCACAGTGTCACTTTCAGCTCCTTTTACACTGAGGCTAATCTGTCTGAGCTCTGACCTGAGACTGTTAGTGGCCTGTTCCTCCTGAAAGGCCTTAAACAGGTTGTCCTGTGTGAACTTTGTCCATGACGTACGGTTACACATCCTGCAGCAGACCAGAAGTTAGATTGGACATTATAAATGACACAATTCCTCATTTTTATTCACCATTTATAATCCCTTAAATGAGAAACGTTTGACTGGTACTACATGTCATGTATTAATACACAGACTCACTGGTCCTGCATAGCGGCTGAGCTGGGCTGGTGCCGTGTATCTGGACTCATGTTAGTGTATCTCCCACTGTGCTCATCAAAGTTGTAGGCCTGGAACTTATCAGACCAGTCCAACTCGAGCATCTGCTTAGCCTCTCGATTCATTCTGATATACACACACACACACACACACACAAACACACACACACACACATCAAAAGAGGACCAGTGATGACATTTTATAAGTTCTCATGTCGGTCAGCTTAGCTTCCAATAAACTGGGTTTGACACTCACTTGATCTGGCTGACAACCTGAGCTGTGGTTCTCTTCAGAAGAGCCTGGATGCTCCTGATCAAGTCCACTTCCTACAAAACACGCAGTCACAGTCATGGTTCATGTGTCATATGGAGCCCTCTGCTGGAGCTGTTTCACTGTTACACTGAATCCAGGAGATATTTGGCCTTAAGCCAGTTACTGTAAAATAAGGCTGCAACTAATGATTATTTTGATTATCAATTTATCAGACGATTATTTTCTCAATTAACTGATTAGTTGTTTGGTCTATAAAATGTCAAGAAAATATTGAAAAATGTCAATCACTGTTTCCTAAAACTCACAGTCCAGTCCACCATGCAAAGATAGTCAGTTTATTATCATAGAAGACAAAACAAATCAGAAAATTGTAGTATTTGTCACTCAAAACTATTAATTATCAAAACAGTTGCCAATTAATTCTGTATATCAACTAATTGATTAATTGTTGCAGCTCGAAACAACCATGAATGGATTATTTTATAGAGCAAGAACAATGATTCAAACACTGATTAATCAACTGATGGAAAATTAATTGACAACAATTTTGATAATTGATTGTGAATGCCAAGTTAGTTCAATCTTCTCAGTTGTCACTTTATCTTAAGTGATTGTAAACTCAGTATGTTCACACTGTGGACTGCTGGTTGAATCAGTGTTCATTTAGTCATTTTTGTTCATTCAGTGGAGATATTTGCTGCATCTTTATCACTTTTAGTTCTAAAATTGATTAATGTATTTTTAGCTCCAAATTCCTATTTTACATATTTTCATAATTTCTTTCTTTTTTCAGTGACAGTGATCATAATGATCTTCAGTGATGTTTCAGTTTGACGAACATCTCCAGTTCACATTGACCTCCATGTTCACCTTTAACAGCTCCTCCTCCACGGTGTCTGTGACCAGGTCTGGTCCAAGTCTTCTTGTCCTGCAATTCAGATTATCGGTGGCGATGGCGTACGGAGTCTCGGTGGCGTCCAGCGCCCTCTCCAGCCGCGTCTTCAGCGCCAGCAGTGACTCAGTAGCGGCCTGCAACTGGTCGATGTGCCGCTGCAGCTCAGACTTCCAGTGGTGGATCTCTTGGAGTCTCTCTCCCAGATGACTTGTTCCTTCGGCCTGAGTCCTCAAAGTGGCAGCTTCAGTTTCCTGGTTCAGAGTTTTGGACCCCCGCTGGATTCTCCGGGCTTCGTGTTGGTCGGACTCTGCCTGCTGGAGGATACTGTAGTATTTGGAGTACCACTCAGCCGGGGTGTATTTAGCGGAGCGGTACCCCGCGGTGGCTGAGCCCAAGGACGGCTGTGGGACCTCCGGTTGTACTGGAGGCTCCTTCTCCAGGTCCAGGACCCCCAGGGCCACAGCTCTGCTGTCAATGTGCGGCCGTGACACTAAAACCTCCGAGCTCATGTTCTTACAGTTATGGGATACTTAATAGGATA
The DNA here is from genome assembly GCF_027409825.1 of Scomber japonicus. Classification (NCBI taxonomy): domain Eukaryota; kingdom Metazoa; phylum Chordata; class Actinopteri; order Scombriformes; family Scombridae; genus Scomber; species Scomber japonicus. The sequence goes on along the minus strand of NC_070579.1, from coordinate 29,231,008 downwards.
TAGAAAAACAAATCAAACTGAAACAAACCAGAGGTTAAATTGGCATCAGTGGTGAGCGGTTTTCACAGTCCTGAGGCCTTTTATGTTTGTTTGGTGTTGCCTGGTTACAGGCGCTGGCAGGAGCAGCTTTGGCTCAGGTGATTAATTATCAAATGAACTGATGGTGACAGAAGCAGAATATCACAATGTACATAATCACTAAAAAATCTAGTTCATACTCTTCTTTAGGTTTCATGCTATAATGGATTAAAAAAAACAATCACTGACAATAACTATAACAAGCTACATTGTGACCTCATGATACATAAACTAGGAGAACATAATACACAGAATGATTTCAATGAATGTTATTAAATGTGGAGAAAGCATAAGTAGTTTTGAATGGTGATTTTTGAATTTTGAGTATTTGTCAAATTGAAGACAAAACATATTTATCAGCTGCACAAAACAGTTGAAATATTTCCATTTTCTCATATTCTGGGCAACTTCATGAAATGCCATAACATTTCAGAACAATGACATTTAGAACATTTTTACTGCTCTCAAACATAAAAGTTGGTTGAATTTGACCTGAATTGTGTAAAGGTTAAACTGGAATGATGATGTCTAAATCTCTATATGAACTTGTTTGGTTGCCATGTAAACATATCTTCAGTATAAAGAAGAGAAATATGTTCATGTTTGCGTGTTGAACATAAAGTAAACATGCAGTTACACACACACACAGGTTTTTTCTTTAACATATAAAACAGGCACTTCTATTTTGGACATGTATGAATAGATGGTCAGAGAGATGGTGACAGTGAAGATGTGTTTCTCTTTGGTATCACAGGTTGAGTTTTTCCTCTTATTTTCTGTTGTCTTAATTGCAACACCATAATGATTTCCACAGTCATTCCTACACATACTTCTCATGAGACTCATGTCTCTCCTCAGGGTCAAACTCATTCCTCATACATCCAACTGCATGGATCACATGTGCTGCACTGCTGAACTGCAACCTTCTTTATTAGGCCAAAAACACTGAATTTGTTTTAGTGTAGAGAATTTACTGCAGAAGATGAAGCACAGCTTTTGATAGTAAAAACAACAAAAGGAGAAAACATCAAAATAAAACAGGAACTAAAACACAGAAAGCTAAGGCAGGATGTGACAAGAATGTGTGAACTGACCATTTTGCAGAAACAGTTTAAATTTGTTAAGTGTTGAGAATATTGCACCTCACGATATGTGTTAAATCTCTCAGTCCTTTATTTAGATCAACAACTTTAACAGCCTCAAGCTATCAAAGTCTTTCTGCCGAAATATGGCTGCATGATGGCATACCAAATGAATCTATAGTCAGTCTGGTCTGAACTGCTTTGACCCATCACCATGTCTGTACAGTTGTTATGTTGGTTCCCCTTAGAGGGGTTGTTGAAGGTAGGAACAATCTATGCTTACTGGGAGTCCCATAATACAGTAATGCTCAAGTTGTAGGATTTCACAAAGCGCCACTCTGTCAAAGAAAAGAATGTTTGAGCAAAATTATTTAGGAATTTAACAACACTGCAGTGTACAGTCATGATAGTTTGCATTACCAGGACAAAGCTGGCTGACATTGCATTTGCAACCATTGCATTGCAGTGCTTATACAATACAAATACCTTCCTGCAGAGAATAAAGCAGCAAATTTGAAGGGTCCACATCTTTGTGTTATTACAAAGAAACAGGAACTGCAGTAGATGTGGTTATTCACAGCACTTATGAACTGTGATACGGTGTGAGGTGTTTTCACACTCTATAATGTTGAGAACATTGTGTTTAAATGTTGTAATGTCTTTTCCGCAATCTTACCAACAGTATTTTAATCAAAAAATTATCATATAAGTACATCCATTTGTGATTTTTTTTTCATAATTTCTTTTAAATATATCATAGTATAACTTTATCTCCAATGGTCACGAATTCAACGTCAGAGTGATTGAAATGTATTCTTCCAAATGTTTTTAGTGTCACCTTCAAACTATTTATGGCAATATGAGGTACAAATGTGAAAGGGACACACAAAAAATATGCTTAACTATACTTCCTCTAAGGTGAAAAAGTAATGAAGCTTAAATCTGTTGAACATCATATTTTTGGCTGATGACAGTATTAAGTAAAATGTAGATTGATAGCCAGAGGAAGAAAACATGGGGCCCAACTTAAATTTCTTCTTAGGGTCCCTAAAAGGTCATCATAGAAACAGTCTGAAAGTTTGAACATAATAAAATTGTTGATGTAAATGCTGGACTGAGCGATTTAACACATATTGTGAGGTGCAATAACACATATAACACACAGCTGTTGCTTATTCTCACAGTGCATACAGTTACATCAGCTGAAATAAGATGAAGCACACATTATATACTTATTAGTTTGTCTGGCACTTTCTACAGATACTATTTATGCAGTTCAATAAGTGCACAGGTACTCCATTTCCCTCCTGTTACCTTCAATCAATCAATCAACACACCTGTGACCCATTGTTGTTAACATTGTGACAGACCATCAGGAAAATTTGTGACTTGGGTTTAGAGTTAAGTTTAGAAATGGGTTTAGGTTCAGTTTAGAGCAAGGAACAGGACCAGGCATTTCATTGTGATGGTTAACATTTGGTACCAATAAAGTGCCCTCTGTCAATGGTCCTCACAAGGATAGAAGAACCAACACAATTATACATTTTATTTAACAGGTACAATAAACAATAATGTATTAGACTGAGCTAAAAGTTATTTTCATCTGTAATCCCCAGGCAGAGGCAATCAGTGATGCAAAAATATCACTGGTGACCTCCTTCCAACTCTTTTAATTTTATTACAATACAGTTTTATGTTGTATTGCAACCACTCCCCAGTCAGCCACTAAATGTCTGCAATCCTCACTTGAATTACTCCAACTTCAACCACATAACTGTCAGTTAGTGTTAAACTAGAGGACAAGAACACTGACACTGAATCCATGATCTTAACTTCAAGCATCAGTAACAGTAATGCACTAATTGGTAAGAACAATACTTGATTTTCTGTATAGAAATAAGATTTGCTTCCGTATTCACCAGAGAAAAGGAATAGTTGAATCATTAATTTTATGTGTTTTTGATTATGAGGATTGTATTCATAGAATAGCTTCTGCATCTACATTGAAACCACTGGATGCTCTCTACCACTCAGCCTTTAGGTTTATAACTAACGATCCCTACAGTACCCACCACTGTCCTCTTTACCAAAAAGTTGGCTGGCCATCCCTGATGGTAAGGCAAAATCAGCACCGGTTTTCATCCATCTATAAAGCCTTATTACAGACACTGCCACGTTATATTTAATCTCTTTTAACTCACACAATATAGGTACTTGCTCACAGAATTTTGGTTCACAGGTTTTTTGCTATACGCTCTGTTAATCAGAACTGGAACAGGAAAAATGTAATTCACTTACTATGCACCTTATGCTTGGAACAAACTGCAAAAGGCCTTAAACTTGAATCCTCTGCAGCCACTACAGCTGATCAAAAGCCTCAGACCTTTTTTTAAATTGATTGTAAATGTTTTGAACTTGCTTGTAGTCTTATCCATTTTTCTTATTTTGTATTAATTCGTTGTTATTTTCTTCTATTCACTTACCAAATGTTGTTTTGTGTTGTTGGTGTATATTCTAAATCTGGACATCATTGTAAATACAGATTCCTCCTCTATGGCCTTTTGAATTAAAATAAGGTTATTAAAATAAAATAAATACATCATATACAGTACATTTAACAGTGCCATATTCTGCTTTGACTCTGAAATACCTGATGGCATACAATGTAACCTCTACCTGCTTTTATCTGTTAAAATCTATGTAATAGCCACGACTCCACTGCACTGCTTTCTCTTTCTTTGAACATCTCTGGAATATATTCTCTCGTTGTAATATAATAAGAATAATCACTTATTTGTTTCAGTACATCAAATCTTTGGAACTGAAAATCGATGGCAATGGTGATATTGTTTTCATATACCCATTTAAAGAGTGCAAACAACAATGATGACTGCTCTGTGATGGCAGGTTTCTCTTGGTTTTGTTTATTTATTCACTTCTTTAAAGCTACATATCTGTATATAAAGATATAACTTACATTTGGCGTATTTGCTTGAAATGGTTATCCACAGCGTCTTATAAGGAGTACAGGTGTGTTAAACAGTTCCTCATATTAAAACTAAACAATCATGGTGAGTACAAAAGTAAAGACTACAGCGTAAAATACGAGTTATAGCAAAAAAGATGTACATAAGAATGATGAATAAAATCTGTACAAATAAGCACAAAACAACATACTGTAGGTCAGAAAGTTAAATTGCAGTGGCACATAAAAAATGTCTTGTCTGAAGACAATACAAAAAGGATAATTTGGTGCAAATGCAGATTTGACCAAGTATACCATTAGGCTGCTATTAGTTTCAATGTAAATTTGATTACAGTAGATGAGATGTTTTCATGAAGTCTTCGTACAAAGCATCTCATTGACCTTCACCTACATCCTCATCATGTTGGTGCCAGGTGCTGTGCTGATTAGAAGTCCTCTGCTGTGAGCTCACCATTACTTCCTGATATTCATAATCCTAAAAGCAATCAACAGAAATAAACATATAAGAACGAAAAGTATGATAATAATTCATGTTGTAGATGTAATAGTTATCATGCACATATTTTGAAGTGTATTATTTCTGTACTTATATGTATAATAACCTAAATGTATAAACTATATTCGTTTTACACCTTTAGCAGCAGAGCCTAAGAATGATGATGTCAGTCAGTAGGTCAGTTTGTCTGTTCAACTCTTTGTTCAATAGCAAAACAGAAATTCAGTGTAAACCTTCATGGTCCAAGAAAGATCATTCCTAATAGTTTTGTTGATCTTTGTGACATTTGAGTCAGCACCAATATCTGATGAAAGTTTTCATGCTTACCAAAGAACTTCCATGTTTTTTGTGACTCTCTAACCTTTGTTCTTTTAGAGCAATTAAATCAAATCTCATCAAAGTTCAATAGATAGGTTGCCATGACATTATCTACAGTACATTAATGCTCCATAAAAGGATGAAACTCAATCAGTTTTAGTTCCTGATGTCACCACTAACACCAACTAACTTAGAAATGAAATCTAATAGTCTAACAGGAAGACAGTAATGAAATTTGCTCAGCATATTCATGGTTTAAAGGGTATATACCCCTATGATTGTATGACCCCCTTTCCAATAGTCCCATCCTAAACACAAACACTTTAATCTATTCAGCGTTACTAACACTTGAAATAATCAGTATGCTGTGTCTATCTGTATAATGCTGACTTTAATTTTCTCACATTGCCCTCACTCTTCACTTCCTCCGCTTCTGCAGTCTGAGTGGTTCTGTTAATGTAGATTCCTGAAAACACACAGAACAATAATTAGTTGCACAGTTTGTTTGTATGTATATGTGTGTGTTTGCTGTTTGACTTTGTGCACATGGTCAAGTGTGTAAGTTTTGTGTGAATCATACCTAGCACTTTATAACATTTATCTTTAAGAAGTACGACCAGGGCAAGTGTCAGAAAGAGTAGCACAACCACAGTTCGAATGAGCGCTGCGTCTGGCAAAAAAAAGAAAAGAAAAAAGAACAATGAAAATATACATTTCCTGAACACATATCATCATTTAGAAAAATATTGACCACAATCTTTACGAGAAATCCAGCAATACCATGAACATACATTGGTGGTCATAATGTGACTGTGTGAACAGATATTTGTCTCCACAAGGTGTTTAAAAGAAGTTCACACACCTTTGATAGGTCCACCAGAGATTTGTGTAACTTGTGATCCGACTGGTTCCAAAGTGCTGGTCTGCTGTGGAAAGACTGTAAGAGGAAAATATTTTAAGGAAATCAATGAATCAGCTTTTTCTGAAAAGCAAATGAACTTAAACCCTTTGAAAAAAGACAAAAAAAATCACTTTCACCTTAAACTTCAACTAAAACTTAAACAAGCACTAATTACTGATGAGTTTTTAATTTTGTGGTCAATAATGTGAGGAGAATAGAAGAAAGGACAACAGAAGAAAACCAGGATGTTGTGGTGACATGATGCAGATCTGAGCTTCCTGTATCACTGAGACACCATGGTTTATAAATCGGGGATTAATCTAGACGTAGTTTATAGCTATACTCACACATTCAAATGTCTTGTCTATTGTAATGGTTTACCTTGTATAGACTATAATTTGATCATAATGTGACCGTGTGAACATATATTTTTCTCCACAAGGTGATTAAAAGAAGTTCACGCACCTTTGATAGGTCCACCAGAGATTTGTGTGACTTGTGATCTGACTGGTTCCACAGTGCTGGTCTGCTGTGGAAGGACTGTAAGAGGAAAAGCTTATGCACAATCAATGAATAAGCTGAATAACACTGCAGCCTGCAATCAGGTCAGATTAGAAATGGATGAGAATATGTTTCATGGTATGCCCAATATTTCAATATTTAATATATTTAGACCAGTTAGATGTAAGACACAACTCTCAGTTTTTTCTCAATATCTATTTTAAATAAAATGTTTAACAACAACATGATGAGTCAGAGCCATGACCTCTCACCTTTGACTTCTAGCTTAATACCAGAGAAGACATCCAGGCCGGTGTTTCTTTGGACACCACAAAGGTACATCCCAGAATCCTTTTGGGCCAAACTTGTAATGGTCACTGTGAACTTCCTCGAGGTCTTGTCATCCTTAAAACTAAACTGTCCATTTGGTTTGATATCAGAGGCGACTACTGCCTCCTGCAAACATGTGGAGGGCTTGTTTCCTCTGCAGATATACTTTAGGTTGTCCTTGTCCTCAGACTCGTATGGACAACTGACGGACACTGAACTGTCCTCATAACCTTGGACTTTGGTGAAATGTTCACAGCAGTGGTCTGCCAGTAAGACAAACAACATAATTACATTACTTAAGTTAAATTAACAATATCACAGTGTTAAAATACTGCCAGTTAGAAGTCAAAGACCTGCATTTAAAAATTATATACAGTATGTTAAACTACATAATTATTATTATTAGCTTAATGTCCTTAAAGCATCTAAAGTAAAAGTGATCATTAATGACCCTTGTAAGTGTTATTAATTGTTATTGTATTAATACTGGATTATTGTTGCTAATATATCAACATATAAATAATTATTAAACACTAAAGCTAGTCAGTATGTATCTACGCTATTTTCTAAACGATGAACATATTATTGGACAGTTTAATCTATGGCACTGCTTTATATTTAACATACTGATCATATATTGTGTATACAAAACAAAAATCTTCAAAGTAACTAGTAACTATATCTGTCGGATAAATGGAGGGTTGTCAAAAAAACAACACGCTCCTCAAAAATACATGAAAAAGTGAAAAACTGGACAACAATTAATCAAATATCAGAGTTTATTTATTTACCTTGTTTTACATTCAGCTTTACTTCAGTGAAGATATCGATTCCGATAATTTCCACCCCACACCAGTATTTCCCAGCATCTGTAAAACTAAGATCAGAAATGATCACTGTGAAGACTCTTTTCCTTTTGTCATCAGAGATGGAGTATCTGCTTCTCTTTCCTATTGTGGTCTTAATCAGAACATCATCGTCACCACAGTCATTCCTGCACAGGTATTTTACATGAGACTTAATATCTTCCTTATAGTGACAAGAAACTTTAGCTTCTCTCCCTTCATATCCAGACACATGGATCACCTCTGCTGCACTGGTGACATGACTCAGAACAACTGTAAAGAGAAAAAAACATGAAATGTAAAACAACACTTGGAAAAAGATGTAAAACGTAAGGTTTGCATGCCTTCTTATCCATTTTTTACTAAACATTTGAACACATTTGCATTTGCATAAAAGTAGATATATTTAGTTACTTAAAATGACTTACTGCACAGGGTGAACAGCAGGTTTTGAAAGCTCCACATCTTTGAAGAAACAGAAACCAAAAGATAAGTGTGTCTTATATCGACCTTGCTACACCCACAAAGAATGTAATTGAAATGCTGAACACTCTCACATCTGCATTTAGATCATCAATGTTTTATTGTTGCTAATATATCAACATATAAGTAGTTATTAAGTAGTAAAACTAGTCAATGTGGAGCTACACTGTTTTCTAAACAATTAACATATTGTTGGGTAGTTTAATATATGGCACTGCTTGATATTATTATATAAGTTAATTGTATTTATATTGCCCAATATCATGAATCAGAAATGTTGTCTGTATCGTATATAACATCCTCTAATCTTAAACCCCCAATTCACATAAGGAAACACTCTCTAAAAATTTTTAATCTGTTAAAAAATGAAAGTAACCTGTGGAGGTGCAACAGAGGAGGAATACCTCTCCCAGAGTGAACAGATGTGTAATCGATGGTTTGTGTACAAAATAGAACAAGGCAGCAAAATTGCAGAAACACAGCATGGAAAACCAGGATGACAAATGTATAGATGGACTGATCACATATATGAAGAATTAAATCTAACTACTTTTAACACTGTTCATTTCCTGTTCTGTGAAAACTAATGACTGAGTTGTTTTGAGGAGACATTACAGCCTCTTCTTTAATTTCATGGATAAAACAAATTGATTAGATTGTTGATGTAAATGCTGGATTGAGAGATTTAACACATGTGGTGAGGTGCAATTAAAAATATAACAAACTGCTGTTTGCTTGAAACTGCCAGATCCCTTATTCTCACAGTGCATACTACATCAAAAGTGTATAATACAGAATTCAGTGTAACAGTAAAACAGGACCAGCAGAGGGCTGTCTAACTATACTTGTAGATTGTCTTTGTCAAGACTAACTTGAGTCTTAGAACTTGGAAGTAGGGCATTTGTTTTCAAGTGAGGACATTGTGACAGGTTCTCACTTTAGGACAGATTATCAAGGCTACATAATCTATTATTTTGAAGGTGTGCCCCGGGTCCCTTCTTCCTTCTCTGTTGGGGTGTGACGCAATTACCCCCAGTGTAGTGGTTAGCCTAGCAGCCTACAGCAGAGTGGACAGACTGTTTGACACCTTGCTACACCTGTGGGACTTCTTTTGTATTTCGCCTGGGATTAAGGTTGTTTTTTGTTTGGAGACGCTTTTATTTGGACACTCCGAGTGTTAAGAGGATGCACGAAGTAAGTGTTGTTCTGTATATAGGCCTATATATTGTGTTTTTTACGACGCACCTGGTTAACTCCCGTATGTGTATTCCTCCGCCGGGAGGTAATTGATGTCCGTTGTTTAACATTGTGTATGTGGTGTTTGAAAGAAATGGAAGTTAAAGGTAGAACTTGTCCTGCCCTGTTGTTCTGGGGTCACGTGGCTATGACCTCTCTCCCTCGCTAGAGGGCGCTAACAGTATTAGAGTAAATCAGTGTGAGCTAAGAGCTGCTCAGGAGCAGATGTGTTTTCCCTGCTTGCTGCTAATAAGCTGTTCGCCAGCAACTCCGCTTGTCGTTTTTACCAAAAAGGCATATTTCCCACACAGTCTGTCGACACAACAGTGTATGAGTATAATATGAATTCTGCTGGTTTGAGTTGTTTGTGTGTACTGTTAGATAACAGTCTGTAACATATCAGCAGTTCAGGTGGTTATTGCTCGCGGGGTGTGTGTGGGTGTGTGGCAACATGTGCGTTGTGTGCAAGTGTTATTTTATATTCGGTTTAACCAGTAGATGGTGCTATTGGATCAGGTAACCCAGTAATATGGTTAAATGTATTGCTAGTGGTTTCTTTATGTTATTATTATTGCTGTATATGCACAGAAGATAATTGTGTCTATTTTTTTGTTTATGTAAACCATTATATTATTATTAAGAGGATGATATGTATAATATGATTTGTTATTATTATTTTAAGAACTGTCACAACAGTGTCTAATAAAGCACAGCAGCCATCAGATCTGCTGGGAAAGAAGAGGTCTCCCTGTCCTTATTTCTGGGTCCTTACCGACCCAGCATCTTGTTTCCTGTATAACTGGAAATGGACTAGCATCACCACCTTCCCTCGTTTACAAAGGCGTTTTGAGACTCGGTTTAACAATTAATGTTAGAATTAGATTTACTTTGTACTTAGGGTAAGGGTCAGGCATTTCATTGTGATGGTTAAGATTTGGTACTAATGAGGGAGTGCCCTATGTCAATAGTCCTCATGAGGATTGAAGAACCAACATGTGTTTGTATGTACATTTCAATTATACATTTAATTTATTAGTTATTTAATACAAGGTATAATGTACAATACATTTATTGTATCAGATAGAGCTAAAAGTTATTTTCGTCTGTGGTCACTGTGCTGATGCAGTCAGTGATGCAAAAATATCACTAGTGACCTCTACCCAACATTGACAACTTTGCAAAGTAAAAGATATTAGATGTGTTGAACATTTGAATATTTTTAATACAGACACATTAAAGCATTTCTTGTTCTTCTTGGTTTTGTTTATTAATTTCACTCTTTAAAAAGGTGCATATACATGTATAAAAGTAACTTATATTTGGGGCATTTGCCTGAAATGGTTATTCACAATTTCTTATACGGAGTGCAGGTGTGTTGAACTGTTTCTCATTTTAAAACAAAGCAATCATGACGAGCGCAAAAGTAACGACTACAGCGTAAAATCAGAGTTCAAACAACAAGCATTTACACACTGACGAATAAATCAACTCTGTACAAATAATCACAACATAACATGCTATAGGTTTTAATTCAGACAGACAGAAAGCTAAACCACGGTGGCAAATGAAAATGTTTTTGTATGAAGACAATACAAAAACAGGATCATTTGAGCACAAATGCAGATTTGACCAAAGTCATGTATACTATTCATCTGTTACTGGCTTTAATATAAACTTCATTACAGTAGATGTCATCTTCTGTTGTGAAGTTTTGGTACAAAGAATCTTGTTGATCTTCACCTGCATCCTCATCACGTCGGTGCCAGGTGCTGTGCTGCTCAGAAGTCCCCCGCTTTGATCTCACCATTACATCTTGATTTTCATAATCCTAAAAACAATGAACAAAACTCCATCAGTTTTAGTCCCTGAGGTTGCTCAGCACATTCTACCACCTCTCCCATAGATTTTGATGATCCCATCACTTTAGTCTTATCCTCAATACAAACAATTTCATATACTCGCCTATACTAACAGTTTGTTATGATATCATCAGTATGATCTTTCTGTCCCATATCTGTGTGATGTTGACTGTAATAAAGACTGCAGTCTTTTGTTTTCACTAGAAAGTCTGTAAGTTTCGTTTTCTCACATTGTCCTCACTCTTCACTTCCTTTCCGTCTGCTGTCTCAGTGATTCTGTTCATGTTGGTTCCTGAAAACACAGAACAATAAGTAGTTACAGTTTGTTTATATGCATTTGTGTATGTTTGCTAGTTAACTTTGTGTGCATGTATTTTGTGTAACTCATACCTTGCACTTTGGAACATTTGTATTTATAAAGTGCAACCAAGGCAAATATCAGAATGAGTAGCACGGCAGGCACAATGAAAACCACCATGTGAAAGGGCGCTGCATCTAGCATGAAAAACAGAGCACAATGACAATATACACTTCTTGAACACATCCTAAACAGCCTACTCATTATTTAGCTTTGTTCACTGTGACTATAACTCCAACCATAATCTTAACCAGAAGTCAAGCCATACCCTTAACATTGGTTTACCTTGTATGGACTATAATGTGATCACAATGAGACTGTGTGAACAGTTATTTATCTCCAGAAGGTGATTATAAGAAGTACACACACCTTTGATAGGTCTAGCACGAAAAAAAGTCAATTCAGATTAGAGATGGATGAGGTACCCCCACATTTGAATGTTTATCATATTTAGATCAACTAGTATAAGAGAAAACTCAAAGCTTGTGTGTAATGTAAATGTAATGTTTCACTGCAATGTGATGAATTAGAGCCATGACCTCTCACCTTTGACTTCCAGCTTAAAACCAGAGAAGACATCCAGGCCGGTGTTTCTTTGGATACCACAAAGGTACATCCCAGAATCCTTTTGGGTCAAACTTCTAATGGTCACTGTAAAATTCCTCGAAGTTTTGTCCTCGTTAATGCTGAACTGTCCATTTTGTTTGAGGTTAGAAGTGACTACTGCCTCCTGCAGACATGTGGAGGGCTTGTTTCCTCTGCAGATGTACTTCAGGTTGTTCCTGTCCTCAGACTCGTATGGACAACTGATGGACACTGAACTGTCCTCATAACCTTGGACTTTGGTGAAATGTTCACAGCAGTGGTCTGCCAGTAAGACAAACAACATCACAGACAAATGCAGACTGAAATATTAATATTCTTTACTTAAGTAAAAGTAGTAATATCACAGTGTTAAAATACTGTCAGTTAGAAGTAAAAGACACTCATTTAAAATATTATTTACAGTATGTTAAAGTTTGCAAGTATTATTAGCTAAATGTCTTTAAAGCATCTAAAGTAAAAGTGCTCATTATGCAACATAATGTTATATTACTACTGGATTGTTATTATTGATGTATTAATATATGAGGACCATTTAAATGCTAAAGCTAGTCAGTGTGGAGCTACAGTATTTTCTAACCAACTAACATATTGTTGGACAGTTTAATCTATGGCACTACTTTATATTTAACAAACTAATGATATATTTTGTATACAAAACATGAATCTTTAAAGTAACTAGTAACTATATCTGTCAATAAATAGACCGATTCCAAAAAAGTGCAATATTATCCTCAGAAATATATAAAGTACAAGAGCCTTAAAACTGGACAACAATTAATTAAATATGTGCTTTAAATCCCACCACAGACTTCTAATTCAGCACAGAGTTTATTTATTTACCTGGTTTTACATCCAGCTTTACTTCAGTGTAGATATCCTTTCCAGTCCTGGTCACCCCACACCAATATTTCCCTGCATCCGTAGAACTGAGATCAGAAATGATCGTTGTGAAGACTCTTGAATTTTTGTCATCAGAGATGGAGTATCTGCTTCTCTTTCCTATTGTGGTCGTAATCAGAACATCATCGTCACCACAGTCATTCCTGCACAGGTACTTTTCATAAGACTCATAACCTTTTCCATAGCGGCAAGAAACTTTAGCTTCTCTCCCTTCATATCCAGACACATGGATTAACCCTGCTGCACTCGTGACATGACTCAGAACAACTGTAAAGAGAAAAAAAAAGAAATGTAAAAAAACCCCACCAGATGTTGTAGTTGTTTCTTAAAGTAAAGTTTATACATTTTATCCATTTGTCACTAAACTAAAAAATTGTAAAGGGAAATCAACATGAAATCTAAAAAAAAACACCCAGAAACAGATAAGTACGTAAGGAATATGTAAGGCTTAGCTACCTTCTTATCCATTCATAAACATTTGAATACATTTTTATGCGTTACTACTGTATAATGAATTAATCAGTACCAAGATCAAGACAGACATCTTGTATTTGCATAAAAACAGATATATTTAGTTACTTCATATTACTTACTACACAGGGTGAACAGCTGGTTTTGAAGGCTCCACATCTTTGTGCTGTTGCAAAGAAATAGAAACCACAAGAGAAGTGTGTGTTATACTGGTAACAGTGAGCGTGGCATTAAAAGGCTGAAAACTTTCACTTCTGCATTTAGATCACCAGTGTTATTATTATATCTTTGACGTCACTTAAGGTTAAGTCATGTCCGTTTTATTGGTACAGCCCAGTATCACAGACCCCACATTTCCCTTAGGGAGCTTTACAATCTGGATTTCATACTGTTTATTCCCCATCTTGTGAAAACTAAAGAATGCCAGAGATGTTCCTATGACTGCACAGAAAGGCCCAGTCTGTGATTTATTTATTTAGTTGAAACAGTAATTAATGCTCTTGCAATTCTTCAAGGATGTGTTGCTACGATCTGATTTAAGTTGATGCTGTGAACACTACATATCACTGGATGGCCCACAATGCTGCTCAATTTATGGGACTAAACACAGCATCACTCGGGCAAACATAAGCAGGTTTAAGCTAAATTATTTAAAGATTAAAAATTCTGCTGCTCATTCAGTCTGAATATGCATGTAAGACTTTTTATTTCAGGTAGCAGAGGGCCAATCTGGTACGTAGAGGCTATGAGAGAGAATGGGTGGTGGTCGTCCTGGAGAGACGGTCACCACTAGAGGGAGCCTTGTTCATATATACTAGGGAAAATATACCATGTATGCCAACTTCTAATGTGTGTCAATGTTGAGTGTCTGAACTACTTCAGAAGATGCTGATTCCATCATGTCCTCAAAATGTTAAAAATGGCTATTCATTTTCCACCCTGCTGTGTGACTGTGACTTTCTTGTTTAGGGTTAGTATAACTTCTAACTGCTGACAACTAGTATTCAACATTACATTAGACCGACTGTATACAGAAAGAAAGGTTTATTCATACAGAGCTTTTAGATAACAAACTCATTTCAGATGATACACTCTTTTTCAACTGTTAAATAACGTTTCATCAAATTTGAATTTCAGTGATTTAATTTGATTTAATTGGTTTATTAAAATGCAATGTGACTTATTGTAACATTTTTGTTTCATATAAAAGTAACAAACTAATACATTTTAAATTGGATTCAAGTGGTTACTTTAAGAGGTTTTTAATTCTTCATACTTACCAAAGAACTTCCATGTTTTTTGTGACTCTCTAACCTTTATTTTTTTAGAGCAATTAAATCAAATCTCATCAAAGTTGAATAGATAGGTAGCCATGAAATGATCTACAGTACATTAATGCTCCATAAGAGGATGAAACTCAATCAGTTTTAGTTCCTGATGTCACCATTAACACCAACTAACTTAGAAATGAAATCTAATAGTCTAACAGGCAGTCAGTAATGGAATTTGCTCAGCATATTCATGGTTTAAAGAGTATAAACCCGTATGATGATTTTGATGATCCCCTTTCCAAAAGTCCCAACCTAAACACAAACAGCTTCATCTATTCAGCCCTACTAACAGTTGAAATAATCAGTATGCTGTGTCTGTATAATGCTGACTATAATTAACACTGCAGACTTTTGTGTACACTGGCAAGGCTTTAATTTTCTCACATCACCCTCACTCTTCACTTCCTCCGCTTCTGCAGTCTGAGTGGTTCTGTTAATGTAGATTCCTGAAAACACACAGAACAATAATTAGTTGCACAGTTTGTTTGTATGTATATGTGTGTGTTTGCTGTTTGACTTTGTGCACATGGTCAAGTGTGTAAGTTTTGTGTAAATCATACCTAGCACTTTGTGACATTTATCTTTAAGAAGTATGACCAGGGCAAGTGTCAGAAAGAGTAGCACAACCACAGTTCGAATGAGCGCTGCATCTGGCAAAAAAAAAAAAGAAAAGAAAAAAGAACAATGAAAATATACATTTCCTGAACACACATCATCATTTAGAAAAATCTTGACCACAATCTTTACGATAAATCCAGCAATACCATGAACATACATTGGTGGTCATAATGTGACTGTGTGAACAGATATTTGTCTCCACAAGGTGTTTAAAAGAAGTTCACACACCTTTGATAGGTCTAACAGAGATTTGTGTGACTTGTGATCCGACTGGTTCCACAGTCCTGGTCTGCTGTGGAAAGACTGTAAGAGGAAAAGCTTATGCACAATCAATGAATCAGCTGAATAACACTGCAGCCTGCAATCAGGTCAGATTAGAAATGGATGAGAATATGTTTCATGGTATGCCCAATATTTGAATATTTAATATATTTAGACCAGTTAGATGTAAGAGACAACTCTCAGTTTTTTCTCAATATCTATTTTAAATAAAATGTTTAACAACAACATGATGAGTTCCAACTCACATTCCTGGAATGTGCAAGCAAGTCTGAGCCAAGCCTAAATTTCAGGTAAACTGAAAAGTTACCTGCACTCCATGACCAGGTCCTCCTCTAACCCTCCTCCTATGGCACTGTCAGTTTGCCCAGCAGTGCTGATTTTATGGCTATGGTCCATGCCTAGCTGTAATGTTTAGCTGCAGATATCCCTTGGAAAATGTGTCTCCATTCTTCACTCCAACCCTAATGTCAGGACATGTGGACTCTGATATCATGTGATGTGAAAATCTTTTTTCTCCCGTTTAGTGGTCTGGATCTGCTCCCAAATGAAAAAAATCTGCTTAGGGTCCCTAAAAGGTCATCATAGGATGAGTGTGACAGTTTGAAATTTGAGTAGATTGTTGATGTAAATGCTGGATTGAGAGATTTAACACATATGGTGAGGTGCAATTAAAAATATAACACACTGCTGTTTGCTTGAAACTGCCAGATCCCTTACTCTCACAGTGCATACTACATCAAAAGTGTATAATACAGAATTCAGTGTAACAGTAAAACAGGACCAGCAGAGGGCTGTCTAACTATACTTGTACATCGGTCTTTGTGAAGACTAACTTGAGTCTTAGAACTTGGAAGTAGGGCATTTGTTTTCAAGTGAGGACATTGTGACAGGTTCTCACTTTAGGACAGATTATCAAGGCTGTATAAAATCTATTATTTTGAAGGTGTGCCCCGGGTCCCTTCTTCCTTCTCTGTTGGGGTGTGACGCAATTACCCCCAGTGTAGTGGTTAGCCAAGCAGCCTACAGCCGAGTGGACAGACTTTTTGACACCTTGCTACACCTGTGGGACTTCTTTTGTATTTCTCCTGGGATTAAGGTTGTTTTTTGTTTGGAAACGCCTTTATTTGGACACTCCGAGTGTTAAGTGGATTCACGAAGTAAGAGTTGTTCTGTATATATTGTGTTTTTTACGACGCACCTTGTTAACTCCTGTAGGCCTATGTGTATTCCTCCGCCGGGAAGTAATTGATGTCCGTTGTTTAGCATTGTGTATGAGTATAATATGAATTCTGCTGGTTTGAGTTGTTTGTGTGTACTGTTAGATAACAGTCTGTAACATATCTGCAGTTCATGTGGTTAATTGCTCGCGGGGTGTGTGTGGGTGTGTGGCAACATGTGCGCTGTGTGCAAGTGTTATTTTATATTCGGTTTAACCAGTAGATGGTGCTATTGGATCAGGTAACCCAGTAATATGGTTAAATGTATTGCTAGTGGTTTGTTTATGTTATTATTATTGCTGTATATGCACAGAAGATAATTGTGTATATTTTTCTGTTTATGTAAACCATTATATTATTATTAAGAGGATGATATGTATAATATGATTTGTTATTATTATTTTCAGAACTGTCACAACACTGAGTGTCTAATAAAGCACCGCAGCCATCAGATCTGCTGGGAAAGAAGAGGTCTCCCTGTCCTTATTTCGGGGTCCTTACCGACCCAGCATCTTGTTTCCTGTATAACCCTATATGGACTAGCATCACCACCTTCCCTCATTTACAAAGGCGTTTTGAAACTCGGTTTAATAATTAATGTTAGAATTAGATTTACTTTGTACTTAGGGTAAGGGTCAAGCATTTCATTGTGATGGTTAAGATTTAGTACTAATGAGGGAGTGCCCTATGTCAATAGTCCTCATGAGGATTGAAGAACCAACGTGTGTTTTTATGTACATTTCAATTATACATTTAATTTAATAGTTATTTAATACAAGGTACAATGTACAATACATTTATTGTATCAGATAGAGCTAAAAGTTATTTTTGTCTGTGGTCACTGTGCTGATGCAGTCAGTGATGCAAAAATATCACTAGTGACCTCTACCCAACATTGACAACTTTGCAAAGCCTATTTGCCTTGCAAGTAAAAGATATTAGTTGTGTTGAACATTTGAACATTTTGAATACAGACACATTAAAGTATTTCTTGTTCTTCTTGGTTTTGTTTATTAATTTCACTTTTTAAAAAGGTGCATATACATGTATAAAAGTAACTTATATTTGGGGCATTTGCCTGAAATGGTTATTCACAATTTCTTATACGGAGTGCAGGTGTGTTGAACTGTTTCTCATTTTAAAACAAAGCAATCATGACGAGCGCAAAAGTAACGACTACAGCGTAAAATCAGAGTTCAAACAACAAGCATGTACACACTGACGAATGAATCAACTCTGTACAAATAATCACAACACAACATGCTATAGGTTTTCATTCAGACAGACAGAAAGCTAAACCACGATGGCACATGAAAATGTTTTTGTATGAAGACAATACAAAAACAGGATCATTTGAGCACAAATGCAGATTTGACCAAAGTCATGTATACTATTCATCTGTTACTGGCTTTAATATAAACTTCATTACAGTAGATGTCATCTTCTGTTGTGAAGTTTTGGTACAAAGAATCTTGTTGATCTTCACCTGCATCCTCATCACGTCGGTGCCAGGTGCTGTGCTGCTCAGAAGTCCCCCGCTTTGATCTCACCATTACATCTTGATTTTCATAATCCTAAAAACAATGAACAAAACTCCATCAGTTTTAGTCCCTGAGGTTGCTCAGCACATTCTACCACCTCTCCCATAGATTTTGATGATCCCATCACTTCTCCATTAGTCTTATCCTCAATACAAACAATTTCATATACTCGCCTATACTAACAGTTTGTTATGATATCATCAGTATGATCTTTCTGTCCTATATCTGTGTAATGTTGACTGTAATAAAGACTGCAGTCTTTTGTTTTCACTAGAAAGGCTGCAAGTTTCATTTTCTCACATTGTCCTCACTCTTCACTTCCTTTCCGTCTGCTGTCTCAGTGATTCTGTTCATGTTGGTTCCTGAAAACACACAGAACAATAAGTAGTTACAGTTTGTTTATATGCATTTGTGTGTGTTTGCCGGTTAACTTTGTGTGCATGTATTTTGTGTAACTCATACCTTGCACTTTGGAACATCTGTATTTATAAAGTACGACCAAGGCAAATATCAGAATGAGTAGCACGGCAGGCACAATGAAAACCACCATGTGAAAGGGTGTTGCATCTAGCAAGACAAAAAGAGCACAATGACAATATACACTTCCTGAACACATCCTGAACAGCCTACTCATTATTTAGCTTTGTTCACTGTGACTATAACTCCAACCATAATCTTAACCAGACGTCAAGCCATACCCTTAACATTGGTTTACCTTGTATGGACAATGTGACTGTGTGAACCGTTATTTACCTCCAGAAGGTGATTATAAGAAGTACACACACCTTTGATAGGTCCACCAGAGATTTGTGTGACCTGTGATCCGACTGGTTCCACAGTGCTGGTCTGCTGTTGAAAGTCTGTTAGAGGAAAATCGAGAAATCAGCTTATTCTGAAAAGTAAATTAAATCAAGACATTTGTAATAACACATTAAAAAATCACTTTCAACTTCAACTTAAACAAGCACTAATTACTGTTTATCTGATGATGAGTTTTGATTGAACGAAAGACATATATACTTGTGAGACAATTTTACCACATTTTCTACTGCAAAAAGGGCATTTTTACAGAATATTACCCACAGAGGTCAGTAGAGAGCGGAGCCTGTGTGAAATAGAATCAAGTTGTCGTGGTGGACGTGATGCAGACCTGAGTCTCCTGAACCACTGAGACACACAAACCTAGACGTAACTTACAGCTACACTCATATATTCAGCTGTATTGTCTGTTGCTCATTTCATGATCTTACCTACAGACAGTTGAATCTTGGTGTAGTTACCAGCACTCCACTGTCGGTCTGAACCACACCAGTATGTCCCAGCATCACTTGAGTTCAGCTCTTTAATGGTGACCAAGAACAAGCTGGAAGCAGCATCATCTTGCAGTGTGAACCTGTGGTCAGTCTGGTCAGAGCTGCTTTGACTCGTCACCATGTCTGTGCAGTTGTTACGGTGGTCTCCCTTACAGAGGAACTTCATGTTTGTCCTGTGCTGCGGTGGATAGGAACACTCCATGGTTACTGGGAGTCCCACAATGCCACTCAGATTATAGGATTTCACACAGAACCACTCTGTCAAAGAAAAGGAGGTTTGAACAAAATGTTTTAAGAACTGAATAACACTGCAGCCTACAATCAGGTCAGATTAGAAATGGACTAGAATATTTTTCATGCTGCACCCCACCTTCAAAGATTTTATTCATCTATTCAGCTATATTGTCTGTTGCTCATTTCATGATCTTACCTACAGACAGTTGAATCTTGGCGTAGTTACCAGCACTCCACTGTCGGTCTGAACCACACCAGTATGTCCCAGCATCACTTGCTTTCAGCTCTTTAATGGTGACCAGGAATGAGATGGAAGCAGTATCATCTTGCAGTGTGAACCTGTGGTCAGTCTGGTAAGAGCTGCTTTGACTCGTCACCATGTCCCTACAGTTTTTACGTTGGTCTCCCTTACAGAGGAACTTCATGTTTGTCCTGTGCTGCGGTGGATAGGAACACTCCATGGTTACTGGGAGTCCCACAATGCCACTCCGATTATAGGATTTCACACAGCACCACTCTGTCAAAGAAAAGGAGGTTTGAACAAAATGTTTTAAGAATTTAAAAAGTTAGATTAGAGATGGATGAGGTGCGCACCACATTTGAATGTTTATCATATTCAGATCAACTAGATATAAGAGAAAATTCTCAGTTTTTTCTCAATATCTATTTTAAATTAAACTATGCTTTCTTCGGGCTGTCAAAATATTTTACTGCAATGTGATGAATGAGAGCCATGACCTCTCACCTTTGACCTCTAGATTAACACCAGAGAAGACATCCAGGCCGGTGTTTCTATGGACACCACAAAGGTACATCCCAGAATCCTTTTGGGTCAAACTTGTAATGGTCACTGTAAACTTCCTCGAAGTTTTGTCCTCATTAAGGCTGAACTGTCCATTTTGTTTGATGTTAGAGGTGACTACTGCCTCCTGCAGACATGTGGAGGGCTTGTTTCCTCTGCAGATGTACTTCAGGTTGTCCCTGTCCTCAGACTCGTATGGACAACTGACGGACACTGAACTGTCCTCATAATCTTGGACTTTGGTGAAATGTTCACAGCAGTGGTCTGCCAGTAAGACAAACAACATAACAGACGGTCAAAAGTGCAGACTGAAATATTCACATTCTTTACTTAAGTAAAAGTAGTAATATCACATTGTTAAAATACTGTCAGTTATAAGTCAAAGACCTTCATTTAAAATATTATTTACAGTATAGTAAAGTATTATTAGCTAAATGCCTTTAAAACATCTAAAGTAAAAGTGCTTATTGCACAACATAACCTCTTTGTTATATTACTACTGGATTATTATTATTGATATATTAATATAAGAGGACCATTTAAATGCTAAAGCTAGTCAGTGTGGAGCTACAGTATTTTCTAACCAACTAACATATTGTTGGACAGTTAAATCTATGGCACTGCTTCATATTTAACACACTAATGATATATTTTGTATACAAAACATGAGTCTTTAAAGTAACTAGTAACTATATCTGTCAATAAATAGACCGATGTCAAAAAAGTGCAATTTTCTCCTCAGAAATATAGGGGATAAAGTAACAGAAAAGTGCTCAAATAAAGTACAAGTGCCTTAAAACTGGACAACAATTAATTAAATATGTGCTTTAAATTCCACCACAGACTTCTAATTCAGCACAGAGTTTATTTATTTACCTGGTTTTACATCCAGCTTTACTTCAGTGTAGATATCCTTTCCAGTCCTGGTCACCCCACACCAATATTTCCCTGCATCCGTAGAACTGAGATCAGAAATTATTGTTGTGAAGACTTTATTACTTTTGTCATCAGAGATGGAGTATCTGCTTTTCGTTCCTTTTGTGGTCGTAATCAGAACATCAGCGTCACCACAGTCATTCCTGCACAGGTATTTTTCATAAGACTCATATCCCTGTCCATAGCGGCAAGAAACTTTAGCTTCTCTCCCTTCATATCCAGACACATGGATCAACCCTGCTGCACTGGTGACATGACTCAGAACAACTGTAAAGAGAAAAAAACATGAAATGTAAAAAAAACACCCAGAAACAGATGTAGTTTCTTAAAGTAAGGTTTGTACATCTTCTTATCCATTTGTCACTAAACTAAAAAATTGTAAAGAGAAATCAACATGAAATGTAAAAAAACACCAGAAACAGATAATGTAGAAGACATAAGGTTTAGCTACCTTCTTATCCATTTATAAACATTTGAATACATTTGTATGCGTTACTACTGTATAATGAATTAATCAATACCAAGATCAAGACAGACATCTTGTATTTGCACCAAAACAGACATATTTAGTTACTTCATATTACTTACTACACAGGGTGAACAGCTGGTTTTGAAGGCTCCACATCTTCGTGCCGTTGCAAAGAAATAGAAACCACAAGAGATGTGTGTGTTATACTGGTAACAGTGAGGGTGGCATTAAAAGACTGAAAACTTTCACTTCCGCATTTAGATCACCAGTGTTATTATTATATCTTTGAAGTCATTTGAGGTTAAGTCATGTCCCTTTTATTTGTACAGCCCAGTATTACAGACCCCAAATTTCCCAGAGGGGGCTTTTCAATCTGTATTTCACACTGTTTATTCCCCATCTTGTGAAAACTAAAGAGAGAGAGAGATGTTCCTATGACTGCATAGAGAGGCCCAGTCTGTGTTTTATTTATTTAGTTGAAACAGTAATTAATGCTCTTGCAATTCTTCAAGGATGTGTTGCTACGATCTGATTTAAGTTGATGCTGTGAACACTACATATCACTGGATGGCCCACAATGCTGCTCAATTTATGGGACTAAACACAGCATCACTCTGTCAAACATAAGCAGGTTTAAGCAAAATTATTTAAAGATTAAAAATTCTGCTGCTCATTCAGTCTGAATATGCATGTAAGACTTTTTATTTCAGGTAGCAGAGGGCCAATCTGGTACGTAGAGGCTATGAGAGAGAATGGGTGGTGGTCGTCCTGGAGAGACGGTCACCACTAGAGGGAGCCTTGTTCATATATACTAGGGAAAATATACCATGTATGCCAACTTCTAATGTGTGTCAATGTTGAGTGTCTGAACTACTTTATAAGATGCTGATTCCATCATGTCCTCAAAATGTTAAAAATGGCTATTCATTTTCCACCCTGCTGTGTGACTGTGACTTTCTTGTTTAGGGTTAGTATAACTTTTAACTGCTGACAACTAGTATTCAACATGACATTAGACCGACTGTATACAGAAAGAAAGGTTTATTCATACAGAGCTTTTAGATAACATACGCTCTTTTTCAACTGTTAAATAAAGTTTCATCATATTTGAATTTCAGTGATTTAATTTGATTTAATTGGTTTATTAAAATACAATGTGATTTATTGTAATATGTTTGTTTCATATAAAAGTAACAAACTAATACATTTTAAATTGGATTCAAGTGGTTACTTTAAGAGGTTTTTAATTTTTACTGTTCATGATTTTTTACCAATGATGTCTAATTTTTAATGCAAAGTGTAAACACTGAAACAAGAGACAAATACTGATTACCTCATAATTTTCACCTACAGTTTCTTTAGTGCAGTCAATAGATTCACATGTATACATCATTTAAAGACAGACAACAAAATCATTAATCAGTTCATTTAATGATAATTGCTATATTGTATTATTGTTTTCTGGATTCACTTGAGCACTGAAGAATAAACATGTATGTTCTCTTCTGATGGAGTGACTGGAAACACTGAGCATTTATTGCAGTGGATACAGCTTCCATACATAGTCATAGAGTTGTAACATAAATTATAAGAGACTGTCAGTATTATGATAATGAATCATATTTTCTTATTTTTAAGTCTATGTAAACTTCATTGACTTTATCAGTCTTTGTGTCATATTTCCTACAGACACCAAGAAACCAGCCAGACTAACAAACTAAAATATTAAGCCACCTTTTAAAACTACTGACCCCACCCTGGCCAGTGCATTATAAAATGCCAGTGTATGTGGGCGAGAGCATACGTGTATGTTTTCCCTGAGCTCAGCCATTCCCTCCACTCCAGCTGACCACTCAGCTGTGCCTCTCGCATACTGCAGCACAGACTGTTTCCATGTCTCACACACTCTCACACCGAAAGGCTAACATTAAGACCCCAGTGCAGAGGGTTAACTGCGTCCTGAATTAGCAAGGATGCCAAGAGGAGCTGGGCTGTTGCCAGGTTGGGTTGCCAAGGGGTGTTGGGTGTTGCTATAGTGAGCTGGGTTTCTGCAGTGTGGCCTGTTTGCATGTCGGCAGCGTGCAGGACGCGTGTGTTGTGGTCTTCTCAAACTACAACCCAAGACAAACACACACGCGCACACACACACACACACATTACAATTTTCCTTTGAGCACCTGCTTTTCCAGTGTGTACCCAACTGATTTTGACAAACCAACTACCTTGACAGATTTTTGCCTTTTTATTTATCCAACTCATTATTATCTTATTTACTTGAAACAACACACAGCTGCTCAAGAAACACCTAGTAGTTGCACACTCCCACACAATTCTTTCTTCAGTGATACAAACCTACTTTCAGGAGGCATGGTGTTTGAAAGATGGGGGTGATTACCAAGGAGTGAGTCTGGAAACTGAGAATGAATAAAATGCAAATGAGTTGCATTATGGGAGTTTGGAATTTAACCTATATAACCCCGAAACCACACCAGAGAGCAGCAAAGTGGCAAAGTGTGTCCTGTGGTGAGCTGTCATGTAATCTCTATGGAAGACCTGCGGTGAGGTGTGGTTAACCTAAAAGTTGAGTATAGTTTAACCGAGTCTTCTGACATGTCAACCTATGCTTCAAATAGTTTCTTCCCACCTGAAACACATCAATAATGGAAGATAAACTGATTGTGGCTCTTTCTTCACACAACATAGTGTTCTACACATCATTGTACAATTACAGAGATGCAGAAAAAAAGAACACTCTATATACAGAGATCGCCAATCTCTTTGGTGACTGGCAAGTTCAAACTGAGATGCTATAGTTGCATGTGGGTCAGGATTTGGTTTTATAATTTTCATGCATGAGTTTGCCTTTCTGCTTCAAGTTCAATATCCACCTTGCACACAAGTCATGAAATAAGGTGCCACACATATGTGATGATCATATCCGTTTTCAGTTTTTGGACTTTTTCTCTAATCTTTGCTTTTTGCTGAGGATATTGGAATATTTGAACATTTGCTGAAATGAAACCATGTGACAAGTTTAGAGTAGAGCATTTAGTTGAGCTGAGCAATGTCGAGACTGTTTCCAGCAGTACTTCAGTACTGCCTCAGCTCCTGGACCTCAGTTCCTGGACCAGCCGGTGATATTTCTCATGCTGGTCCTGGGTCTGGAGATTGCCATATACTCACAGATGATGGGAAGGGCAGTGTTGTTTCCTCCTCAAGTACACCAGGGCAACAGCTAGAACAATGTTTCGCCATTTAGGGGCTAAATGTCAAAATATCTCAGAGTCTCCTTCTATCTTCTGTGAGTACCCAACTTTATGTATTCAGTGTATTTGCTGTCATGCTGCATATTTCTCTCTTTGCTCTGCAGGGAGGTGACAGGACTGCACACTTGTGACAAAAATAACATCATGTTTGTACACCTGCATGCTGAAAATGATGCTTGTCAGGGATAAAGAAAGGTTCATTTGACTTTGTAGTAAAACAGACATGTTGTCTCCACAGATGTGTGTG
Organism: Scomber japonicus; assembly: GCF_027409825.1. Lineage (NCBI taxonomy): Eukaryota > Metazoa > Chordata > Actinopteri > Scombriformes > Scombridae > Scomber > Scomber japonicus. Next base: position 29,205,302 of record NC_070579.1, on the reverse strand, counting down.
TGTGTGTGTGTGTGTGTGTGTGATGCTTTCTTTCCTCAGGAAGAGCAAGAATGGATGGAATGTACCCTCCCACACACACACACACACACACACACACAATTGCTGACAGCAGGCAGAGGGAGAGGCACACATTCACCCCTCTACGTTTTGGTATAAATAAATGAATGCATTGTGTATGAGCATTGGCTCAGAGAGAGCACTGAATTCCTTGCATCAGTTTCTTCATTCATGCTTCATCATTAGTTGCTCATCAGATGCCTGACTACAAACTGACAAATAACATCCAGTCATCTTCGTATGTGTTCATCATATCACACTCTGCTGCACCAGTTTGTTGGAGCAGCTTCCTCCACCAACTTTTGACTGACATCAAATATCCATGCATGTCTGTTTTACTGCTCAACTTTTTTGAAAGATTGAAAGTCTTTCCTGCCACATCAAACTAATTTAGTCATTTCCCAAATGATTAATTACTTACAATTACTACATAAGGGAACACAAAGTTGCATGTTTGCTTCTAGTTTAACTTGTAGTATAATTCAAACACACACAAGTCTTTTTTCATAAAACCAAAGGAAAAAACTTTACCTGAACCGAACTGGACCTGGTTGGCTGTGTTGGAAAATATAATTACCTCTCCCTCTGTCTCATCAGTGAATGCATGAAAACACGTTTCTATCACTTTAGAGGACATTACATTGACTTACTTTCATTTCTTTGAGACTTATCCTAACCATAACCACTACATGTGTAACCCTAACCTTAACATAACCCTAAACCCTAAACTCACCCTAAAATGAATGATTTACATTAAGGCGAGGTCCCCAAAACATGACTGTGTAAACAGATTTATGTCCCCACAATGTCAGGAATACCTGGTACTCACACACACACACACACACACACACACACACACACACACACAAACACACAGGCAGAGAGGATGCCAACCAGAACAGTGGCTCATCAAAGCTCTGCAGGGGTAGCTACGCCAGCACTGACGCACTGCGGCTCTCCTGCCAGCTAATGGCTACTGAACACTCATGTTTTTTTCTTTTGGGCAGTTATTTGAATAATATCTCTTTGTTTGCATGCATGTGGACCAAAGGAGAGCCTGGTAACTTTCGGTCCTACTATTAACTTCACTTGCCAGTTGTTTTTAATCATCTGCTCCCAAACCACATTGAGCCATATGTGACACATACTATATGATGTAGGTTCTTTCTATCAGGATATACAGCACTGTCACAGATAAAGAAGTGGACAGATTAAATATGCACCTTTTGTGAATTAAAAAGAATGACAGATTGAAGGATGGATTTTTATTTTCTGTAAATATAAAGACCTTTTGAACTCATTAGCAAAACACACACACTTTATTACATAAAGACTCACAGAGCTGCATACTGTACACTTCTGTCAGAAGACTCCTAAATTTTACAGAAAGCTTTTTACAAAGCAAACTTTCATTTCAAGAATGACCACGCAAGCAGTATCATCATGAGAATAAAACCTTCAACCAGTCAGGCACGAAATTAATTTAAGCTCATCATTCATTCATTTGCTGTCTCATTCATGCATAAACACATTTACACACACAGTATACAAGTACAGTCAAATGGGTACTTCTAAACAAAACAGTTTAGGCAGCATGTTGGCTACTAAATTGTTCAAACTGTTATTTCTGCAGCAGGGCAGCAAAAAGTTGCACAGCATTCAAAAGAGTGTGCAGAAGTAGCCTGTAATGATGGCCAGGGATCCGTAACGCTGCTTATCTCTATGATGGGCTCAAAATAATGTAGCTCCATCCTCCAAATTTCAGCATGTTCTTCTTTGTGTCTTCTTCGCTGACTTTTTGATAATGCTCCACCTTTTTTACCAAGAACCATGAGGAGTTCTCTCAGTCTGTATCTATTTGACAGGGGTTTGTTCCCATTCTCTGTGCTTTCATGTACAGCTTCAGGAAGTCCTTGTAGCGAGGTGTACAGCCGAGCCAGGCTTCACCAAAATGGACATAGCCAGTCAAAAGGTACTCATCCCCTCCTGGATGTACACCACACTTTGCGGGAATATTGACCCGTCCACTCCAGCTCCGCCCTCTGACTCCACCCCAAGCAAACATCCTGCTCTTCTGGTGGAACAGCCTGCTCAGAGTCACCACAACCTGGGAGCGGTCGTTCACATTCAACGCTACTCTTTGAAAGATGCCACTGCCCGCTACAGAGACAAGAGAGGAAGCAGACATCAAGAGAAGAAAATTTAAAGATACCCTCCAGAAATGTTTTAAAATGTATATAAAATACTCTCCACTGAAATGTCATTTGTGTGTAATATGTTTTTTCCACAAAAAATTATTTTAATTAAAATCCTCAAAACATCTGTTTTGATTCTCATTTTAAAAAATCCAGGAACTTTGAACATACAAATATATATTATGCCTCCTACTTCACTGAAATGTCCATTCTCAGTGTTTGTGCATGGAAAACTTCACACTTATGCAAGTTGAATATTGGATCAGGATTGGCTCCAAACTAGTTGTGATGTCACAAATCATGCTCATAGGTTTGATTTTCAAATGGGCACAAACTTTCCACACTGAGCAAATGAATGTGAAAACAAACTTCACATACATCATCATGCACAGTGAAGCTCAAACAAAAAGAAAAACACATATTGGTTAGGATTAGGGGACTTTAATAAATATTGGTTGGTTAAAATGTGAAAAAGGGTGAATTAAAGGGAGTTCTTGTAACTTCAGAAAGAGAACATAATATAATACTTCCTCATCGAATGGAAAGTTGATTTCATGAGCAATGAAATGCACCCTGGCTAATATTAGCAGACTTTACATAGATATTGTTGTGTAACTGACATTACTGAGTCAGTGTGCTCACTTAATAACTCTGTTATAGCTTATATACACATCATAAATGGATTACCTCTTTAAATCTGCGTGCTGATATTTTGGCCTCTTGGCAAACAGTAGCTTATTTACAGATGCAAGTCAACTGTTATTTCTTCATCTTCTGTTGATCATTTTAGTTCATTTTAGAATGTGGTAAACTACAAATCTGGCTAAATCATACAGTGTACCTTTAGAGCCAAGAAGGTGGCATTTATCTTGTAAATGCCACCTGTGTGTCACAGTATTAACTGTTCAGTACAAGTTACATAGTCTCACTCTAATGTGTTGTGCTTCACAGATACGCATCACCGGTACTGTGTGTGTGTTAGATTTACCAAAGTCACTGGTGCACACAGCCATGAGGACCTCTTCATCTGAACAGGGTTCACAGGTGTCTAAAATGGAAAGCATGACAAAAGGAAATGACATGAAACACTATTTTTTAAATACTTAAACATGGTAGACCACTGCTGTTCTTCTTTTACAGTCTATTTTTTTTCCTCATTAGTTTTTGTATCATCCTGTGAGTTGTTTCACCCTTTAGTCTGTTTCTGGTTCTCTCTGTTTCTCTGTGTTTAGAGACTCAAGACATCAAAAGAGTACATGAATGAGAACAGCAGGTGAGGGAAGAGACGTAATCAGAGAATTACCCCTTGACCCTGTCAGCTATAAAAACAGCTATAAAACACCCAGACAGACACACACACACACACACACACACACACACACACACACACACACACACAGACACACACACACACAGACAGACAGACACACTCAGACAGGCTTGGACAGGCTTTCTTCTGTCTCATTATAAAGACAGTCCAGCTCTCCTCTCCACCCACCGTTCTTGCTCTCTGCCAGACTGCTTGAGTCATATGGGTGGGCTACCCAAAATGCTCCACTTTGAGGGGAGATTTGTCCTTGATTGACAGTTGAGAGACGATTGGCTGACCCTTACGCTTGACCCTAACGTGACCTTATGATTGGCCTGCTTGTTTTCATAAGTCTAGCTGAGACGAGAGGGTGTGGGAGGGAGGAAGTGGGGGTGGAGAGAGTGTCAGAGAGGGGCAGCATGTAGGTGACATGGAGGAACAAGAGTAAGAACAGCAATGTGGCTGACTGCAGACAAAATAAAACTTTTTTAGCCTAACTCTTGCCTGCCACTTTCACTTATGTCACTGAGCAAGTGACATGTGTCAAGGTAGGACTTCAACAAACCATTTTAGTTAATAACTGACACCTTTTGGACAGTTTTCTAAACCCCTTACAGTGTGAAAATGTACTTCTGGTCAACTGAAACTGAGTAGGGACAGATAATCTATCACTGTGAATATTTAGCCTTTTTCTAAAATGTTTTTCCAGTTTTATGATATTACATTTAATGGCTTAATGTGTGATTTAATGTGTGCTGTGAGAGTAATAAAACTTGAAATATTTTATGAAATTGGTAGCAACTGCTGAAACTGAGCACTAACTATGATTTGACCTTTTAAAAACAAGCTCAAAATAAGTAAAAAAACACACAAACCCACATCATACATTCTCAAATCAAAACACAGAGGGTCGAACACAAATAAAAGCTTCATTTTTTTTGTCCTTGTTTAAGAATACATATTTGCCAAACAATTAATACATGCTTGAACTCTCTTACCTAAACCAGGGTGCAGGTATGGGTACATATGTGCCCCTGGCCCCTGGCTGGGCACAAGCTCATATTGGAAGGCGGTGATCCTTCGGCTGATGTCCGTCTGTGGGATGGCCTCCACAAACAGAGCCCCCTCCGCCAGGCTGAAACAGTGCACTCTGCCCTGAGCCTGCTCCTCCTCTGCCAGCAGAAGCCTCAGATCTCCAGCTCGCTCCAGATACACATGAGAACCCTGAACAAGGATCAAAAGGGTCAAAAAGGATACTTAAAATTCAACAAGACATTACATTGGTAATAATTAGATTTAAAGTCTGCAAATGAATACAGCTCCTCTGTGATTCGTTTAATCTCTAGATACACTGAATATAATGTCTTAATATGGATGCTGTACTGTACTCTACCTGGGAGTAAGTATGGGGTTTGATGCACACATGGAGACCTGCCATGTGTCCTGATGAGGGTTCTGTGTTTGGACGTAGGTTGATGATGATGGCCCCTGTGGGGTAGAGCCACTTCAGAGAGCCCTGGGAACAACGTAGATAGACCTGCTCCACGTCTCGGCGATGGGACTCATGGCTCAGACCACTGCAGTGGAGAGAACAGATTGTCTTTCTATCCTCTCTTATTATCCAGTGACTTTACTGAATAAGATCAAATGACTAAAATAATCCAACAATAAGGAAATTTGGATCAGGGATGAAGAACTCTATGAGGATTTGCTTGAAAACCATTATTAAAGAAACACATAGAGGGGATTTTACAAGACAAAATCTATAAAAACTTTCATTTGCAACACTGACTAAGAACAACTTTATTGCAGCTGTCTGCCAACAAATCTTTCATTTGGACTGATGTGGCCGCTTGTCTCTGATGTGCATAAGCTACATCAACACCAGGAACTGATTGGGGCTATTAAGTTGTTAGAAGTCTGAGACTGGTAAACTTTAAACCAAGTGTGAAGTACAGGCTCTCATTTTTTATGACTTTGGGACTTGAATGAGTGATCAAAGGCACCATATGGCTTTATTTTATTATGATAGGAGCTAGAGCAGAGACATTCCTGTGGTCATAAGTGTATGCATTACACTTCCGAAATTTAACTTCAGATACTGATCAGAATAATCTCTCAAAGTAAGACTCCTGCTGTCCTCCATACTGTATGATCAGCTTTAGTCATTTTCTGAGAAGTGACTGTCTGAGGTCATTCAAAGTATGAGTAATCACCACATGCAAAGGCACAAAGGAGCCAGAAACATCCTGAACTTCTGTAGCAGAAAATGAAAGTAGCCTACCTAATTTCACTCTGGCCTTCCTGTGCCCTTCCTGAAGATTGCATTAAATCTTAATTAAACATCCGTGCGTCTAATTACACTTCTGAGCCCAGCGAAATCTCGGATAATGTGCTACATAATCAGTTCAAAGACAACCTCCCTCTCACACCGGACTTAAGTTTCTCATGTCTCTCCTTCATCTCCACGATTACATAAAGTTACATCCATGAGGAGAGCCATTTTACATTAAAAATCCAATTTTTCTAACTTTACATAGCATACTATAACACTGAAAGATTTACATTGTGTGTTTTCTTTGAATAATTCTTGGTGATAACATTATACTGGTTCATGGCTGATTACTATGATCAGATGTCCTTTGTTCTCCATCCTCACCTTCCTCGCCAGCTACACTGGTCACTGGAGTACTGTGCCGCCGCCCGACAGAGGAGCACAGCCGTGATCCACTGCACAGCCCACGGCCGGAGCATGCTGTCCAGTCCGCCCCTGCGGTCACCGGATCCCGCAAACCACACCAGCTCCTAAACGCAAGATCCAGAGATATATCCCGTACTGCTCCGTCCAGCGCCAGCGGGCTACATGGCGGGCTCAGCAGAGGCAAAAGCTGCGTCTGTCGCTGCCTCTGGGACACAAAAACATTTTGACAGGGGGTTTGGTAAAAGGAGCAGTGCGCGCGCGCAGCGGGACAAACGGGGGCTGTTTAAAAAACTTTCGCTGCGCGCTCCGCTTCACGTCAGCAGGGGCGCGTGCCAGCAGCTGGGTTCGATTGAGTGACACGCGTGCGCTCGCTCCAAACCACGCCTACACATTCCCCTGAAAGACGTGTGTGTGTTTTAAAAATAATAAATAAATAAATAATAAAAGACAGCTTGCATCAGCAATTTTGAGCACATAAAACTCACATTAAAGTAAAAGCAATAAAAGCATAAATTATATTTAAAACAACTCGGTTTTATTCTGTGCCAGCTCTTTGTATATAAGCGCAACAGGTCCTTTAAAATGGCAAGAGACAAACAGTAAGCCTTGTGTGAGTGTTTGTGTGTACGTGTCGGTTTATAAACAGATGGATCATATCATCACAGTGAAAATTAGAGCAGCATGCAGGTTTGGAAAAGCACCACCATACATTTCTGCAGTCAGTGCTCGGCTGCGTCACATTGTCCACTGATCATGAACACAAAACTGCAAATGAGTATTATTCTTTTTACCTACTGTAAAGCTATGTTAGTTAAATTTCTTTGCTCTGATGTCACTGCTGGGTTTTTTCCCCTCGTTATAGTCTTCTGAGAAAAAAAGACAGGCCTTGACATAACGCGAAGTCACACATGTGCTCTAAACGCCTGTTTGGTTCTTGGGCAGTTTTCCCGTGAGAAAACAGTCGGAACAGCAAGCATGTAACTGACTCGTCACATTCCCCCGGACTGCCAGAGCAATGTAACGCATTTCGAGAAATACCTAAAGACTCTTGCCCTCCCACCCAACAATTCCAAAAAAAACCCACACAATCACTTCTGTAGTGTGGGAACTTCTAATACCACTAGACGCCTCTGTATCAATAAAGCAGTGACTCATTCAAGGAGCCATTCATTTTATTTTTTATTTTAAATTGTGTAATCCTAGTCCTATATACAGTCAATTGTACACATGTGCGATGTGGACACACAAAACCTCCAGTGCATATGACTGAACTGTTCATTTAGGTAGGATAAATGGTATTTAGCAGTTAAACTTTTTAAATTAACAATATTTGCACATTCATAGATTGTGGGTTTTTTGTGAGGGGGAGGAGATTTCAATTTAAAGCATCTTTAATGAGGTACTATTTTTTTTGTGAACAAAAAACATGTCAGATACCCCTCCAGATGTAAACATTAGCCTAATTTATTTTTAAAAGGTGTATAAAATGTGTCTTATTAGACAGTGGTAGCTACCTAGAAGGATAGCCAACATATGTTTTACACAAATGCATTTAGTTTGTTGCCATCAAACAAAAAACTGTCATCAATTTCCTCAAAAGGAACAAAAATAGCATAAAATAAATAAATAAATAAAAGGCAGCATTTGAAATAACTGCTTCAATAGGCTCAGGTGTGCTGACTATCGTCCATCTACTAACCTGGTAGAGGGCTTTTTAACTCCTCCTGTGTCTCTTTGCATGAAGTGTATTAACCCTGTACCACTGTAAACCCATTTCAGCCCACTCCCTGGCATGAAATAGAAGCAGCTCCACTGTAAATACAATTGAAGCTTAAAGATCTGGAGGCAGCACAGGGAGTCTGACCTGAGTCTAATCCTGTCACCACAGTGGAGGAAGTTTGAGCTGCTGATGTGCTGTTTGACCTCATGTGCTCCTTCACCATGTGAAGTATTTACAGAGCAGCAGAGCCTCTGACCTGCATGCTGTATCCTCCTGCCGTCACCTGGCTCTTCTCAGGCGGCCTGACAGGAGGAACGCTTCGTCTGTCCACACAGTGCTTCCTTACAGAGCCACACACACACATTCCTCCATCTCTGATTTCAACCTTCACGACCCTCACTTCCTCACTGCTCGCGTTAAGCGTACTGCTCTCTCTTTTTGAATATCTTTATTACCCAGGGGGACATCTGAGCAATGCCAGTTAGCTCTGAGTGCCTTGCTCAATGGCGGCTCGTCAACAGTTGTTGAAGAAGGAAGAACAGAATATATTCAGCTCAAACCACACCACAGACAACTTTGTAAGAAAGAAAAGGGCAGTGACCTCAGAAGGAAAATGAGAACTGTTCACCGGCCAGAAAACGGCATGACAGAGAGATTGTAATATGTTAATTGTATGCTCAAAAATACTTTTTATAATAAATGTTGTATTAGCTTAGCTATGTCTATGAATACACCAGAAGCTAGCTTTCATTCCTGTTTCACCAGTCAGTTGTCTTTCTCACTGTGACAATGGAAAGTAATTTCTCTATAGCGATATTTCTATAGTGATTTTTTTAAATGGTCAAAATCATATTCTGGTCTTAACTTCATTTTGACTGAACAGATACTGTGGATAAAGACTCATACGCAAACATTTTAAATACATCAGCGCCGCCACTGTTTCCTCATACACAGATGAAAACATGCTTTATGTGTAAACATTTCTGCTGCACCTTATCAAAAAACTATTATATACTGTGTACTCCAGATCTCATCATTCAGATGATTAAGTTACTGTTCTCTGGCTCTGTAGGTGACCGACACACACCTTACTTGAAAAAAGAGAGAGATGTTGAAACAAAGGAATGTGGTAAAGTTCCTGGTGTATAAAAAAGCCTTCAGTGTTTGACCTCTGTGAGCTCTCTTCACCCAGATACACCCAACTCTTAACTCTCTTATCAGCCGCCAGAAAACACATAGCTTTGTGTATGTGTGTGTGTGCATTTCTTCTACACACGTGCAGGTTTATTTGACCAGCTAAGGCAAGCAGGCTCCAGGGTCAGGGTCATTCATTGTGTGTGTGTGTGTGTGTGTTATCACGCCTGATGTCTGCAAAGAGACAGAGTGTAAACACTGAGTAAAGCTCTGTTTACTCTCTCTCCAAGTCTCTTTCATAGGTTCTCCATTAGAGCTCACTCTGATCATCTACCAAGTGCTTTATCATGAAGGCAAAGTGGGCAAAGGAGACAGGATGTATGTAGACAGAGCATGGTCTTTCTTAAACAACTGGCTTTGGTTCCTTACATTCTAAAATATATGGTGTCAATTTGGTGGACATTTATCCAAAGCACCTTATAGCTCCAAGACTGCATACACTATAAATCTGAAAGCCACAGAGGGAAGCAAGCAACTGTCAACCTCGTAGTTTCACTCAAATATTTAGCTACAGGCATGGAGAGCAGGGTCGACGAATGAGCTCAGTCTTTACTGATAAGATGTGATGAAGGATGAAAAAGCGACAAAAGATCTGGTGAATAACATTTACGTTTCAGATTTATATACATAGATATGTGTACAGCCATGCTAAAAGATCTATGAGGCTGCACTTAGAGATGCTTTGAGATATAAGGAAACATCAGCATACAAACAAGGCACAGCTGAAGCTGATGGGTATTTGACTAATTTTGCAGATATTTAGTCATAAGCCAAAATATTGTAAAAATGGAAATCTTGGCCCCATCCTGGCGTTAGATGAAAGGTTACAGGATCACCAAGACTGATTATAATTCAACATGAGGGGGACATGAATGTTTGTGCCAGATTCCATCGCAATCCATGCAATAGTTGTTGACATTTAGCTAAAAAACAAAAATGTAAACCTCATGTTGGCACTGGAGGAAAAGTTAGGGCTTCACTGAAATTATTATTTTGTGCAAATCCATCAAGATATTTCAGTCTGGACTAAAGTGGTGGACTGACAAAGCGACAGACATTTCCATACCATGTTGCTGCCGTTGCCAGCCCACTAGAGGTTGAAAACAAACAAACAATGTAAACCTTAAGTGACACAACACTTGCATTACAGATGAATAAAGATAAAGTATGTGTAAAAAAAATGGAATCCTTCAAAGTTGAGCTAACACGATTAATCAGTAATTACTTTAAGTCCTTTTCAAGCAAAAAGTCAAACATTCTCTAGTTCCTTGGTTTGTTTGGATTTTGGACAAGCAGCAACTACCACGACTTGAGGCTGAAGCCAATGTGGAAATACCCTAAAGTGCAAGGACAATGATGGCTGCTAGATTCTGGCTCCAAAAAATCTCCAATGGTCTTAATAGCTAAATTCAGGCCCTCTTATAAGTATGCTGGTGGTCATTTTGGAAATTAGTGCTCCATTAATAAGCTTTGAAGACTTAATAGTAGTTTTGATGTCTGCCGCGTGGGCGCTGATTGACAGCTGTGATTGACAGTTTACTCGCCCGCTGCTCCCCCCATCTCCAGGACTCGAACTCAGTCAGACTGTTGTCAAAATATTTCAGTTTAATGTTATGATATTATGATACCTACCCTATTATTAGGATTTTGCTTAATTTATTAACAAAACAACTGTCAAATTAATTTATTAAAAAAATGATCAGTGGTAGCAAAGAAATGACAAAGCACAGAAATGACATCTCTGAGGAAGATGCATCACAAGTGTTTGTGTGTAGAAACACAGAGAGGGAAGAGGGTCTAAGTGGAGAGTAAGTGCTAAGTGGGTGTGATATTTTTCTCAGCCCCTATACAGAACTGTACTGTGGGTGGCAGAGGTCTGGGGTTTTCACCTCAAACCTCAGCTGAATCAGACCCAAACAGTCCAGCTATTCATCTAACACAAAGAATTCAAGTCTAATATGGTACGGTGATTCTGTACATTCACACTGCTGTGTAACTGTATGTTCACTCTATGATAACAAACAAAGGTAGTGGAAAAAAAACACTGGTAGAGTCGAAGACCCCCTCCAGGTTTTTACCGTCACTGTTGCTTCCCTACAAAGTGCTGTGGCCAAATTTACAAGAAAGCAGACCGCCTCGCCGACCCAGGAAACACCGGGGGAGATTTGTGGGGAAAGGTCTGTTTACCTTTGGGTAGAAAAACTCCACACTCTGTGAGGTAAAATAAACTTTTTTTGTGTATGTTTATGTATCAGAACTGTGCTCTCTTAAAGAGGTTATTGTTCTTTAGATTTCATAAGAGACTCAGTGAAAGGAAAACAAATACGTACAGTATCCATGTTTGTACATTTGTAGCAGATATGTGCGTGTATCTGATTTTGCCTGGTTGCATCAGAGAGCACTGTTAAGAAAGCTGTGTAAGGACTCTGGTCATAAATCATCCCACTGTTGATACGTTTATCCTCCTGTGAAGACATGCTGACTCCCATCACTTCACTTCAACAGAAGTTTAAGTATACAGGTTGGCACATACCAAATGACTCAATCCACACAGACTTAGAAAACAACAATAATATGATTTTTACGGTGGTCAACATTGCAGTCATCCTTGCATGATAAATAGCTGTCCTCCGATAAATAGGAGTACCCCAATGCCCTCTTCTTTGTAACTGAATTACCAAAACATCCCTCAACTTCTTTTTTCTTGTCAGTTCACCCTTTCACTCTCTTGCTGAAAGTTATGCATGATAAGAAGATGATGACCATGCACATCTGTCTATTAAGTATGAAGCTAGAACCAACGGGAGGTTAGCTTAGCTCAGCACAAACATGGGGATATAGCTAGCCTGCCTGTCAAAAGGTGAAAAGATCCCCCAACCAGGACCCCTTAATCTCACCAATGGAACAATGTGTCTTGTTCTTAGTCAGTACAAAAACTGAAACGTAATTTTTTAAAAAAAGAAATAGAAAAATCTCTGCAAAGAAATCATCATGCTCAAAACCACAGCTTGGTGTTTTTATACTTACAGGTAAAATTTTTTGTACAGATTCAAATAATGAAATGCTAATTATTGAGCCTTAGAGGTGCTGGTCTTTATGTCTTTAAGTCTTTATGCTAAGCCAAGCTAACCTTCCCCTGCTCTAGCTTAATATTTGGTGTACAGACATGAGAGTGTTATCAATCTGGCAAGAAAGCAAGTGAGCGTATTTTCCAAAAATCTCAAACTATTCTATTAAGCTTCTGGACAAACACAGTAATAACCAGAGTGCTGTGGTTCAGATGTGCGGGAGGGAAGTCAGGACCGGAATGGACTGTTGTGCCTTTATAAACAGGTGAATAAACTTAGCCGGAGTTGCTGAGTAAAACATTCTATCTTCTTTTAACACTGAAAACACATTACATTCATTATATTCTTCTCCCTCTCGTCCTGCTATAGTCCTTCACTCTATTCCAATGTTCAGTTCACTGTTTTTCTGTTATCACCTGCCTATCTCTCAGTTTGTGTGTGTAAGTAATCCACTCCTGCGCATTCCTCCGCCTGTTAAAGATGCAGCGCCCCTTTGTCACCACTCCAAGCTGTCAGTTGAAATGGTAATAATCTGTTCCTTCCTTCAGCTGCAAAGAGTTGAGGTTTTCCTCCAGAACGCCTCCTGTCATGTCCTACATATGAAACAACATGAAACAGAAAACATGTTGAAAGAAATATTTCCACAACAACACCCCCCCCCCCCACCCCCCTCCCCTTCCCCTCAAACATACAAAGCACTATCGTCTGATTGAGTATCAGCCAATTGGCTAAACTAAGCCATTGTGCTTTGTCTTTGCAACAATGGTTACTAACTGTTTTCTATGTTTTCTACTGTGTTTAAAATATAGTGAACTAAAGCCAAAGGTAATACGACTAAAAAGAAAAAAAACTCACCTACAGTGAATTAGATTTAACCTTGACTTGTGAGCAAAGTTCAGATGAATTGTATTTTTGTTGGTTAGATTTATTTGACATCTGGGTGAAAAACTTGTATGATTGAGTCCAGGTGTCTGTATGTGTGTATGTGTGTCTTAGAGAATGAGAGAGAGAGAGAGAGAGAGAGTGATTGAGTCCAGGTCTCCTTGTTCTCTGCCTCTGATTACTTCTCCCAATTCGCATAATTGACCAATTAGTAGCCCCGTAGGTGGGGTCACTCCATCTTTGATGTCTGAATCTCGCTGGATGATAAATAGGCAATTTGTGATTTAGCTCCCTGAATAGCTTGTGCATGTCCCTATGTGTGTTATTGTATATCAATAAAGAAATGATCAGATGTCTATGCAACAGATAGGAGTTAATGGCAGAACTTTGGAGAGCAAATTTAAACTCAAAATCGGATATGTCCAAAATGAACAGTGGTGAAAACATTTGATGTTTTCAAAGATCAGGCTGCTGTCTCTAACCATTTCCTGCCTGCCTCCTGTGGGCGTGTGTGTGTGTGTGTGTATGTTATGTCCTGTGCTGGGCACACGCCCTTGATCATTATGTCATTAACTTAGATTACAGACCTGGGGGACAGACGGTCAGAAGCGGCAAGCATACAATACACACACATTTTCTGCTCACCAGTTTTACACAGATAACGAAGGGGCCGGAGGCATCTTTGTAGTGCAGAATTGGGATTTTTGGCTTTGGTCTTTCCTAGAGGGACGTTAACAGACAGAGAGGTGTACAATCCACATATCCCTGTTGGTCACAGCATCATAGAAATACACTGGTGTACATGTATGTCGGTTGGATAATAATAATTTAAACTACAGCATTACGACTAATATCCTTGGTTTGATGATCTTGGCTGCTTACTGTCTTTGCGAAAGTAACACTTAATAATCATACTGTATTATACTCAAAATGTATCAGCTGATCTCACCTTGGAGTCCTCGTATGTGTAGAAGCCTTTCTGAATCTTGTTCTCATCCACATCACAGAAAGATTTGACCTGATAAACGTAACGTAATGCTGGTGAACATAACTTTAAAAATGTACAACTTTATATAGCAGCAGATATCATACTTTCTTCTGATTGGTCGGGCTGAGGCAGCGGTACAGCTTCCGGCCCTGTTTCCCAGCATTCCATATGGTGAAGCGCTCCCATTGGCTAAGAACTCTCTCCTGCAGGAATGCCACTCGCTGGTTCCAAATGGTTTCCCTGGAAACCGAGATATTGGAGAGAATCAGAGGATGGACAAACAGACCATTAGGACATTTAGCCTGCAAATAACATTTCATTTTGTTTGTGAAAAGAAACAAAAAGTAAATGTGTAATAATGGTGTCTTAGAGTAATCACAGGCCCTCCTCCACTAAAATGTGTTTTTCCCTCTTTTTCCTACAGTTAGATGAGTTTTACTGTACAGCATGATGTATGTGCAGAGTTTGACACTACAACCTGTTTTCACATTTTTCTGCTGAAAGAGGAAAGCTTGTCTGTGCTCACTGAAAGAGTTTAAGGCATGGACCTACAAACATGATTTGTGACATCACAACTAGTTTGGAGCCAATTGTGGTCCAATATTCAACTTTCACAAGTGCGTTCTGGAAACTTGAAGCCTCCAGTGCACAAACACTGAGAATGGACTTTACAGTGAAGTAGAAGACATCTTGTGTCCAGCAGGAAAACATTAGAAATAAACAATATTTAAATATCCATTAATTGTGGAAAAGGGGTAGATGTTTTTGTGTGGAAAAACCATATTAGGAACAAATGATTATTCAAAGCAGAGTATTTTTATGCCTAAAAACATGACTGACTGTAATCCTTTATAAAGGGGAAGCCAGCTTTATAGGATAAATCCTCTATTTTACAACTTGGAAGTTTCGGCTATCCTTCGTATGAGTAACAAAACCTTTTCTCACTAATTTAAATCCTGAGATTTGGGCCCTACAACATCGCTGAAAAAAAAAGCCAGATGGGCCAAGCAAAACGAGCAGGTAATCACATGTTTTAAACAAACATGTGATCTGGGAGAGAAAATGAAGGGCAAAAGTTAACATAATCCATCTTCTGTAAATATTCATTACAGGCACATTTTGTGGTTAAACTCTAATCTACAGGTACCTTACTTGAAATAGTTGTGCACTCATGCAGTATTTGTGTGCTATTACTGACATTCCTGCTGTGTTCATTTTCTGTTTCTACACCAATTAGACTGGTTTACATAATCTGGTTTAAGTGTTGATTTCATTACAGCTTGTCTACATCATCTGATGTATTGCCTGAAACTGGTTGAAATGATGGCTAAAAACTACAACAGTAACACCCAATTTGTGATAAACCAGAATTATCATTTCACTATCAAAAAGTAAAAAGAGACGATTATTCAAATTCATTTTCTGAAAGCGTTCACTGCTTTTAATTAATACAATAACTGAGTTGAATTCATCTGATCTTAGAGTAAAACTTTTCAAAGGTGGGGTGGAGAAACTATCTATTTTAGATGGGCTTGTTTTCCTGTTGCCTGCACTTTGACTGATATGCACAGCTGTACGTGAATGTCTCACACGTATGCATGCACACACACACACAGACACACACATGTTGTTGTAATCTCGAGAATATATTTTTGCAATTCCAGTCACTTTCCCAGCATACAAATCAGGAATTTCAACCTGTTTTCTTCTCCATGTGGAATGTTCAGTATCTCTCAGACACTGTTTGGAGGGAATCTGATCTTGTTGTGAACAGAAGTGTTTCAGATGGTGTGTGTGTGTGACTGTGTGTGTGTGACTGTGTGTGACTGTGTGCGTGTGTGTGTGTGTGTGTGTGTGTTGGGGGGGGGGCTGGCATTCCTGCTGTTGCCTGTGCTTCTGCAAGGTCGTGTCATATCTG
The DNA here is from genome assembly GCF_027409825.1 of Scomber japonicus. Taxonomy (NCBI): domain Eukaryota; kingdom Metazoa; phylum Chordata; class Actinopteri; order Scombriformes; family Scombridae; genus Scomber; species Scomber japonicus. The sequence goes on along the minus strand of NC_070579.1, from coordinate 29,189,270 downwards.
CAGGTGTAAGAGTGTGCCTCAAAATGTAAAACACACCAAAGAAGAAGGTCTTTCCTGCCTCCCCTCCCCCTCACACCTCCCTGCCTTTCATCCCTTCTTTCCTGTTATCCCTCCTTCCTTTCCTCTTTCCTTCCTTCCTCCTCCCCTGCATCTGTCCACTGCTCGTATATCTACCCGTGTTGACGCACTCCTTCACTGATCATCCTCCACTCTGTCTTCATCTATCATCTGTCTTATTTTTGGATGCCTATTTCAAGCTTGCCCTGCCTACTTTCCACTCTCCCCCACTTCTTGTCACCCCCTTCCTATCCACTGCCTACCTACTTCCTCTCTTTAGCCAAATGAAACCATCATCTTCACACGCACGCACACAAACGCACACACACACACGTAACTGTAGAGGCCCTGTGGGCGAGGTGAGAAGTATCTTTTAAAAAAATTAAAATGGTGCCAAAGGGTAACTGAGATGAAAGGCTTCTTAACACAGAAAGGCTGTGTTTATGAACGCGAGTGTGTATGTGTGTATGTGTGTATGTGAATGAGTGTGTGATAACTGTGTCTGCCTTTTGGGTATTAGGGGGATAAAGGCTTCAGTGTGTGTGTGCAGATACAGTATATAGTAAATCTCTACCATGTTACTTCCATGTGTGTATTGTGAATGCGTTGCAAAGCAATCTGGAGACCACCCACGCTCCATGAATTTGGTGGGTTCAGGTTGTGTTTGTCATATGAGGCACGCTGTTAGACACAGTAAGGCGCCCACATTAGGAGAGCGTCTCACTGTGCATGTTCTCCTTATTATTACTCAGTATCAGTGCATGAGTATGAGAGCACGAGAGGAAGGGGGTTAAGAGGGGTGAAGACGTATCTGAGTGTAAAGGTGTGTTTCTGTGTGTGTGCATGTGTGTGCATGTGTGTGCATGTGTGTGTGCACATTAGTGTGAGAAAATCTAGGATGCCGGTGGGCAGCTGTGAGTAGGTGGAGGATCAACACTGCATCCAAGTATGTGTGCATGAGTGTGCAGCTCAGGGGTGGAGACAGACTCTGTCACGGAGTGTGTGGTAGCCTTCTCGTGGTAACGGTACACCAGCAAACATTGGTCAACTCTGGCCACGCCTCCTCCTTTACGAAGACTCTGGTAGAAGAAGAGCAAGTCCTCTGGGACTCCCTGCAGAGAGAGAGAGATAGTTAAAAGGAGTGTTTAAAAGCTGATGAAACATTTTTATATTTGATATTTTAGGTGTTGTTGAAGAAGGAAAAAAGACACACAAATACAGAGTGGGAGGGCTTTGGTTATAGTTTAACAAGATACCCTCACCTTTCCCCCCTCATCAAACGATCCAACCTTTAGGAACCAGTTCCTTGAACAGAACCATGTTGGCATGATGACTGTGGGCCCGTGAGAAGTGTACACCTGAGACACAAGAGCAGCTGAGACTATAGCATCAAACTTTTGGACACAATCCAGAAATTTCAGGTTTTCAGTCACAGTAAGCATCCATACTGGTCCCAGTAAAGGGTCCATTTCAAGGTAACTCTATGTGACAGAGAATCATGTTGGCTGCAAATAAATTGTCAGTCAGATTAGTCCATAGACAAAGCCTATAAGAGGTGTATGATTATATCGATCCCCTACTGTGTATCAGACCATGGTCACTTTTGGGAACATTACATAGACTTACATTCATTTTCTGGAGACTTAACCATAACCCTGTAAGAAGCTCAAGTTGTGCTTAGAGCAAAAAAACATAATGTTCACATAATGTCCATATAGCTAAAAACATCAGATTCAAACAGTCAATGAGGACTCTGCATAAGTTAACATTCCTTAATCCAGCAAAGAAAATGGGTGAGAGTGCAGCCTGTGCAACATGTGCTCTCTCAAAGAAGTGTGTGCTTCCTGAAGTGTGCTGGAGAAGGATACACACTTTCATCCTCTTGCACATGATCTCTGATTAATGAGTTTGTTTTGGCCTCTCCTCCCTCTGACTGCACCACTTTAATGCACCAGAACCACATTATGGGCTCTTTCTCTTTTAACAGATGTAACCCCCCACTGTATTTGTTTCACTGCTGCACACCCCTTCTTATCTCTCCTTCCTTCTGTGTGTGTTTTGAATGTATGGGTCATTTCAGGTTGATGTGGTCTTTTTCTCCAACTACGTCACCATGTTTTGTATGTGCGTGTGTGCGTGTGTGCTTGTGCGCGTATGTGCGTATATGTGTGCGTGTGTGTGTGTGTGTGTGTGTGTGTGTGTGTGTGTGTGTGTATGAACTAGTACGTGGCTGCTCTTGGTTGTAATGGAATACTACTGCTTGACTGAAATGTATTACAGATGAAGAAAATTGTGAAAAACATCTGGATTCAGCCATTAGAACAGCTGGACATAATCTAGTAAGAGTGTGTGTGTGTGTGTGTGTGTGTGTGTGTGTGTGTGTGTGTGTTCACCTACGTACATCTCCTCTCCCCTCGGTTGTGCTATTGCAACATTTTGCAGATGTAAGCTGTGGCCAAAAGCATGAATAAGATGAATAAGAATGAATTCTTGGAAACCCGGGAACAGAGCGAGAGCAAGAGAGAGAGGGAGAGAGAGAGAGAGAGAGAGAGAGAGAGAGAGAGAGAGAGAGAGAGAGAGAGAGAGAGAGAGAGAGAGAGAGAGAGAGAGAGAGAGAGAGAGAGAGAGAGAGAGAGAGAGAGAGAGAGAGAGAGAGAGAGAGAGGATGTGAGTAGTCAGTAGGATAGGGAAGGTTATGGATAACCATATCTAATGTCCTACAGATGAACACTTGGGGTCCAGCTCTGGATCGAGTTAAACGAGCACCACCCTGGCTAAATCTCATATCTAACTCGGTTAGGCTCCGCTTTCTTGATCCAGAAAACTGAAAGTACAGGCCGATAAAGTGAAGAAAGAGAAGGAGAAGGAAAATTAGCTGCTTTTTAAGCCTGCAGAATCAATGTATGATCTCATTCTCATGCTCCATGAAATTTAATATCATATAAATACCCTGGAATGTCTGCTAAGGAGTTATGCAGACGGTGTGTGCATGTGAGCATGTGCACGCGTGTGTGTGCGTGCATGTGTGTATGTGTGTGCATGTGAAAGAGAGTGACTCCAGGTTGTCTTGTATCCTTGGTGACTGTGTTTTGTTCAGACAGACCTCCATCGCTACGTAAATAGAAATACTCCCTCTGGTTTCACTTTGATATCACCGGCTCTTATCAGTTTTTAGTGATTAATGTGACTGTTTAATGCAGTTGGAAGAAGGATCATTAACTGTAAAAGTGGTATGTAAATATTTTAGAAATAGCCTCCACCCTACCAGTTTAAACTGAGGTTTTTCTAATGCGTAAAATGTCTAAACATCAGTTTTGCAAAATGCACTGTGACATTTCAATATAATTACTGCACAAACTAAAACAATGTAAAAATGGGGACAAGGTTGTCAGTTTGATTGTGCTGTGTCATTACACTATACAATTTTATTGTCTTTAAAAATGGTCAGCTTGTCAAAGTAGACAATCATAAAGTGTTAGATTATTGTCATAACTTAGCCAAGTGTTGTACTGATTTCACTATTCCACAGGACAGCCTCGACCATCAATATGTATGCATGTAACCGTGGTTTGACAAATGAAGGTGAACCTGAACCTATTCATCCTCCCTCTGTGATGAAGGTGGCTCTGTCTGTGGGTGAGCAGCAGGGTGACGTCACACTCAGAGGTGTGATTCATTTGGTATAATGCCCTTGACCTGAGGGTGACAGCCAAATAGCTATACGTACCATTGAAATTAAATAAAACATCACACAGTCTAATACACTAATGAGTCAATATCACAGAAAACGTAGAAGTTGACAAACTAGACAAGAGAGACCGTTAAAATATGGACACAGTCATCTCTTTGTCTGGATGTCGTGAGATGTCCCAAATGCTGTGATGGTTATCTTCCACTATGACATGTTACACTAAAACCATTAACTGTCCAGATGCTGAACGCGTAACCATAGGTCAGTTTTGGTGATGTCTTCTAACAAGCAAACACACTCAAACATGTCCCTCTGTGGTCTTCATATCTCCTTTATGTGCAATATTTCAAGAGATAATTTTGGGGGGATTTCCCAGTCACATGCATCTTAAGCCAATTCTACAATAGCTCCAACATTCAGTCACGGTGACGGCTGCTTGTTTCCTCTTTGCCCTTTATGGTATTTCTTCATTGTACTTATTTTGAAGTGTAAAAAGAAGAAGAGGCAATCCTTTATAACAGCAAACAGGGATCCATTTATATCACCATCTGCCATCACAAGAGACTCTAGCTCCATGTGCCCTGGAGCCATCACATCTTTGTTTCAAGCCATAAAGCAGTTTCTTATGAAATCTAATTTGATGACTTTCAGTGACTGAAATGTGGGGATAGTCATCTGTTTACAGTGACTACAGTACATATACTGTTGTCTGTAGTGATGTTAATATGTGTGGTAACTCTCACATAGCTGTGCAGTACTTAAAGCGTTATACAGTAGGGTCCCAAAAGTCTGAGACTACTTTGGGAAAGTGGTCGCAGACTTTTATCGAATATCTCCTGCAGGAACTGTTGGAAGAGAACCAGTCTGCACAGTCAGCTCACCGTATTTTTTTTTTTCGTCTGAAATTAACTTTTCCACTGCCAACAGCTTCCACTACTGAGTACCCTCAGCAGACAGCTGGCAGTGTAACCTGCTTCCTGTTGTGGGCCTGTGATGGACACAGAGGTCATGAGTGATGCTGCGTCCTCCATATACTCTGCTGCCACATTTCCGTGGAAAGTGGGGATGGCAGGTAGGCATCCTGTTTCTATCTGACCTGGTTGCTGCCTGGCACATGACCTTCTACAAACACACGCACACATTCCCAGACACAAAAACACACACACATACTGTATGAAGTGGGAGGTATTTACCTGTGTGATGAGCTGATCCTGAGTGATTGTGTTGATCCAGCGAGTATAACGTTCTGTCGATCCCTCTGGAACCCTCTGAACTCTACAGCCGATTAACTAGAATGAAAACAGACATTAAAACTTTTATGGGCGTGAAAACATATTTTCCCTTCAACAACCATTGAAAACACTTGCAGCTATTTTAGAAAAATGCTGCTGCTGAAAATCAGGTCATTGTTAAAATTGTCAAATTGACACTGTCATGCTCCTATTCAAAAATTTAAAAACATTTGAGACAGAGCCTGTTGATTAATCAGTAAGTTTAAGGACGAAAAAAATCAGCTTGTAACAATCATGATAATCAGTCAATCATTTGAATCTAAGCAAAAATGCAAAAAATTTGCTAGTTCCAACTTCTTAAATGTGATCCGTTGCTTCTTTTTGTTGTCTTATATGACCGTAAAGTGGATATTTAGTTTGTAAGAAAACACATTTTATAAGCCAAAAAATGAATCCAAAAAATAAATCAGTTAAGTGAGAATCTATTTGGTAGATTAACTGATTGTAAGAATAACTGCAGTGATTGCCGCCTTAGACATATAGTTATATATATTTATTTTACATTTTTTTGTCAATATATTGGTCCAAAGCCATTTCAGTCATATCCTTTTTTTCAATTTACAGGCAAAACTCCAGAGGAAAGAGATGACAAAAGAAAAAGAGGGACACAGACACAGAACAGAGATTCTATTAACAACTACAAAACAAAAAAATAGGGTTGTGTTTAACCATAAAGTCAAAAATGATAGCCATATCAGAAAGGGGCGTGTTGTTTGTGCAGGGCAGCAAGCCTGCTGTCTCCATGCTGTCTCCCTCACTTCCCTCACACACACGACCCTTCACCCCTGACCTTGCAGGCCACAGAAAGCATCAACACCGGATACTCACACTCCTCTGCACGCCAACTGCATGGAAGCCAACAGACGCGCACGCGCGCGCGCGCACACACACACACACACACACACACACACACACACACACACCCAAAACAATGTGACTTTTTAAAAAATCACACACATTTCTCATATTTCTAAAAATTTTAATAGATACATTTCCAGTACACAAGTCTAAGCACACACACACACACACACACACACACACACACACACACACACACACACACACACACACACACACACACACACACACACACACACACACACACACACACACACCCCCACACCCACCCCCCCCCCCCCCCCCCCCACACACACATGAGGCCAGAGTGCAGCAGAGAGGGAAGGAAGTGAGTGAGCAAATACTTGAAGGAGAACTTACAAAATTTGGGTGGAGGAAAGATGCCTCATACTGCACACGAACTCTTTGGGCCAACATAATGTCATCCTGGAGAGCACGAAATATGAAGTCACATACCACATGTCAATGACAACAAATATACCCACTGATTACTTCAAGAAGAAATAACTTGGAAACACATCTTTAAAATGTAACTTTACTTGGCTGATTTTACCTTTGTGTGTAGCCCGTCTATCGTTACAAATATTCTTAAACTGGAAGGTTATCTGAGGATTGTTCCAAAATGTTTGCTTTAAAGTATCAGAACTGTACTTTTTCCACTACCCACCCCCCTTGAAAGGAAAAGGATTATATTAAATTACATATTCAAATGCAAAATATCAAACTTGTAATGACCTTTAAAGTATACCATTCAAAGTCAGAAGGAAAAACATTATTTTCCTGGACTTTGAGGAAGAAAGAAGGCTCAGAGAGTATTGTGATGTCCCTTTCTCTCTGTACCTGATGCTTGTGTGGTTTTGTTGGCCTCAAAGTTAGGAACTAATAGGCAGGGTGAACGAGGACATTAGGGAATATTTGACACCTGAGGAGCTTGGGTCTCAGCCTTTTCTTTCTCTCTCTGTTCTCTTTCTCCCAGGCGTCCATCAGTCAGTCTCAGGCTTTGTGTTTCCTTTGTTATTTTTGTCACTGACTCCAGTTTGTTACAAATTGGGTGCTCATCCTTTGGAACATTTAATCCTTTCTCGAATTGAGTGACGTTTTTCTGATACGTGTCAGAAAACAAAAATAAAGTAGAAACAAAGGACAAAAAAGAAACGGGGTGTATGTAAAGATAATAACGAATCACACTTCTGCTTCACTACAGCATGTATCAGCACTCAATGAGGTGGGTGGCACACTGTGGATTTTGTTGCTGGTCAGACTCAGTGTCATACTGAGTAAGGTGACCCAGAAATGGCTGCTATATATTAGAAAATTCATCAAGACTCTTCATCGTGCCATATCATACTTTCTCCATATGCAATATATCAGTGAGCTCAGTTAACCAGGCCTTAAACAGAGCCACATTATCTGGCTTCCAGAGCCTTAAAATTACTTTCTTTGCAATTACCATTCCAAACATAATCAAATCAGTTTGTTGTAGGATCATTTGTTGGCCTTGATCCTTGCGTAAGTACAGCAGATATGTTCACACCTTGTGTATGTGTGTGTACACATGGCTTTAATTTCTATAGGTCTTGTTAAAGCAACTCTTGGAAGAGTTGGAAGGCTTTCACATAAACTGCTTGTCCCTAGATGCAGGTTTTAGGGAAATAACTATTCGTTTGGTGGGGGTTAGGAGAGGAGAGACAGCATTTTATTTTGGTACTGTAGGTGGAGCAGTTGGATGCTGAGGGGTCGCCAATTTTCCACATTCTGCACCAGCAGCCCCCCTGTCGCAAGCAGTGGCACAAAGTCTAGGGTTGAGTAGAGTTGCCAGTGTGCTTTATCATTAGGCCCCCCTCCCCAATACCTTTACAAAATCAGATTGTGAGGAGAGGGGTGTGAGCTATCTCTAACCATTTCTGTAACTTTCCAAAAGTAACAAAGTCTGACAGGTGACAAAGAAAGGAGGATATCAACTTCTACATCAAACTCTAGACACTTTTTGTCTGCAGTAAAATGGAGAAATAGAATGAAAGTTTAGGGTGTTCAAGTGACACAACAGGATACGAACTGTTATAAATACAAAAGAGCAAATAGAGGAACTTGTGTTTTCTAAGAAAGCAATCTTTCTGTCATAGAGTCCTTTATTCCGGGAACAAACTATAAGCAGTGAACAGTCTTTGATAATATCATGTGACTCCAACAGTTAAAAAATAAGTTTAAACAAATGTGAATAGAGTCGCCTCAGCTTAGTGTGTGTTAACATGTGTATGTTTGACTGCCAGATGTTGTGGCCTCTGATTAGTATTCTTGACAATTTAGTCTTCAGAAGTACAACTGCAAAGAGCTTCCAGTACATGGACACACACATAAAACACATATATATATATCAAACGCTGCTCTCGGTTCATTAGTCATGTCTCCTGACAGGTCTGTCAAACACTCACTTGACCGCTGAGGACTGTGTGTAAATTTGGACAAACCAATATGATCTAATTAGTTTTGATTCACTACTGAATGTGTTATGAGAGACATCTGGACAGTAAAAGGAAACACGCACACACACTTACCGCATCCTGAAAGCACAAGTAGCGTCCACAGCTCTGATATATTGCCTTATTCTTCGCATATCCCACTGAAAGAAAAAAGAACAGTGTAGGTTTATGTTTGTGTATGTGTACTGTATATGCCTCTTCTGTGTGCAAGTTATTTCCATGTGGCCATGTGTTAGTACTTATACTCTACCATCAAAAATGTCACAACATAGAAAATAACATAATGTAATTTTCAAAATGTCAAACCGACAAATCCAACCGACATGCCACAAGACATGCAACACATATGCACGGGACAGATAGTCCATCATGTACTGCTTACATTATTGTTTCCTGGTAAATCATCAGAAAATGTGATTGATTTTAATGTGAGCCAGCATGCTTTGATTCAAAATCCCCCAGTTTTCATTCTTTCCCTCAAATATACAGAAAACAGAGTGGCCTCAGGCAACTTTCTTCTCTTCAGCTAACTGTCAGACTCAAAGGAATATAAAACTTAAAAGAGCACTCCTTTGACATTGTCATACTCTCTGTGAAGAGTTTTTCTTTAAAAGGTCTTAAAATCAGTGCAGCAGAACCAGAGATATCTTCTTTTTTCTTCCATGTGTTCTTCTTCTTGGTCAAAACCTGATGTCTGGATTACCCAGCAGGGCCACAGAGCTAAGGTAATCTCACTTCTTTCTAACTCCACTCCTACAGATTTATTTTCTTTTTCAGACTTGTAGTCTTCAGCCCCAGCGGACATCAGACTTAACACAACTGCCTCAGGAGCTACAAAAGAGACTTTAAACAGATACTGATGTGTACAAATCAGTGGAGTACCCCTTAAACACCAAGCTTCTTAAAGGACATGTCACCTTTTCTTATTGTTAATATGTCATGAAAAGACCCATACCAACAATTAAATGATTAACAGGTATTGTGTGTGTAGCCAAAGTCTAATATCGGCCTCTAAACTGTAGAACTCCATTGTTGTCCAATACTAAAAACACATCAATGAATCACAGCGTTGCATTTGAGTGACAAGTTTCCGCATTACTATTAATGCTACTGTAATTTACTCTGAGTCAATTACAAATCCTACTGCCATAGCTACTCACTAGTATTAATGTGTATTAGTCCACAGATCAAAATAGGATCCCACCAATGCTAATTACTCTAGCAACCAACCAACAGCGTCTGGCCGTAATGGGACTTAACTGAACTTTTTTTTTAAATTTTTTTTAAATTAAACTAAACATTATCTGACCATCTCCATTAGCTGAGTCACAGAGAAAGACAGGAAGTATTAAGAATTGGACTAACACAGGTTTTGTTTCAGTGATTCATGTGATATGTTGACAATAAGTGAAATATACAAATAGTGCTCGGGAACGTATATAGTCTTGGTATCTTTATATAGGGTCGAAATGTTTAGTTGAGACTGAGAGAGAATATGTCTTTTTTCAATATGTCACATAGCTTTAAAGGAATAGCTTGACATTTTGGGAAATTAGCTTATTTGCTTTCTGAATGAGATTTAATATTTTTAAAACACTCTCGTGACTGTACAGTACATATGAAGCTAAAGTCAGTAAACAGTTAGCTTAGTTTAGCATAAAGAATGGAAGCCTGGCTCAGTCCAAAGGTAACAAAATACACCTACTAGCATCTGTGACGCTGACTAATTAACATGTTGTTTCTTGTTTGTTTGTTTGTTTAATCTGCACAAAAACAATACTTTTATCTGAGGTGATGTGTGGGACTATTTCTTGGCCGGGTGCAGTGACTTCCTGGAGTTTTGTTGTTGCCGTGAGGTTGCCAGGCGACCAGCTGAGACTACAGAAAGTCCCTCCGACCGGCCAAGCAGTGTTGGATACTGTGAGGGAACAGTCTGTTCAGATGCAGCTGTGGTCTCGGAGATTCTTTATTAGATGTGAAGAGAAATGTTTTATTATTCTATGTGTCCACCACTCTTTCATTCAGCCTGTCTGACCTCTAAGATGGAATCAATTACTTAATTCATAGTTTGGCAAGAGAGAGGAATCAGGGCTGGGAGTTGATTACTGATCAACAATCTAATACCTACTGACCTCCTCTTGGTTGAGCAGAGTTGTGGCCAGAGATCACCATGGAGATGCCCCTTGCCTCCAGCCTGTCTCTCCAACCCTCCACCACTTTTCTGGAGTCATCCTACAGGGTACACGGACACACAAATACACACACACACACACACAGAAATTTAACTGCAGCTCAAGTCATGTTTCAGGATAACTTACATAGCCTAAATATACAAATACACTTACAGTGCTTGCATCGTCAAAGACAGAGAGCTCCATGGTTCCGGTGAAGTCTTGCTGTAAGATGGCCTGCAAACACTCGTCCAACCAACAGGATGCATTGTACACTGGCATGACAATACTCTGAGAGCAGAAAAGACACAGAGATTTTACAGTCGATGGTAGATATTTGTGGGAGAAATGTTTATGGTGCACAGGTAAAAAAAAAATTGCTCAAAGTCCCCTTTCACTTAAAAATGTGTTTTTTCTTCTTATTCCTACAGTTGAATGTTTGAGCTTCAGTGTGCAGAATGGTGCATGTGCAGAGTTTGGGACTAGAAGCACATTCATTTGTTCAAATGAACTCCGAGCTCACTAAAAATCCAAGTTAAAGAGGTCAGCATGCAAGCAGGATTCGTGACATCACAACTAGTTTGGAGCCACTCCTGGTCCAATATACAACATGTGTGATGTGGAAACTTGAAGCCTCCAGTGCAAAACTGAGAATGAACTTTACAGTGAAGTAGGAGACATCTTGTGTCCAGCTGTCAAACTTCTGAAATCAACAATATTTTAGATATGAGATTTAACAAGATATTTGATGGTCCCAGACAGTGTCTCAAATGTGACGATTTGATACTTTTCTTTGTCATATATCACAGTAAACTGGATATATTTAGGTTTTTGATTCGACAAATGATCACTTTTTTGTATTATCCTGTGCGTGTGTGTGTGTCTATCCACACCCACCACATCCACTGCACTCCCCTCCAGCTCATCCTGCCCTCCTGCTGGTGCTTCTGCACCGCTTTCTGCGGTGCGGAGCCTCTTCGGTGGGGTCATGTCAACCTCTGACCCCCGGTCTTGGAGCTCGGTCAGTCCGCTACTCATTTGGACGCTGAATAAAGTCTTACGACAACCACAGGATACACGTGACTAAAAATATCAATAAACACTTCTTTTGAAAACAGCTTTCCATATTGAGGGATCGACGTCAACAAATGACATGTATTCTGCACATGTTAGTAAGAGTCAGAGTGTTAATTCTAGCAGAACGTGAAACCCACACGGACACCATGGGTTACAGTCTCATTGCTTCCGCAAACAATGACTCTCACACGCTTATTGGCTCACTCGGAACACGGACAGACGCCGGATTCGCTCTCATTTTTTCCCTCCTCTCAACTTTATTGGTCAAAGTTTGAAATACACAGCACATACACGAAAGAACAACATTAAACACACTGGAGTAAAATAATATACATATAAAACATCATAAATAAACAGAACAAAACCCAATTTAAATAATGAAGACAGAAAATAAGTAAATGAATAAATAAATAAAATGTACGTTTACATAACTACGTTCATAGTGAGAGAGATAGTAGTGAGACACTTGTGGTTCTTCATATTCTTAAGGATACTAGAAGACTTTAAATGTCTGCAAAGAAAGGCAGTAAAGTAGGAAAAGATGTAGGAAATTTGTGGATATTAAATTCAGCCATTTAAATATTAAAATTAACAATATTGAAAATAACTGTTCACATGAAGTTAAAATATAAGGCTGCAAATATGGGTAAAACTTTTTTGCTAAAAGGTCTACATGTCTGTTCCAGATAAAAACAGTGTGTGATGGTGTTATGAGTCACTCAAGAGATAAATAGACAAAAGAAGAAGAAAGGTTTCAGGTGTGTCCGTGTATTTTGTAATAAGGGAAATAACTGGATGTGGATTTGCTCTTGCTTGCTGTCAATCATTTGGTATCATGACATCTCTGATAATGTGTAAAAAAAACCCAACAACAAGAAACAAACACACACATTTTGATTATCCCCAAAATCGAAAACTGCATGATTCCCATCTGAAAATGGATAAATCATCATTAATGTTTTAAGATGTACACACTGTGTGAAATGTTGCAAATGAATTCTTACCAAAAGTCTTCTTACTCTACATTTTTTCATCTCATCAGCAGATGTGTGGTGAGTTGTCATGGAGATGGATTAGTCCTTGTCATGTAACTTTATTTGTGGCCATACATGATGACTAGTACTATTTTCAAGGTTAGAAATCAACCTTCAAGATCAAATATTAATTATCAATTGTGAAAAAATATTATTAATAATCAATTCATAATTTAATTGTAAAAAATAAGAGTAATAGAACAGTGTGAAATGTATTGATGGAAATATGGAAACAGATTGGCTCCATTCTAGTTACATCCATGTAAAACCCTGATTAAATTAATAAATAATCCTGAAATTATAGAGTTAATAATGAATAATCCCATCAGTGCAATGAGGCCTGATCTTTGGCTTATTCTGAAGTACTGTAACAGATGAGAATGGGCTGATCTACTAATACCAGTGATGTAATGTTTTTCATGTTTTTTTTCTTTTTAATTTCAGATCTTTTGGGGGCTTTTATATTCAATAAAGTAAACAATGGTTCCTTCTTTACTTGTTTTGTTTGGTTTGAGTCCTTTTTGATGACATGAAACAGCACAGCTCTCTGTAGCTTTCCTGTTGAATAGGAACCAGATTGGTGTGTTTTTATGTTAGCGTTGGCAGGTTGGGAGGTTTTTCTTGGTGTACGGACAGAAAAACAGGATGGGCTGAAATATTGTTTCTGACCACAGTTTTCGTTTTCTCTTCAACAGAAAGTGAATCGTGAAAGAGAAACTGAGTGTGTGTGTGTGTGTGTGTGTGTGTGTGTGTGTGTGTGTGTGTGTGTGTGTGTGTGTGTGTGTATGTGTGTGTGTGGTGTGTGTGTGTGTGTGTGTGTGTGTGTGTGTGTGTGTGTGTGTGTGTGTGTGTGTGTGTCTTTTTGACCTCTAGGACACAGGCAGATTTTTGTAGCAAAACAAAACAACAGCAACCTGCAACATTACTTCACTGAAGCCGAGATTATCCAACAGTTGGGATCATTATGAGTCAGGAGTCAGGAATCAACATCATTTCTGGATTATGAAGTATCCAAACTCTGTTACTCATTTGATCCACTCCCACAGTACAAAGGGCTGAGTCCCTCTATTATTGTCATTCTAATCCCCATTTGTTCTCTTTTGTTAGTTTCCTGATAAAGCGATTCATCAGAAATAAAAAAGACAAAAGCTTGGAGGAACGTAAGCTGCTTAACTTCTGTTATCCACTCCAGATGCACATAAACTGTCTCTCTTCTGCCCAACATCCCAAGATATTTTTTTAATGAGCTCCTAAATTTTACAACACGTGCACACAGATACTCAATCCTCCTTAATCAGGACACTGCGCAGACAGGATGTAGTTTAGAAATTGCCTTGAATGAATAAACATTGTGTATGTGAGATTGTCTGAGTTCGTTTCTCCTGCAGACTAATTGTTCCCACATTTCAGCAGCAGCATCTTGATCAGACTAATCTTAATTTTTCACTCTGAATGCTTCTTTAAATTGGACGTCTGCCTCACTGCAGGCCAGGAACAACAGCTCCAGGGGGGCAACAGATCGGGGCCAAGATCGGGAATTATTCTCTCATGCTTGAGTGCATGATAAATGTAATCATAAATGATTATACTGATGCAACGGCACACACATACCTGCTAAACAGGGTCATTAGGACAAACTGTGTATGCTTGTGTGTATGTGTGTGAACAAACTTACACCGCTGTGGAAATACCTGCTAACAAATGCATTATAAATTGTTTTTGTCACTGACTTTTGAAACACAGCTGAGAGTCCAGTGAAACAGTTTTTAATGAAGTGTTGCACTGTGAAGCAAACCAGATCTTAAATTCTGACTAACTGAGATGGATAGTAGCATAAAGCCATGCATGAATAAGTACAGGACCATTACATTATTCTGATGTTCAATCTCAGAGGTTCAGGATGGGGTCATGTGGAGTTTGTCCAGCTCTCCACACTACAGGTTCAGAAAGTCTCTAATAACTTTATGGGTACTTTTGCAATAGAAATATTCTCACAATCATTCACTATTTATTTCACTTCCTCCATCAAATCGACACCATATGGCGATGTTGCATTTAAACACAAGTTGAGTTACTGTATCTGGAGGTCGAGACTGCAGTTGTTTAGATCTGTGATCAGACTGTACTTGATTTGTTTGGACAGAAATGCCAGGCATTAAAAAGAAGGGAAGTGTGTGAGTGTGTCTGTGTCTATGGGCATGATTGGATTTCCTCAATTCATTTATTTTTGCTTTGGGAATTATGCACATTTGATCTTTTAACAGAGTATGTGGTCTTTTTAATTCATCTTGTGCTGCAAAACACTTACAGAACAGGCACACAGACGGGATACACACAGCGTGTTGACAGTTGTGACACTGGCCGTGATGCATGAAACAATGCAGCATGCCCAGTGATAGTGATATCGGCCTTGCTGTCATCTCAATACCTTGTTCAAGTGAGACATCTCCAAAATATATGGCCACATTGTGAGTCGATGTACTGACTTGATTCTTATTGTCGTCAATGTTGATGACAAAGTATGAAAGCTAACAGAGTGACCACAAGTTGCTGTGGATATTCTTAGTCCCTAGAGAATGAATTTCACTTTTTTGACAACCCCCTTAAGTTGCTGCGGCACCGTCATCGGCCAAAAGTTCAATCTGTAATTAAGGGCAGATTGCCATGAAATTTCACTGGCACACTAATGTGGCCCACAGGAGGAATTCTTTTCATTTTGGACATGAACTCTCCTCTAGTGCCACATTCAGGTCAAAATGTCAACAGGAGACACACACAATCCTTTAAAGGGAATTGCTTTTAGTTGCTGCAATTGTTAGTATTGTCTAGTTCCTGTTCTGTGCACAAAAGTTCAGATGAATCTCATATGAGGCACAAGTCAAGGTTTCCACTGTTGTGGGGTTGTTACTGTGTTTTCTAGTATGAAATCCCATGCTTTGTGTCTGCAGGGACTGTGTTTCCTTGCTAGTATAGTAGAACAAAGAGGGAGTTTTGCACTACAAAGAACAACTTAATACCAACTCAATTTGTCTAACCTGATTTCTGAATCCCTATATTAGCTTCAACTGAACTTTGAAATGCATTTTTGCAAAGAATGAAGACTGTGGACTTTATCCCCTGTCTCATAGTGTTAGGAAGGGATCTCTTCAGGGGCATTATGGAGAGGGAGAACAATTACAGCATCCAATAACTCCACCAATGTACATCTTGTTTTAAGTCTGGTTTTATCATTTCATACATTGCCATGACATTTGCTGACCACAAACATTCTCCAACCAATCAAACATTGGTGGTGTACAAATAGTAACAAATCTGCCAATATGCTGTTTGTTCAGGCTCAGTCTGTATGTGTATCCAACATCGCTTTGTTTAAAAAAATGTAATGTGAAACCATCATCAGTAAAATCAGCTGCTCTGGTGTTTGGCTGGATTAAAACATTGTTACAAATGGCTCTTAGAGTTGTACACCTGGAGATCAAATGCAGCACCTCAAACACTGCGCTATAGTTTTTTTTACAGCACCACTTCTTGGAACCTAAAACTGTGCCAGCTGCTGGTTGGTGTCACTACCCAGTGTGTAATTATATCCCACTTGTAACCCAGGTGTAAAATAATCACTGACTGAACATTAGAAAAGCAGGGTGCTAAAGCAGTTTAACACTGAGCAGTACTACCATCTGGTGGTTACACAACAATAGTCCTCATACTCCAAATTACTGTTTTCTTTTAAGATCTTGCCTTTGTTGTTATTTTGTGTGTTTGTTTGTGGTTTTCTTGATGAAAGTTAGCGCATAATAAGAATCTTTAAAAGTAATTGAATTTATTCAGCCAACAGTGTGGCTTGAAAAAAATAGAAAAAGGTGAAACGCTACTGTAGCTGTAATACACCTTTTAGTGACAGAAATATATACCTCATACTAAACTTTTGTCATCAAACAGTGAGTGGCTTCATGCTCAGGTAAAACAAGGGTGTCTGCTGTTGAAACCCGCAGATTTAGCAAGCTAATTAAACTTTTGTAAACTCAGAGTAAAGTTGATGTCATGTGCTCTGCTGTATGGTGGTTTGAGAACCGTTCTAGATAAAGTCTACAGTGATGATGAAAAAGGTGTATTTTAGGAGGGTTTTTTGCAATATTAATCATCATCTCCAGACATGCTCTGGAATGCTTTGGAATGCTTTGGAAATGGCATCTCCTCTTTCTCTCTTATAACAAAAACCCAGAATGTTCTATATTATGTATTATAATTATATAATATACTATAACTGCTGGAGACAATATGTCTCCTCCTTCACTGTTAAGGTCATTGTCAGTGTTGCTTGCAGGTACACTTTAAAACATTTTAGCAGCTGAATGTGAAAACTTCTTTCAGTGTCAAACTCTGCATTATCAGGCTGCGCTTTAAGGCCCAAACACTGAATAGAAGTAATGATATGTAAAACACATTTTTTTGGTGTGGAGGAGCTAATTCTTACTACGCATGCATTAACAGAGTAATTATTTTTTCTGTCTTGAATCATTAGTTGAATTATTTTCTAATTAATATTTTCTTATTAACTTATTAACTTAAGTATTTTAACTTGTGCTGAAATGATAAGTAGAATGACTGTTTAGTCGCCTGAGTGAAAATGGATTCACAACCATTTGTAACTAATCATATAAGTCATTTAAGAGATAAAAGTCATTCTCTGGTTCCAGCTGCTCAAATATCCTAGGATAAAACAAGTAATCTGAATATGTTACTTTGGGCTCTGGTACCGTGAGTGCTATTTTTCACATTTTTAAGATTACTAAATTATTAATGGTTTGTTTTGTTTTTTTAAAGTTTGACATTTGAATTTGCTCACTTGTCATGGATCATCTCCTCCACTGAAGCACACTCCATCTGCTACTGAAGACCAAAGATAAAGCACTGTAAGTTGTCCAGTAAGTGATTTTGTGCTGATAATTTTGGTATTTGATTAGTAAACCATAAATCTCAAATGATGAATCAAAGATGAAGACATTTTTTTAGATGCAGTCCTATTTGACACTGTAATCCCTGAATGAATCACATCAACACTTCAGAGCTTAAAATGCAAACACCATTCATTTATTGGTATAATATTTCATAATACTGTATAGATATCATTCTATTAAATACATATGTACTAGGCCTGTGTGTATCTATAGGCAGGCATTTCACATTCAAGTCCAGGTTCAGTGCAGTGATGACCAAACATCTCGTTGTATCACAGATTCTCTTGTTTCTAACACAGAAGTGAACGCGGAGCAGAGGAGAGGAGCTAATACTTACTACATCAGTTTATCATCTGTAATCATTTCACCTTCTTTATATTCATCTTTCCTTTACTTTCCTCCTCCCTCCTCCTTCATCTGTTCTCTTCATCATTTTTATGCCCCACATCTGAAATAATGTCATGAATCTCCCTGTTTTCTGCAGACAAACCCCTTTTCTATTCATTAAGACTGAATCTCAATGGAGGAGGGACAGAGCGGTCTCCCTGAGGTCCTCCTCAACAGCGCCAGCGTGAAACAGCCGGGAATGCTTTGTGGGTCAGCTGTAGAGACAGGCACGTGGGTCCGATTGGGTACAATCAGTGATCAGTTTAGGTCCAGATTGAGACATTAAGGTCTAGCTTAGGCTGGTTTAGTCCAGTTTTGAATCCACTGGGATCCTGGTGGAGCTTAGGACCAGATGCTATTGAGCTTGCAAGGTAACAAGGTGATGCAAAATAGATATCATCATGTATATGTGGGAAAGAATACCTGAGTCAATTAGTTCTTGAACAGTGCTGATCTTACAATAACAAACTGTTAACTCCTCCGCTGATTCATTTGTGCCGATAAAGCTCAAGATACTATTTGACTCATCAGGGAAAAATAAAAAAAGACTTATTTGAAGAACTCATCTCAGGTGCTCAGCAGAATACGTTTGGGGTCTTGGGGTGGGATGCATTCATGCTTTTGTCGGTGAAGCAGCAGCAATAAGAATCCTGGTGGACAATCAAAGTCTAAAGGAATGGTGGTGTCTTTGTGGTCTGAGAGTGCTCAGAGTGCTCACTGTTGATGGGGAAAAGGCATTGAAGGGACTGTTGAGATGCACCCTGTTAGTCTGGTGGTGTGTGTCTGTGCGTGATGTGACCATGTGTGCATGTTTGTGTCTTTATGTGTCTATGCACCTGCAAGTGCACCTGAGTGCATTATTTTGGTGTATGTTTATGCATGAGTTAGCTTTTCAAGGGTTCAGGTTATATAGCAGCTGATGTGTCTTTGGACGGACACAAATACATCCAGTCCAGTGTTTATCCACGTCAAGAGTGCACAATGACATCAGACCAGTAGAGTTCAGGCTCATTTAGACTCGTCTCATTGTAGTCCAGAATTGGCATAGATTAATCCAAAAGAGTCTAATATCTGACAACTCCCTCTGCAGACCAGAGCTTGAGGGAGAGGAAATGGACAAAGGAGTCTCAGAGGAAAGGGTTGTGGCTGTGTGTGTGTGATTGGGTGCGGGGCACTGGCCGGGGAGAAAGAGGGAGCAGAGGCTGGGGGAGGTTGGAGGGAAGGTCCAGGAGTCCTGCAGGAGGTTGTGTCAGAGAGGAGGGGAGGATGGGTGGTTGGTGGGGCAGAGGGAGAGGCAGCGACGGGCTGTAGGAGAGCATGTGAGGGGGCAGCGGGGAGGTTGAGGATGGTCGCATTTGATTGAGGGTAAGGCGAGGCTGGTCACAGTGGAAGGGGTTGGTGGGAGATGGAGCACTCAGACCTGAAAAAACAGATTTGGTTGGTGGTTAGGGAACTTTAATAATGTAATATGTGCGTATACATGTATGAGAGTTCATGAATATTTATTACCTGAGAGAAAGGGGTTGTTGTGCGTCTTGGTAGGGGGGTTGGGAGGTATCAGGGCATCAAGATTGACCAGCGACGCCCCCGTAGGTCCGAGGAAGGCCTCTGGGGTTCGACACATGCGTGTAGATGGGCCACTGAGTGGGGGTGCTAGCCGGGACAGATCAAACATCTCTGGGCTGGATGACTCTCGTCCATTTACCTGGGGCTTCACTGGAGGGTCAGACCCAAACGGATCTGTCTTGGAGTCTACTTCAGAGAATGGATCAGACTCTGCCCTCACTCCAAACAGCTCTTCGTCTGTGTTAGGAAATGAAAGGAAGAATTTCATTTGAAGAATTTAAGCACTGATGAGAAATAGTTATACAATATGATGCATCCCTTTATATATTCAGTGAAGTTTCTCTTTTGAAGGGACACTTTTCCCTTAAAAAACATATTACCAATGTACAGATGGGCCACAAATCAAAGAAAAATTCAACATAAAGTGTCTCTCTATGGTGTTGATCCACCACAAACTCCAAGCAGCTTTTACAGCTTTTTCTGAACTCTACTGTACATGAGGGATAAACATCATTCTTCCAGAGGATATCCTGATAATGGCAGTGGAGAGCGTTATCTAACCCATTTAATGACCCCACATGCCCTAAAAGGAAGCTAAAGTTTCTGCATTCCTTTATTCAGGTATTTCCATTAATTTATCATACATTGTACAAGACAAGTGGTACTGCTCCTCCGCGTTGAGAGGAGCCAGATAAGGTGGTTCGGGCATCTAGTTAGGATGCCTCCTTAAAGTTGAATTAACACCTCACTGACACAGTTTAAAATAAAATGGAAGTTTCACAAAGGTAGCACTGTTTAGTGTTTGTTACACAGCTGTTGTATTATATTACATTACTGTATGTGTGGTTTTTATTACTGTGTCCATCCCTGGTACATTTATTTTATCTGTGGGTTGCACCTCAGTTTCACAAAATTCAAAACATGGTCCATGCAGGCATTTTTGAGTTTTTGATATTGCTTCTGTAAGATCCAGATATAAGGTAGAGCCAGGCGGGGAGTTCCTGTCCTCTGAAAAGAAGCCAATGCGGAAGTAACTTAGAGCTGCATTCTATCAAAAGGCCACCAGGGGGCGACCGTTTTGTGTTCAAAAGGACTTCCGTCTCTATACAAGTCAATGGAGAATTCCCCAACTTCTCACTTGATTTCTAACCTCAGTAAACGTTTTCAAAATGTGTTTATGGTCTCAATCGCTAGTTTAAAGCCTTCTTCAATGCAGTCTGATGTTCATTTGTGAAATGTTAGCCTCCCTGATTTTATATTTGACGATAAAGCAGGTTACGGGGCTACGTTGTGATTGACAGGTTGATTGACCAATATCCTCGAGATCCAGCCCTCGCAACCAATCGCAGCCTCCCCGCTCCGCCGTTGGTCCCGCCCATACTTCCGTCCATGATTCCGCCTCATGCCCATATAAGTAGAATCCGTGTTCTTTTTTTCCCAGCATGCACCTGAAATGTTCAAGATGGCGCTGCCTAGATTTGATATTATTGGCTTCGGAGCAGCAGTCCACAAACCAATGGGTGACGTCACGGATGTTACGTCCATTTCTTATATACAGTCTATGGGTAGAGCCCACAGTACTTTTAGATGTCTTGTATTATATTACCTGTAGGACTGGCAGGCTGAGGGGAGGACACTTGAGGAACCTCCTGTTTAGGCCTCTCCTCTTCCTCTGCAGTGAATGGATCTGTCCCGTCACCTGCGTGGGAAATGAAAACCGATGAACATATAATAATCCCAGGGAGAGAACACAGATATTGTGTCTTTTAATGTTTTAATTTTAGGAAACCACAATGAGATCACCTACATTATACTTTTTCTGCACAACCTACCTCCATCAGATGGGTTGTCCCACACTTGATTGACAGGACTGGAGGAGATAGGTGCTGCTTCCCAGGGGTCTGTGCGTGAGTTGTCACATGGAGCCCATGGATTAGACGTGTTGGAGGACGAGGGACGGGCCGCCCAAGGACTACCAGTCACAGGAGTGCTGGAATGGACAGCTGTGAAGACCGACAGACAGACAGACAGACAGACAGACAGACAGACAGACAGACAGACAGACAGACAGACAGACAGACAGACAGACAGACAGACAGACAGACAGACAGGAGGTGGTTTGAGTGAGAAGAAGCTATAAAAAGATGAAAGCTCTAATATTGTGTTGGCTTTTGTGCATGTGGATGTGCACAGGTGTGTCTGTAATGATTCACCTACCTACAGAGTCCCAGGGGTCACAGGTGTTGTCACAGGTGGGCTCAGCAGAGCTCCAGGGGTCACTGGGAGGAGGTGGGACCTCAGAGGATGGACCAAATATGTCCACAAGGTCCAGCATGGCTGACTGCAAGAGGAGAAAAATCCCTTTTTATGAATCTGTGCCAATAATTGTTGATGTACTTCCAGGTTTGTGTGACTGGATGTTTTTTGAGCCACGTAAGACTCTAAGTAAGACAAAACGTAACACAGAGTTTACCATATTGATGTATGATACACAGCAATATTTCTTTTTAACATTGTCAAATGTTTAGATTAGAACAAAAATATGACTGAACTTTGTAAGTCAGATGAGGTAGTTTAGACAGTATGTAAGTACACTGAAAATACTGACATTTTTTGATACTGCTTCAGTTCCAAGTGCCACATACAAGGAAACGATAACTCACTTAAGATAAAATATGTAAGTTCCATCGAACAGATATATTGTCAATTTTATGTTTCACTTGCAACTAATGTCCACACTAAAAATGTATCAAAGGAGCATTTATTTGTGTTATGGTGAGTTACACTCAGCATTCATTGGTCAATAAATTGTTGCCCAGTTGGAATATCAGAAATAGCAAATTCATCTTCACTTAATCTTTTGTTTGGTTTTATGTACATTAGAGATTAGATTATTATTGCATAATGCGGTAAAAGGCATTTAAGGTCATTCAGAGAATTTGTCTTTCACATTCAGATTTGGAGGGTCTTAGCTTTTTTGGCCATACAGTATATTGAGAAAAAAAATTAGATGATATAATCAAGAATCCTGTCTGTCATGTGTAATAAAATATTGTAACATATGAGAGATGATCTTTACATGTAAGGCCAATAAGTTCATGTGTGATCAGGAAACATTTTCAGACACAGTCATAATGAAATGTTTTGAGAAACTGGTCCGACGTCATATCATGTCCTGCCTCCCAGCCACACTTGATCCATTTCAATTTGCATATAGAGCTAACAGATCAACTGAGGATGCCATTGCCACAGCACTCCATGCCACCATCTCTCACCTGGAACATCCAGGGCATTATGCTGCTCTTCATTGACTTTAGCTCTGCCTTTAATACTATACTCCGGGACAGACTTACAGAAAATTACTGGACATTGGACTTCCTTTCACCACCTGCTGCTGGATCAGGGACTTTCTATCAATGTGTACAGAGAGTCAGAGTGGGTCCTCATCTTTCCACAGCCCTCAGCCTCAGCACGGGCTCTCCACAGGGCTTTGTGCTGAGTCCTCTTCTGTACACTCTGTACACATATGACTGTGTCAGCACCCACCCAAGCAACATCGTCATTAAGTTTGCTGACGACACCAACGTGGTGGGACTCATCTCTGAGGGTGATGAGACACCATACAGGACTGAAATCCAGAGGTTGGTGGGGTGGTGTGCTGAAAACAATTTGGTCACATCAAAAACCAAAGAACTGATCGTGGATTACAGAAGGAGGAAGCCCGTTCTTCAGTCCATCTACATCAACGGGGAGGTCATGGAGAGGGTGCCCAGCTATAAATACCTCGGTGTGCACATAGATGCAGACCTCAAATGGAGCACCAACACCTTGGAGGTTGTGAAGAAGGCTCAACAACACCTCCACTTTCTTAGGGTCATCAGAAATTAAAGAATAAAGAGGGAGCTGCTGATAGTTTTCTACCGCTGTTCCATTGAGAGTGTGCTCACCTACTGTATCTCTTTGTGGTTCGCCAGCTGCACTACAGCACTGAAGGCACTTCAAAGGGTCAACAAAACTGCCCAAAAAATCATTGGCCACCCTCTCCCCTCCCTGGAGGACCTCTACAACACTCGCTGTCTTAAGAGGGCAAGCAGCATCTTGAAAGATAATACACACCCAGGACACCATGTGTTTGAGCTGCTGCCCTCTGGCAGGTGATTCAGGGCTTTCAAATCACGGACTGAGAGACACTTTTTTTAACAGGGCAATAACAATACTAAATGCAAACATTTGACATGACTCATCTCTATTGCACTTTTTTATGCACTGCTACTTTTGTATCTATTTTAATTTATATATGTGATTGTTTGAACTTGCTTGTTTGCACCGGAGGGGACATTAGTCTAATTTCGTTGTACTATTGTACTTGGTATGATTGTGCAATGATAATAAAGATTTATCTTATCTTATTTTCATCTAATAAAATGATATCATATATAATGTGAAGTAGGTGTTTTGGTTTGTTATACCATAAAAGCTTTGCTTCCATTAGCATCCACTTGATGCTAATAGCAGCTAAATTACCCTCGAGACGCTACCCTCAAGCAGAGATGAAGACCAGCCTACAGAGGTCTGATAACCTCACTTCTTTTCTATCTACACAGTGTATTTATATTCATCACATGGTCATGTTTTACAAATCAAAATGTAACATTCTGCTGAATGCATTAAGTGAACTGAAGTCTCACTCACACATAGTAACACCTCAAATCTGATCTATTACATTTTTTTGAGCTGTAAAATATGTTTCTTCTCAATAGTCAGTATAATGTTAGCAATTTGTATATGTAGCTATGTAAGATAATCACTAAAAAGCAACTGCAATGTTCTACCCCTGAGTGACTAACTGAGTGAGTGTGTGATGATATAATGATATGATGATCCATGACTTTGTGAATATGTCAGTGTGTCAGTCAGACAACCATTGAGAAGCTGTATTTTTCTTCTGGTTTTTATTAAAGGCCAGAAAATGAACACCTGAGAGTGTCAGCATTTCTACAATGAGAATGATAAGCTGATGACTCTTATTGGCTTGTTGATGGGCCAATGGTTAAGGGAGCTGGTGTGCTACATGATAAGGAGGATGTTCTTTGGGAAATGTCATGCTGAGCACAAGGTTAGACAAGACAAAGTCATTAGCATTCAGCAGGCACCTCTTTCTCCTCCCTCAGCTCTCTACCTTTTCTGCCTTAATATGCTGATCTAGGTCTTTTTGTCTCGTTTCCCTCCCTATCCCGCAGTCCACACTATGAACTCCACTTCATTCTCTAAATGGCTGCCAACAACCACCTACAAACATGAAAGCACCTGCTCACCTTTCCTTGCAAATACACATGCACAGAGTACTCATTGAGGATGCATGCACCCACACACACACAAACACACATATATACATATACCTTCCGGCACACACGCAGACACGTTTTTAAACTCACCTCCTGTGTCCCTGACTGGCTTTCTCTCCTGCTCTCATCCAGGGCCTTCTGTAAGAGAGACTCGTCTCCTTGGCGACAATGTTGCTCCTGCAGGGGCGGCATCGTGACATCATCATCAGCATTATCACCACAGCACTGAGCATGGATGCACACACACACACACACACACACACACACACACAGACACATACACACAGACACAGACACACACACACACAGAACAGCATTAGAGAAATGACAGAAGCACCGGTGGCGTTTTTATACTGTTGAAATATTCAGTTTGGCCAAGGATGAGAGAAAGAATGAAGAGAAATTAGAGAGTTCCTTCATTATAACAAGATTGCACATTACATTAGAAACGACAGACATGAATATTTATGTTTTGGAGGAGGAGAGACAAACAATCTGTTCAGTATAGAGTCAGAGTGATATACAGCAGAAGACCTGGAAAGGAGAAAAGGGGGTTAAGGAAGGACATCAGGAAGGAAAGAGTTAAGATTAAAGCATTTTAGTTCAGGGCTGCAACGTGATTATTTTCACTAGAGATTCATTGATTGGTGGTTTGGTCCTTAAAATGTCAGGAAATTGTGAAAATGTCAATCAATGTTTCCCAAAGCTTTAATGTCCAATCATAGAGGACTAAAGAAACATGAAAATATTCACTTTTAAGAGGCTGGAATCGAATAATTTTAACAATTTTTATTTCAAAAATGACATAAAATGATTAATCAATTATCAAAATGACTTTTGATTATTTCCAGCTGTGTCAGTCTGAAACTAACAAAGTCACACGGCCCAGGGCCCTTTCAATTATTTGATTATCAAAATGGGGTTGACTAATTTTCCTTCAAATTATTAATCTTTACAGCTCAATTTTAGTTGAGGCATAAAAGCTATGGCGTAATTTTCATATTCACAGAAAGGGACACAGATTGTAGAGGGTTAATAATCATTGATGTTTGCATGTGTGTGTGTTTGTGTACCTGCTCATTCTCCTTTCGATTAAAGCATAAAGCAATCTGTAATTGTGTGTCTTCATCCATCACTATGGTAACAGAGGGAGGAAGGCCTAGCTAGATAAAGGTGGGCGAATTCTCAGAACATTTGTAGCAAAATTTTCATTACTGGAATCATCAAGCGGCGATTCAACATGTGAGGGTCGACCAGAGAGCCAGAGAGAGAGAGCGAGATGAAGCTCTACAGAGGAAGTGTGTGTGTGCTTGTGTGTGTGTGGGAGGAGGGTATGCTGTCCCACTGGAGGAGGATAGCTCAAGCAGATTTCAAATTATCATAATATGTGTGTGCATGTGTGTGTTGTTTTACCTTCTGACTCTCCTCCCTGCTCATGGCTAATGCCAGCTGGAGCTGCAGCTCCTCCTCCCCGCTGGTCTGAGGTCGAGCCTGCTCCAGGTCTGAGGCGGCGCGAGGAGACGAGGATGAAGCTGCAGCAGGACGGAAGAGAGAGCCAACGAGTTTTAGGGGGAGAGGAATAAGAATGTGTGAACAGAAATTGTCAGATTGATGTAGGGATGCTAGAGCAAATGCAGTGTTGGGCTGATTTGAATATTTTCAGGCCTATGCTGCAGTATTGATAATCTATGTGGTGAGTTGCCAGATTGCTGGGCTACTGCACAAAATGCATTTCACTAAGGATGTAGTGATAGGCCTTTTTAACTCTTCATCAATTTATTCACAAATTACCAACACATAAATTGAGCTGTTTAGTACTCCATATAAGTTCAGGCTTTAAAGGGGATGTCTCCTGTATTTATTTGTATTTGTATTCTGGGCCTCTACTGGAATATCTTTACATGATTTAAAGTTTTAAAAAACTGACCCTTTATATAGACCTCAGTTTAGCCTCTGAAACAGGTCATTTATCTCCTCTCTCTTTAAAGGCAGCCTTCTGGTGTCTGATGTCATCATAAGGAGGAAGCCGAGGTTATTCACATCATGTTTTGGATCTTTGTCTAAAATCATCACCATATAAAAATAACAGAAAATCATGATTTCTCCAGTAATAAATACCTACAATACTCACAGTTAAAGGAGGATGGAGAGCCTCTGGAGCGGCTGAACTCCTCCCCGTACAGCACAGCCATGCTGGGCTGACTTGTTCGCCTGCCTGGGTGGTAGGATGGAGGTATACCTCCATACACACCACCACCACCACCACCCCCTCCACTCCCTCCGCCCCCTCCGCTGCCTCCCCCAGCCATTCGCTCCTTCGTCTTCAGGGCTTGACTCCTCTCCTGACGGAGCCGCTCCTCGTCCCGGAGGAGACACACCAGTTGGCGTGCTTTTTCTCTCACGTTGGCCCCTTGGTCTCTACCGTCACGGTCCACATATTGAAAGTCACGAAGTGTCTGTACCACAAAAGAGCAAAAGATGTCACAAACCTGTTGTAAATATTGTTCTAATCTTAACAGACATGTATTAGAAGCAGAAGGAATGTAGAAATGTAAAATGATCTTTCATCCTCATGTTATTTCAGTTTGTTCAATATAGATTAAAAAAGGATCAAAAAGTGATGCTGTGTTCAACTTTTTATGTAAATGTGTATACCTGTAGAGTATGTATTATATTTTTCAGCCATCAAATTATTATTTTACTGCAACTTTATCTCAAAAGTATGGATGCTTTTTTTTATCAGTCAATCGTTCTATTTACTGTTTTGTATGTCATGTATGGTGCTTTACTGCAGGTGGTCTACATTTTACTGGTTATGCTTGTAGCCCAAAAAGATTTGTTTTTGCATCCTGTCCCTATGTATGTCCCTAGTTGTAGTTGAGTACCTGGATAGTAAAAGCGTTCTCACGGCATTGTTGGGCTACTCTCTCTGATCCCGTCTTCAGCAGGTAATCCAATAGAGTCAGGGCCTGGAGTCAAGCCGGGAATATTAATATACAAAATATTATTAAACAGAACAACTGTATGAGAAGAAGAATGAGATTTTCAGAAGTTTTCAGGCAAGCTACTCTTGTGATATTTTATCTCAATTGTCACTTTTTTTATTAAATTGAAGAGGAGAGGCATGAAAGGAGGGAGGTGAACAATAAAATCCAGAGAAACACACAAACAGAGAGGACCTACAAATAAACAGAGACAGAAATGTGTCCTTCACCTTGTAGACATGCCTCCAGTTCTTGCCACTGTCGTTGAGGCGTTTCCACACCATGCCCATGACCTCAGCAAATGCTACTACATTAAAGGTCAAGTCAGCGATTTCTGACATGAGCGAAGAGGATGGGCCCCATGGATCATTCGACGTGGCCTCTCGAACCTACACACCACCAGCAGAGCAGAGATGATTTCCACTTCTAGCATTTACATTTTTTTTATTCCAGAGTAACAGAGTCATAAGTATCAAAGCATATTAATCTGTGACAAAGAGGTTGAGACATTGGATCCAGTAAAGAGTTTTGTTCTGATGTGTTGTGATCTGACTCAAAATCTAACACACAGGGTTTGTTGAAACACTATTGAACATCAGCATCACTTGAAGACAAAACAGCAGGGTTATTATACCTTGATCTCTGCTTCTGAGTAGTTGTGCACAATATTCTTCACCTGCCGGCGCAGGGCTGAGGTTGTCATGGTGACAGGTGATGGAGGAGGTGGATGAGATGGAAAAGTGAAGAGCAAACTCTCAACAGGTGAAGAGAGGAGGTGAAAAGGGGAACATGGACTGAAGGAGGAGAGGAGAGGTAGCTATGGCAATGAAGGCTCCTCTTCTCTCTCAGGAGTTACAGGAGGCCCCTGTGTGAAAGAGATAAAGACAACACGAGTCAAAATGAAAGCTAGAGGTTAATTTATGTCTATTTCACTCTAGTAATATGCTTCATTAAAAAAAAAAAATCTAATTTAGTTTTTTAGATGACAACCACTCAAAGGTTCAATTTATTCATTCATTAGAGCATGGAAATTACAGTGCTCCATCCTAATCAACCAACGCTAATTACCATAATGCAGCAAATGAATACCCACGTGAAAACCATCAATAAAAACAACATAGAAATTAAAATAAATCTTTAAAAACATAAAATCAACAATATTTAAGTAAAATAAGTTAAAATCTCAATTTAGTTTCTTATAAAGTTATGGTTATATTCTTGTGGTACTGTATCTCCTGTGTGACGAAACCACCAGAACAGTGTTTAGTATGTGTGTTGCCATGGCTCCCAAATCTGTTACCTCCTTAAATCCGTTCTCCTCATCAACCTATTTGTCATATCATGAATGCATAATATGTTTACAATGCATCCAGTCAGGATGAGAGGAAGTACATGTTTCCAGCTATGCTCGCAGCTCTCTCAGGATTTAGTCAAGCCTAGTAGTGGTTTGAGCTAAACGCTAACATCAGCATGCTAACATGCTCACAGTGCCAATGCTAACATGCTTAGCAGGTATAATGTTTACCATCTTAGATGTTCTTATTAGCACTACAAACAAAGTACATCTGAGGTTGATTTTAATGTCATTTGTTCTACAGGTATTTGGTTAGGGCTGAGCAATATTGATATTGTGATATAAGACCAGATATCACTTTACATTTTGGATAATATAATATCATATAACATGAGTGTTGTCCTTTTCTGGTTTTAAAGGCTGCATTACAATAAAGTGATGTCATTTACTGAACTCAGCAGACTGTTCCAGCAAATATTGGATAGATAGCTTCATAGCTATTCATCCAATAGTTATATAGTCAATATATTTCACTCAAATGTGGTGGTGGTGATGGCATTAGAGGAAAAGTCATGACATCCTCAAGCACGACATGGTGAAGGCTGCACTCACTGATTTACTACGCTGCTATTTGCTTCAAAATTAATACAATAGGCACTGACATATAAACAGTTACAGTCGATAACAGTAGCTGAATGAGTGGCTCACAATTGGTGCCCACTCAGAAGGAAGTAGGTCATATAAATGCAGTGGCACTCAGGTGTCTGCTGAAGCTTCTTGGTAGCTTATTTTATTCAGGCCAACACACACACACACACACACACACACACACACACACACACCCGTGAAGCAGCCTGTGTGCACACAGACACACACACACACAACCCATTTTCCTCTTTCAAATTCTTATTTCAGAGAGGACACATGGGAATTGATCATTAAGGGTTCCTGTGATACTTTTCCCTCAGCCTGCGATTAAGCTGTCACTGACACAGAACGTAATTAACCTTACAAACCGAAGCTGAAGTTAAAAGCCACTCTTTTCATTAGTCACCAGCTCACTAAACTGTGAGATTGTTATTTAGGCATAAACCAGGAAGAGATCATGCCGTTTTTTTGTTTGTGTGTCTGCATGCGTATGTGTCCGCAACTAATCACACATACTACTGGATCCATCAGCCTAATATTTTTTGTGCTTTTTTCGCAACTCTAAGCTTTGAAATGCCTATTTGTTGTTTAGTGCTCTATATCATAGTGCCATTGAAGCCTGACTCCTCGCATCTCTTAACTGGCCAGGAGGGGCAACAAGTGATCAACAACAGCTTCAGTTTGGAATCTTGTTTCTGTTACAGACAACCAGTCATGCCTAGTTGCCATTTTAGATCAATCAGTCCCATGTTTTGGTAGTTTGAGAGTGTGTTGTGTTATGAATTCAAATAAAAATTGATAAGATTCCTTATGAGCCTATTGTATAGCTTAGACTTTCATCTCTTTAGCAGTCCTCCCCATTTTACAATATGCATTATGACATAGCAAAAGACATTTCTGGCTAGGCTAAAAAAAGTTTACCTTGTCTGTTGCAGGACAAATTTTGACCTTTGTCATGGCTCAAACACTGACATCCATAGAAAAATGTAATCCCATCTTGAACCGGAGTATCTGCAGATTAATTCCATACCCAATATGTTATGATCCACTAAAATTACGAGATGAAAGCACTCTTCTACTGAAATATAGTGATACTTTTCACCATCATCATGATCATAAGGTTTTTGTTTGTTAGTTAGTTTATTAGTGTGTTAAAGAGTAAAATTTTGGTAACAAGGTAAAGCTGATGTATTCCAGTGGTATGCCTTCTCTTCAGCTAACACAATCACAGTTTTGTCCATATAAAAAAATAGATCCATGTTTAATAAAGATTGTTGTGTATATTAATCTGCTGCTGCACTAATAACATTGACTAATAACTGGCAAGAATAAGAAGAATAGACTTTACCCCCTTTTGAAATAATGGAAAGGCCATGATTATGAGGCAATGGGCTCCAAGGCCTGCTATTCTTTTTGGTAGTGGTTGTTCCAGTTTCAGGAGTCTTTTTCAGCAACATTTTGCAGGTTAACCATCATTTTAAAACCCTGCTGCACATGCATTTGCTCAAATCAGAGATGAGGAGAAAATCCTTTTCCAAAGCTTCCTGTCACAGCAGATCCACACTGACACTCCTCTCTACAAACACTGGCCAATGGAAAACACTGCAGGGCATTCCAAAACAGGACTGCAGCTAAAGATTATTTTCATTATTGATTCATTTGTCACTTATTTAATCATTTAGTCTATGAAATATGAAAAAATACAAAAAAATACTGTATTAGTAATATCTTAGAGGCCACAGTGATGTCTTA
The DNA here is from genome assembly GCF_027409825.1 of Scomber japonicus. Classification (NCBI taxonomy): domain Eukaryota; kingdom Metazoa; phylum Chordata; class Actinopteri; order Scombriformes; family Scombridae; genus Scomber; species Scomber japonicus. The sequence goes on along the minus strand of NC_070579.1, from coordinate 29,157,676 downwards.
AATGTTGTTGTTTTGTCTGGTAAACAGCTCAAAATCTTAAGATATTAAATTCACTGTCATACATGACAATGAAAAACATTCAATTGTCACATATAAGAAGCTAAAACTGGGAAATGTTGACCGTTTTTGCTTGAAAAATGAAATTGTTTGATTATCAAAATATTTTTTGATAATTCTCTGTTGATTGACTAATTGATTAATCGCTGCAGCTCTACTACAAAATATAACAGGACACCATCAGTGTTAACCTGTGATGAAAGTTCAGTGTACCTAAAGTAGAGTAATAGACATATTTAAATTGCTTTACTCATTTTATTATTGGCCTGTTATAAGTGTGCTGTATATTAGGTACTGAATATGGAAAGATAATCAGAGAAAAATAAACATTTACTGATTCCTTCGACTGTTCACTGAGAAACATTAACACTCCATATGGGCCCCCTGACTTGTCAACTGCTGCTGTTGTAATCATACTAACAATGCCGTAATATTAAAAACTGCCAAATGTTGCTGTGAACCACAATTACTGATTTCTTTCCCTTGTGCATCCAATCTTAATTGTTTTCATCATTTTGTAGCTGTTCACTGCTGCTCCACACCAGTTCCTGAAAGGCTGGTGAAAAACACTGAAACAAGTGAGAGGATGCCTCGTCCTATCAAAAAGCTAGCATCAGCAGAAACACAGAGGAACTGAGATGAATGCAGCAGGGACACAGGCAGAAAACTCAGAGAGGAGGACGAGTCTCAGAGTGTTTGTGTCTGCATGTTCAATAGACGGACGGAGAGAGAGAATGAAGGGCATCAAGAAGAAAGTGAAGCTCAGCAACTTCAACCAGTATCACCTTTCTGCTAAATCATCTTCAGCTCCGTGTTCAGAAACAGATGCACACACTCACACACACAAACGCACAAAGGTTATTAAAGGCCAGTGCTGCCTACAGTATGAGATGTTTGCTCTTTTTTTAATCCCTTAACTGACCCGCACACCAAAACAGATAGTTAACATTTTAGGAGTTATATGGTGTCTCTTTCTTTGTGCATAACAACTCTCAAAAAGAAAAAAAAGAGTATCTATGATTAGAAAACTATATCAAGAATCCAAAAACCAAATCAGACAAGATTGATTTCAAACAACATCAAAATGACTTGAATTATTTCACAAACCAACGGGCTACTCAAAAACACAACTGTAGCTTACAACTTCTAAGACAAGTTAAATTGTTTTAGAGTGCACAATTTCATCTACAGTTCATGTGATCACAGACACACCTACACGTGCTCTTTACACAGAACTGTAAATGATCATTTATATGAATGTAATGTACGGCTCAGTTTTAATGTGGGTGTTTGATCAAATCTCTGAATAGCACAGAGACAGACTGCAATGAAGTCATCTAGGGACAAACTGTGGAGGTGCTCAGTGAATAATGGGACTATAATGAATAATGAACATAAAATGACAACACCTATGATGCTTTTAGTTGGATATGAGCCCTTTTTTTTGACTCACAGCCGTAAACAAGCTCTACATTCAAATGATTCATTTGGGTGTAAAGACTTCAATTACAGTATCTGCCTGAGCCAACTTCAAGTAGAATTGTTTTTTGTAATCACTGGACAAACACAGTTTGGGAACCGATGTACGAGTCATGAAAGAATCCTTTGAAACGAACAACTCTTTTTCGGTAGTGGAAAGTCATCATCTCCGTTAGATCCTTCACTGACAGGCCCCTCCTTCCTGCTAGCTACTGCAAACTGTGAATACGAGGTCATGCAACATGTCGCTACTGTGCAACTCTTATATCGACTGTATTTGTGGAGATGTATCAGGTTAATTACTGTATTAACCTTAGTCCTGTGAGAAAACCAACAACTTGTTTCAACTCAGTACTCGCTTTCCCAGACAGGAGCTGGCGGTCTGACTCGGGTTGCATGAATCACTCACTCACCCACAAGTTCCACACCACAGTCAGTATGGATTTTAATGTCCTTTTTTAGTAGTTTACTAGACTCAACTCTGATTTATCAATAAAATACCACAGTCTGTAGTTTCTGATTAGCAGACTTGTGTTGCTATGGATGCTATTCACATCTTTTAAGCAGAAATGGAAACAATAAAATGATTTTACATCAATACAATTATCAGTCTATCAAATACATTTACTACCAATATTTTGTATAATATAATTCATTTCTATCATAAACAACTATGTATTTAGTTGGTTTAAATAAAGTGTAATAATTAGTAGCATGTTTCTTAGTGGAAGCAAGACCATTTTTAAATGAACATTTTGTGTAAAATAATTTATTTCTGCAATAAGGTAAGGTAAGTTTATTTGTACCCGAAGGATTCGGTTCACAGTTTAAGTGATGATTTAGCTTCATCCACACCAAACAAACAAACAGGTCAGACACAATAACATAATAACAGTAAAAAGGTAAAGTGCCATCAGTGCGTCTTTTCAAAGTACTGGATCAAAAAAAGAGCATTTAAAACCATTAGCCTACTTCATAATGAATTTAAAAACAAACCAAAATAAATAAAAACTGTCATCGGTCTAGTTGAGGTGATTACAATATTTAAGGCAAACACTACAGCATCAAATCAATGTATTAATTTAAGTACTGAATTAATAAAGTACTAAAATAAATATTTAATGAAATGGGTTTATAAGTACTCATAGGCTGTAATCAGTATTTGTTCAGCAGTGAGGGATTCCCCAGGCTCTGGGTGACGGACTCAGTGAATCGAAAACCCGACTCTCTTTAGTAAGTGACTCATACAAAAAAAAAAAAAAAACTCCAGTCCGTAAAAAGAGTCAAACCTCCCATTTCTACATGTGGTCCAGTCTGGTGCGTCAAATTCCTTTAACACAGAGAACCCATCGTCACCACGTTTGTCGATGCGCATGCGTACTGTGAAAGCAGGTGTGCTGTTTTTCAGGTGGCGATGGAGGGCGCCCGTGGTGGCTCTGCATAATATACATTACCCAATACCCCCACCCACCCCTTCACATTCACAAACACACACACACACGCCCCCTCTTGCGGTGGATCCCCGGTGCGGGTTGCCATGTGTGGCACAGATTCCTGTACTAGGCCAACTACTGATGGAGTTCGTTACATGTAGGTCGGCAACATTTCTCAACTAACTGCAGCTTTCATGTAGATATGCACACTTCAGAGCGGGGTTACTGGCCAACCCCCCCCCCCCCCCACACACACACACACACAACTACACCCCCGTTGGTTTCACCAGCATGCACCTTACCTTGCCCATTGCTCATCTCTCTCGCATCCTCGCCTCTCCTCTCCAAGTCAGCGTCGATAATATCCCTTCTCCGCTGGGATCGGCAAAGCAGGGCGACCACAATTATTCCAAATCGCACCGATGAACGCACCAGAAGAACCGGACATTGACTGCTTTTAGGAATCCTTGATTAGGGATGGCAGCGTTTACATCCTCGGCCTACCCCTGGATGATGCGCTCCGCTCGGACAGGCAGCCACTGGTGAAATCCGCATAGGACAAGCCACAGCAGCACACGGCTCACTCGCTCCCTCTCTCTCACTCAGGCGGGCACCCCCATCCACACACGCATACGCCACCGGCAGCCAGGCACGCACAGCACACACAGTAACCCACAACGACGCGCGTAAAGAGAGAGAGAGAGAGAGAGAGAGAGAGAGAGAGAGAGAGAGAGAGAGAGAGAGAGAGAGAGAGAGAGAGAGAGAGAGAGAGAGAGAGAGAGAGAGAGAGAGAGAGAGAGAGAGAGAGAGAGAGAGAGAGAGGCGGGGACGTGGCCGTTTGCAGAATCAGCTGTACTTACTATCATCTGATGTGAGTGAATGAGACAATAAATATGACTCCAGATCCACTGAGCCACGAGAACAGGACGTTTTATTGACTTTAGAACAAAAATTAGATTTCCAAAACAAAAATACAGGACTCCTATGTGGCAAGTGTTATTATATTTGGTGGCTGTTCACTGCTTGTCATGTATAAAAGTATCAGTGCATGTGTGTGTGTGTGTGTGTGTGTGTGTGTGTGTATGTGTGTGTCCTGTTCATCTCCCATCTCCATTAAGCTCATCCATCAGGTCACACAAGGTGTCCACCAGGTCCTCCATCAGAGCATAAACCTGTCAGGTAAATAAATATGGATAGATTTTATAAGATGACACGATGCAGAACTGTGGATACACTCACAAAGAAACTCCAGTGATTTAGTGTTGCTCTTCTACAAAGTTGGGGGACTCAGAAGCCACATTAAAAGCAAAGAGGGAGAGATATCCTGATTTATTCTCTCACATGTGTCAACTCAAAAAGCAAGATCTTACATTTCACACAGTGCCCAGTGTAAGATGTAACTTTGTTGTTGCTGCTTAGGAACTTCAATCAACAAGTTTTTTAACACCACCAAAAGTTATCTTGACTATGACTTGTCTTCTTTTGTTGGATTTAGATATGTTAATTTACTGATCTGCTTAGGAAGTGGTTTGATTTTAACACATCTAATTAAGATTAAATTTGGTTTTAAATTACATTTTGTTAATGTGTAACTTTGACACAAAGACCTTGATATAAACACCATCACATCACAGCACTGCAGGGCTTCTGGGTTCCCCCCCCGCTCAGTTTAACTGCCTGATAGAGAAGAACGAGTGCACACAGGAGAGAAAAAACAGAGGTGGAGGCAGTAAAACTAGCCACAGAATCAACCAATGGAAGCGGACGGTTCAAGCTCAGTTTAGTCTCACTGGTGAAGTTTCTGTCTGTATCATTTTAATTGATACATTTGTAAATTTATACATACATATGCAGTTCTAGAGAAATAATAATCAGCCCAGTTTGAACAGGCACTGCACTACTATAATGAAATGACCCACCTTTCGGTGCAGGAGCCTTGTGTAAATGTCCATCACCTCCAGCTCCACATTTTGGTCATCACTAGGTTGTTGATTGACACTCTCTGGCTGGATATCACACAGCGAAGCAGATTCCTCTTGCTTTTCCTTACTGCGCTTCCTCATTTCATCCTTTTTTTTCTTTTCTTTCTTTTTGTTCGCCTGTACACAGGACAGACAGAGAGAGCCCAAGACACAGTATGAGAGAAAGACATTTTAATTTATTGATCAATGACAGCAATGACTGGGCGTGCAGCACGGTCCAACTTCCACAATGAGTTTGTCTGTATGTTACATCATAAAAACCTCCCTCCCATAATTCAGTGGGGTTTAATATGTTGGATGTACCGTACTGTTTGGGTTAATGTAAAGATGTGTGTGTGTGTGTGTGTGTGTGTGTGTGTGTGTGTGTGTGTGTGTGTGTGTGTGTGTGTGTGTCACAGATGGCTTGGACCAGTACAGGTGCTATTAATTCACACCCTGGCCACACAGTTGAAGAGCAGGTGCACATTTTCACGCAGTGTTCTGTTACCATGGTACCCTGTGAGTAATTGGCTGTACCTTACCTGTGACTCAGCCATTACACAGAGGAGAAAATCACTCAGCAAAATATAGTCATACAGACACAGGCTGTGTCTCCAGTCTTTTCTAAATGTACAACTTTTGTTGCCTTTGATAGCTGAAAATGAACTCACAAACCACTAGAAGTGAGATGAAACCGGTTCTGGGCCTGATTCGCACCCACAAAGTTGTCATTGTGGTGCCCAACTGAGCCATCAATATTTGAACAGCACAGTCAGCTTCCTCATTAAAGTTGATGAAAATTTGCTGAAATTGAGATTTTTTAATGGGATGATAGCTGAGTGTAATGAGGAATGTGGTGGATGGGAGCAGGAAAACAATCATCTCGATTAAAATAACCAGCTACTACGTGCCATCTCAGTTTTTTTTAAAAAGGTGCACTCTTTTGCTTGTTATCTCAGTCGAGCAGGCACACTGGAAAAGCATGAATGGCCACCATCGTTTTCTACTGCTAAGCTACTATAGTGACTTATCTTGGGGACAAAAGATTGAATGGAGAGCTTTAGTTTCCTACATAGTTAACATGTCATGTACACACACACCATCCCACAAATATGCACACATACAGAGGTTTGAATTGGTTTGCTGGCAAGGGGTCTGTTCTGCTGATTACCCGTCATCCAGTATAATGTAGAAGGGAACAAACACACACCATGACATACTGTATATTATACATACTTTCAGGAAACTGGCCTGTAGAGTGAATAGAGAGAATATTGCAAGTGTATGTGTAACTAAGAACCAGGCGGTACTGTAGGTGGCCAGGTTGTGTGGACAACAGGAGCCTGCTGAACAGCAGATGAGTGAACGATGGACTGGCAGCTTGTTTGAAGTTGTGGAGGTGACTCATGATTTGATCAGCTGAAGCAATGTGTCATGTCTTTAAAACATACTTCACTCATGTGCATAATTTAAATACATTAGAATCTGCTGCCACTCGGTGGCAAAACATTTTATAGTCTCTCTTACACAAATATGCACAGTCTTTTGTTCTCTGTCACACACACACACACTTTTCCCCCCTCACCTCCACCGATTTTTCAGTTGTTGCTGACTTGGACTCCTCCTTCACAGCTGCACCTCCCTTTTTCTCACCCTTATCTTTGTTTATGTTGTCAGTCAAATCTGAGAAGTAATAAAACAGCAGTAAAAAGCATCAAGCATGAATTCCATATGTTAACTGATATATGTTCGAGTGAAAATGTGTGTGTGTGTGTGTGTGTGTGTGTGTGTGTGAGTCTCACCAGAGTCAGAGATTATGGGCTCATCCTTTTTATCAACCCATGTGTCTTTCTCTGGGAGGCTCAGCAGGAGTTTGAGCTGCATGGACTCATCAGCCATCATGTCCAGCAGTTTCCTCCACAGCTGCTGCCTGCAGGGGGCCCCACACACCACCATAACCCACTTTATTACAGTGAGTGTGCAGCTCTGTGTGGGTGTACTACAGAGCAAGATGCTATGATTCACATACGTGACTCATGTGTTTATGCCTTACCCTATAGCTGCTGCTGTTAGATGGTGGTGTTGAGGCAAAGGCTCAGAAAGCTTCAGAAGCAGACAGTTGAACTGGATCAGACCCTTTTCTCTGGTGAGGGCATCCTGATCTGATGCTTGTTCAGGTAGGGACAGCACAACCTTAAGTAGAGCAACAGGTGAATGAGGAATGAAGTTATTACAAATGGCCTTGTTACATTTTTGTTACATCAGCATGATATTAAATTTTACAGTGCATTTTACAGTGCAGAAAGGACATTGAAATCATTACCTTGAATAAACTTGCTGAATTTAATGCTACATGTGCATTATTCATACTCATCAAATGGTATTATGTACCACGTCACTGCACAGTGTTTCTACAGTACCTGTCTGAGCGTGCTGATTGAGAGGTCCCAGGAGTGTCCTGGATTCGCTTCTTGCCCCAGTTTCTTAAGGTCCTCCACTGGCTCATTAAGGTACTGCAACTAAAACCATGGACAATACATAAAACTGTATTGACTGATTTTTTTTGGTGATTTGGGGGCAGCAGAAACACTGACATTTTGGCAACTTAAAAGACAAACAGTTTTTTATTTAGATATCCAGCAGTTACGAAGAAACATTATAATTTATTTGGAGTTATGTTTTCATCCACTTGATGAATGTAAGATCAATATTCAGTCTCTTTAGGTCTGTTTTTGGTCTCTACTATCTCCTAATAGGGAAATAGGAGTGAGAGTGGATCAAAACAGTAAAGTTGCAGTGAGACAACTTAACTATGAGTTGAAATTCACTATAAAACTCTGTAAAGCCAAGGGCAGCTGCAGAGTCGCTCATAATTCTCTGTAGGTTCATCACTATGAACGACACATTACACACTGCCATTTGATACATTGTTAGTATAATAAAATAAGAGTTATAGTCGCTTTAACAATGTGGAGATCTATTTTATGTGACAACTACAAACGTGACAAGAGAACTCCCATGAACAGAAATGACTGTCATGTGACAGGATGATCCTAACTACAATGCATGTCATTTTTATTCACTGCTCACGGGAGCAGAAGAAATGTATGCTGCCCTGTGTGATGATAATAAGCCAGCATGTAAAAGGCCAAGAGAGCTATAATCATCATAATATTTGGCATTTAAATTATGTACAATTTATCCTAATTACAGCTTAGATTACGATAATAACAGGTTATGCTTCTTTCTTAATGTTCGGTTACACTTCTTCCCTACCGTGTCTATAGGGAATTAGCTCAGGGGACTTTTCAGGCAGTCGTGCTCTATATTCACTAGCCCAATCTAATCAGCCTCCCCATTAACCCGGTTAGGTGTCTACTGTGCTACTATGAAAGCATAACCTATTTTGTGTATTGTGACTTGTTAAAGATACAGCAGTTATGATCTATTTTTAATTAATGAGCTACCATGAATTATGATGACAGTGAGGACTACAATACAGGTAAAGAAGGGGAAGCCATAATGAGCTGATCACCATACCCTCCTACAGCCAGTGAAATGTCAAGAAGCACAATGAATGGGTGCTTTGACGAGTCATTTCACACCGATAAGGGGTGACGTGACTGAGATTCAGACAAAAACACAAAGGAAGATGTCTCATATATTGTTGATGCACGAAATTGGGCAACCATATTATCTTTCTACATATGAAAGAACTATGACAACAGTAATAGTATAATTCTCTGTGGACACTACCGAGGTCCTAAGGAGGGTTTGCACAAAACATAAACACAATCTTACTAAAAAAAAGAAAAAAAAGAAGAACCATCTGTATGATGTACCATGGGGTTTTTGCTTTTAAACTTCTGGTCTTCAGTAATGTAGAGCTCTGCAGGAGAACTGGGTCTCTCTGGTGTGTGGATCCCCAGCAGCATCTCATACACAATTGACTGGCACATTTTTACCCTCACAATCTTTTCCAGCTTCATCTGCTTGTGCAAACACAACCGAAACATACAGACAGACAAAAAAAAAGAACAAAACATACAGGTTTTACGTTCATGAAAATCTTAGTGTCATATGTCCATGCATGCCACTTTAACTGTACACCACCTGTATGAATTGCCTCTGGTCTGCGGTTTTGTCCTGGTACAGAGACAATCCCCTCAATGTGACCTGCATGGAGGCTCCCTGCAGCAGCAAAGGGTGGGTGTTGAACTGCCACAGTTCAGTTTTGATGCCTGGCCCCTCTAACTTAAATATGAATTCCACCCGTTTGGTGACACCTGGAAGGATAACACCTGGATGGGAGGAGAAGCAGGATGGAAAAGTAGACGGGCGGGTTGAGCACTGGTTGAAAGATGTGTTTGGGCTGGCACATGGGACAAACAGTGTATGACATAAGAGTGGCAGCAGCAGGTGTCTGATTGTGTTTGTGTGTACCAGAGGAGGAGTCGAAGTAGAAGTGCTGAGTCTTTGTTTGTGATTGCAGGTTAGGAAAGCTATGTGGCAGGGGAAGCTGCTGCCAACTGAAGAAGATGGCTGTGCTGCCCTCATTGCGCAGCTCCAAGTGAGACGAGGCTCTTTCTCCAGTCAGGGCCTCAAAGATTATTGTGGCACTGATTCCTATCTGGCCCTGATCAGTAAGTGTTGTAGAATAAGAAGTGGAGACAATCAAAGCAATGCAAGTCTGAAGTGTCAAAACAGTAAACTGATTTCACCTGCAAGACAGACTTTTATTGTACGTTATTGTTTATCTATGTGTGTAATCATGGTCTGAAATTCATACTAAAACTAATCTGCTGTTTAAAATCTGCTCTGTACCTGGTTACTGGGGGAGTTTCCAGTCCAGCTCGCAAGCTGACCGCAGAACCTCAAAGCAGGAATGAGCAGAGCATTTGACTGAACGTCATCGTACTGATCCAATGGATCACTGTTGAAGACAATGAAACGCAGTACCACTTAGTCAATGACACAATGAGTGAATGAGTCAGTTATTAGCTGGTCCCTAATTTAGGGGATGGACCCTCCAAAGGACACAGTCCAGACATTTAACTTCATCACATTATGGACAGGTTAATGGTAAATATATGAATGTAACTTTTTCTGTAACACTGTGAGATAAACAAAATATCCAGGTAGCAAAAAAAAACCCAAAAAACAAGAGATTCAGTGAACTTTTATGCCTGATTTCCAATAATTACATCCTGCAGTGACCTTTCATTGTATTAGTTTGAATGACATATTTAGCAGTGATTGAAGACCGCCTAAACCAAACACCTGACGATTATGACGCACAAATGTGGCTTCTCCATAGTTGAATGCACCATGGATTTAATGACTAGGGTAGATTATAGGATGCTAAAGGTTGCAAAGGATAAACCACCTGTGTATTCAAAGGAAGGCTGGTTTCTCACTTCCTTTGAAATAGCACAGCATCCTTAGTCTGATTTTGACATATTCAGTGTAGAAAAGTTGGATTTTGGACAAATAGGCAGTTACTATGCAGGAAAATATATCTAATGAGTCAAGAAGGAAGAGCACAGTGTTTTTTCTTACAGGTTTTCCTTCTTCATCTCCTTGTGCTTCTTCTCCTCTCCTTCCTGCTCCAGTAAGGGACCACGACGCACTGTGACAGAAGTGAATGGCTTGCCTGAGCCAATCACCTCCAGCCCATTGATGTCCTGTAATCAAAGTGACACAGAGTGGTGGTTTTGAAAGAAAGGGTCAAATTTGAATGTCCAATCTACATTCTGGTCCCTGCTAATGGAAAAGTAATTCCCAAAGTCCTTTTTCAGTCCAATATAAATAGATTTGTCCACTCGTTTCCAGAAAGTACAGCCAGAATGAAACATTCGATGATAGCTGGTAAAATGAAAACTTGTTCAGGTGCACATACACTTTCCTTTGAGTTAGAGTAAAACATTTACATTCTCATGTGCGCTACACTCATTATTACGCATTTGAATGTTTCCATCAACTTTATTATGACATTGGCAGAGTGGAACTAATAATGCAAATCCAATCTAGCGCTATCCCCTTCTCCTGTAGATCAAACTTCACTACAAGTAACACTAGATGCTCAGTTTTCCCCCACCACTGTTACCTTCCTTTCATAACACCTTTCTATCCTAGCGCACATGTCACAAAGCCATGGGCTAGTCCGCTGCTGACAAGACAATCTGTCTTCATCTGTGTTTGTCAGAAGGTACTTCAGTCCTTAAATCACCTCAGCATCACATTAGCCCACCAGTACGACAGAGCACACTGCAGCCATTTTCTCTTATGTCACTGGCACAGACGTGTTTGTGAAGGCGAGACCGATAGAGACACTGATAGAGGAGTGCCAGAGGGGAGGATGCCAAGTGAGACTAGATTAAAAAAGGTGATGTCATTTGAATAAATCTTCCCTTGATCAGCACCTGTTACTCAGGGTGTTAATGATATTTAATGGGAACTGGCTGTGCAAAGAAGTGTTGTGTTGTGTGTGTTTACCCCAGAAACCACAGCTTGCCCCAGCTGATGGAGTCATTATAATGCAGAGAGAGCAGTTTAGGCAGGTTTGGTACCATTTCTTGGACTCTGTTACCCCACAGATCTCAACAGTGCTACTCTATGACTGGACACGCTCCAGATTTCATAACTGTACCTTCTCTGCGTTAGCATGTATGCAGATGTTTATGGGAGTGCTGCAGTGCCTCATTAATCTCATTATGCATGTGTGCACTAAGGGAACATTTTTTACAGGTCAATAAAATACATCATCCCATATTGTGTGAACAGTTTGGTGTGTGTTTATGCCCGTGTGGCTGCATGTGTGTGGGTGTGTGTGTGTGTGTGTGCATGTGCTCGTCCGTCTTGGCTGAATACTGTGGTTCGCTCCATGTACAGAAAACCTAGAACAGTGTGCCCAAGGCTGAATGATAACAGGCTGTTTTTGAAGAAGATACAGGCTGATCATGAACAGCTAGCAGCTCCAGCAGCAAGAGACAGAGTGTCCTGAGGGTGTGTGAGCAGCCTCAGTGGGCAGTAATACACAATCAAGATCTGTGCTGTACACATTAGGTTCTTGTACATTGTTAGAGAGAGGACATAAATAAGAGAAACTTTTGTGAAATGTGAACAGTGTCTGATTTCGATTGTGGAGACACAACATTATAAATCAAATTAGGTCACATCAAATAATCCAGTGAGTCTAAAAATGAGGCACCTCCAACTTTGACATGTTTAGATATTCACCTGTGATCAAAAAATTGCCTGATAAGGTAAATTAAGTGGAGTTTCTTGCATGCCTTAATCTGACATATTTTATTAGCGCTTTCTGCACCAAACATATTCATCACAGCAACCTACTTTGTACTGCAAAATACAATACATAATACATTACAGGCAATAAATGTACCTTTGAAGTGATACTAATATGAATTTTGTGAATCTTTTCCAAAAAACCTGATGTCATATGGGCTGAACATGAACACATCACATGAACAAATATTTCTGATTAGGATTCTTCTCATTTATTTTAAGAACTATGACTACATGTACTAAGTGGGACATTTTACATCTTAAAAAGCAAAATTATAAATAATCTCTTTGTGGAATAATGTATATATGTATACATATATTATCTATAGCAATTATGTGCTACAATTTTTTGTTACTTATTGGCATATATGCCGCCACTTCTTGCAATGACTTGGCTGATTTATTGGTCAATAGGAAATGTTATGAGCTTAAAACAACTTATTATTGTTATTTCAAAAGTACAACATTTTGAAAGCACTACTGAGCCACATTACATTATTAAGTAGTTAAGTCTGGAAATAAAACACAATCTTGTTGTTGAATACATTTGTATTACCGGCTTTTTAATGTCCATGTCCCATAGAACCTCTCCAAGTTCCTGGTACTGGCGCTGCAGGTATACACTCTGTTTCCAAGTCCGAGAGGCTGGACGCAGAATCTCAGAACAAGTGATTCCTACAGGATTCAAAATTTACCAGAGAGAAAACAGTTTTTAGTCTTATAGACACCAGAATGTGAAGGCTTTGTCCCAGTTCTCCGACTTAAACTTTCTCCTTTCAGTTTAGAGCAGTCGCCTAAAAAGATGAATCACTTCATGTGACTGTGGAGGACCACTTTGTCTTCCTCTTTTTGTGTTGTTTGGATGCAATTCGTCTTGTCCAGTTTAATGAAGCACTTTTGCCTTTGGTGCTGAGTGTGGTTGTTTAAGATGTGTCATCAGTAAAAGTGGACAGCTCAACTGCCTTTTCACAGAGCAAAACCTTTTTATTTGGGACACCACCACATCAGTTGAATGCATAACCAGATGGAATGGTGGTAGAGATCAAGGCTGACAATAAAAATTGGGACATGGCCTACAGTGTGTGTGTGTGTGTGTGTGTGGGAGGGGGGGGAGGGGGTGTACCTGATTCCCGGCGTACGCTGCTCGGCTGTCCTACATGTGTGACAGGTTCACATTTGCCCCTTTCCGTCTGAGTCAGAGTGGCTGTAATACCACTCATTTCATCTCCATAGCGCTGGGGGAGACTCCAAAACTCACTGCCCACATGGTAACCCTAAGAAATAGAAGAAAAGACATGAGTGAAGTTTCAGGTATTGGAGAACTACAAGAAAGGTTAGATCCACTGACACATGCAGGGTTCTTATACCTTTTCTTAAATCAAATTCAAGCACTTTTCAATAATTTTCAAGCTTGTACAGCATAAGTTCAAGTATCAACATGCGTGACCAATGCAGCAATTTGATGCAATTAACATTTAGAGGAGTTTCAAGCACTTCTTGAAAGCATTTTTCAAACTTTGAAAATACCACATTGAAATTAAAGCGTTTTCAAGGATTTCCTGGATGTATAAAACCCTACAGATGGCTAAAGACACAGTAGACCAGAGAGAGCAAATGTGTCATACATATCCAGGGTGAATGAGCGGCATGACTTGTGTTAGAAATGTCCTTTGCTCCTGGGTGTCTCTGAAATGGTTAGCTTGGTTCATCAGTAACTTCTCCACTGGCCTGTGCAGCAAGCCTTCATAGAGAGACAGACAGAAAGAGATAATACAGTATTTTGATGCAAACTCATAGTTTTTTAAAATGAGAGAATATCTTGCTTTTTTAATTCGCCTCACATGAGAAACCTAATTTGAGAGTATGTGTGCACAAGGTTTGTTAATCTAAAACATCTAAACATCTAAACATGATTCAATATATTTCCTCTAATCATATGATGCCTGATTTTTTATGTTAATAAAAATAAAGCTAAGTGAGTTTAATGTGTCTGCTCTCACATTTCTGCATTAGCATACTGTGTGAGTGTTGCATGGTAGTACTATTGAAAATGTGATCTTTTTCTGGTGGTTTTATTCTCTAATGAGCTCACCAGATAAGAGGTCTTGCTGCCGTCTGCGCTGCCTCATATGTGTGCGCCAATGCTGCAGGGCGTTGCGCTGGACATTTCTGTGGATTGAAGGGATCCCACTCTCCACAGCCTCAGAATGAGGCCTTCCTGGGACCTCAGATGGAGGGTCTCTCTGGGACTTTGGTATTCGTTTTATCAACTGGATGGTGAGGGGAGGAGCGAAAAACCAGAGGTGACTAATGCAGCTATAGCTTTTGAGCAGTGTTTGCAGAATACACCTGAATTCACCTCTGCCTCTCCTCTGGCCTCCAGGAAACTTCTAAAGTCATCCAGACTGCCCAAGATGCTATGTGGCAGAACCATCCCTTGGTCATCAAATTGAAGCCCTTCGGGTCCTGAAGAGAGACATATATGCACAGAAAAATAGTAACATTATCCTCGAAGATCCCCTCACAAAAACGTTTCTATAGGCTCCTTCATGTTATTCATGTTCATGAGGGAAAATAGACCTAACCTGTATAGTCCAGAGGTTGAGAGTCAGGGCCCAGATTCACTGGATGAACCAACAGGTCAGCATTTCCGACTTCATCAGCTGATTGTGTCTTGTGCACAGAAGCCATGAGCACAGCTTTTTGATGGCCTTTGGGTGACTTTAGTATATGAATCTGCAATCATATTTACCTTTATCTGCACAGGCTACTTTAAAGTTCAAACTCAAATAAGCTTTATCATAAATATATATTGCTAAAGCAGTACAAGACATTACTAACTTTGACACATGATGATTATAATTAAATGCATGCAAACATCAACACACATACATACTGTACATAAAATTACAACATGGTAAGAGGCTTTTTTTTCTTTTTCTTTCTTTTTTAAAGATGTAATCACACAGACACATGTACAGTATCACAGAGCTTGTTTGTGTCAATACTGAACATATTTTACAGCTATTGCTTCACACTGACTCCTCTCCCCACAAAGCTAGGGCTGTTTCAAGGATAAATGGATAAATCCAGGGTATTATTTATTTTGTCAAAGAAAACTTCTAATTCTCTCTCTACTGTCACACACACACACACACACACACACACACACACACACACACACACACACACACACACACACAGAGATTATCCTGATTCATCCCCTGATTTGAACATGTTTGAAAGTGAAAAGAGGCCCTGCTTCATTGTGCACAATGTACTTCAGTTATGTCTCTCTCTCTCTCTCTCTCTCTCTCTCTCTCTCTCTCTCACACACACACACACACACACACACACACACACACTCTCTCTCTCTCTCTCTCTCTCTCTCACACACACACACACACACACACACTGCACACACAGATACAGACACAGACAGAGATACACATGCAATGAGAAAAAGAGATTACCCTGGAACACTGACACAGTTATGCAATGTTGTTGATTTCACTTTATCCAACAGGGCCTGATTCGTTTCCATGGCCACAACAACAATTAGTAGTCCTTTGCTTTTGTGTTTGACTTCCCATCCTACATGTTTTCTTTACAGATTCTCAGATTAATGCTTTATTGCAGGGGGCAGGAGATGCCCTTGGCCCTTAAAGAAAGAAATTGCTGCAGCGCTAACAGTAGGCTACGTCTCAGAAAAAATGTATTTTATGGTTAAGATTTGGTGTATTTCCTGCTCTGATTTAAGGCACCACAATCGGACAACTCTATTAGATTATATTCATACACAGGTAAATTACAGTCATTTACTTTCACAGACAATGCTCTAAAACAAGTGAAGAGGTGACAGTCAGAGAGGAGGAAGAGACGGACAGCTGACCTGGATGCGATAGTGGTCTTAACTCCTTCGGTGTCTCTCTGCGGCTCATCTGTCTCAGTTAACAAACGCACCGTTAATGCACGTTAACATCTAGCGTTAGCTAAGCACGCGTTAGCCGTGCTAAACACTGCGATAAGCTTGATGGGAAAAGGCTGTTGTCGCACAAAAGTTATTATTTTAAATCGTGTATCGGTGGGTAACGAATCTGATGTTTCGCAAAACTACTTCCATATTGTGTTTCTTTTTTTTTAGCTTTACAACTTAAAACCAGTTAAGGTTAAAGTTTCTTGTCGAGCTTCTCTCCGTTTGTCACCTGCTGCTTCGTAACCATGGTAACGGACGCTTTACAACCACAGAACAACAGAGTTTCTTGCTCTCTTTCTTTTGTCAAATGTCTCATTTTAGTTCAAGGGGTCATATACATCCCAGTTTGATCTCAAGTGGGCCGGACCAGTAAAACCATGACATAATTACCTACAAATAACAACATATATAATATAGATATAATATATAATATGCTATTATAACTTTACTAGGCTATAATAAACCGTCTATTTACAAAACAGATGAACAGCCTCAGCTCACTTAAAAAAAGAGGCAATTTCAACAATATCATCTGTTTTTTTTTTCAGTTTATTTTGCACAGTATATGACTGGTGCAAATATGGCAACAATAGCCTAGTTGTTCATTCTTTTTTAGATGATTGTATTCTGATCGGAAAACCCTCTGAAAGCAGCAGAAACATTGGAATTACTTTTCTGCAATTTACATAGCAAAGCTATCTCGTTGGCCGAATTGGACCCCTTGGAGGGCACATACGGTACACCCCTGGTTTTAAGAGTTAGGGAACAACAATTAAGACAACAAAATTTCAGACACATGAATGTATAAGGACAGAGGAAGAGCAGCTTAAACTGGTTATAGGCCGGGATATCATTATCATCATTAATTATTGTTGTTATTATTATTATTGTTATTATAGCCTCTAGCATCTAATAACTAGCCTACTATTAGGTGCACACTTCAAGTTACTGACGTGTTTCAGTAAATCTTGGACCAGAATGTGGTCAAGGTCAGCTGTAGTCTACATTATTTCCTCCATACACTGTGTTCTCCTGAGGAGCGCAACAATATTCTGTCAATCATCGTGACGCGGATGAACCGAGGGTAAAGACAGCCTATATAAAGACGGACATCAGCCACCGCGCAACAGACAAGTTTGAGCGTCTCTATAACGCCTCATCACAGTTTCTTTCCACTTTGTTGCGCGACATCATCCCAAAACGATGGAAATGAGCAGCATGTCCACCAGCGCACACAACTCCACCATCCGCACTTCCATTCCGCACCAGCTCAGCTGCTCCAAGCCAGATGGCCCCCAGTTTCATGGAAATAGGGACGGGCAGTGCGCCGGCTCCTCCAAAATCTTACTTGCGTACAAAAACGCATCGCAGCACCTGAGTTCGTCAGGAATTAAAGCGGGGTTGGGGATAATTAAAATAGCCACGTCTCAGTGGAAACAAGACAAGAAGACGCGATCCGTGAGGCAACTGACCACTGCCAACAACAGCAATACTTGCAAGAGATCCCCACTGGATCAGCTGGCAGCTCTGGTTCTGCACGGCCAAACCCGGCAACGCCAAGTTGTCCAAGAGTACCGACAAGACCCGCTGCACTCCACCAAACCACAGAACTGTAAGCGCATCGTGGTTCTTGGTGCGCCACGGGTCGGCAAGACCTCCATCCTAAGAAGATATCTTCGGGATGGCTTTGTGGAGAAGTACAATCCCACCTCCGAGGATTTCCTCAGGAAACTGTTTCGTATCCGAGGGGAGACATACCAAATTGACATCCTGGACGCGTCCAGGGAAAGAGACTTTCCAGCCAAGCGACGACTGTCCATCCTTACTGGTGCGTATTGGCTCAATCATAATCTGTGTAGTGTTGAACACTGTAAGAGATGATTAGGCAACTGCATGCTCAAATTCTCTGTCTGCACCAGTGCATGAATAAAAAACAATATATTAGCGGAACATTAGTTGATTTATTTATTTATTTTTTCATTTTTATATATATATTTTTTGCAGGGGACATTTTTCTTTTAGTGTTCAGTCTGGACGACCGGGGCTCTTTCGAAGAGTTGTGCGCACTACGAACGGAGATTCTGGCTGCTAAATCCAAGCTCACCAAATCCTCCGAGCTGGATCAGTGCGCACAGCTGCAGGTGCCTCTGGTGGTCTGCGCCAACAAGGTGGATCTCCTGGAGTCCGAGAGAGAAATATCTCAGGCTGAAGTGCTCCAAGTGCTCGGTGATGACTGTGCGTATTTTGAAACGTCAGCAAAGGAGAGCACTAATCTGGACAGAGTCTTCGAGACTTTAGCCAAGCGAGGTGGGCTTCCGACTGAAACTGGCCCGTCTCAGCACCGCAAAGTATCCCTCCGGTCATACCAGGCAATGCGGACCGGCCGTGTGCTGGGGATGGGCAGCCAGACGCCCGGGCGAGATGATGCCTGTGGCGCCTTGTGCCCACTGGCCCGTAGGCCGAGTTTTAGCACGGATCTCCGACAAGTAATTGGGCCACAAACTACACGAAAGAGCGGCAAAGCACTGGAGAAATGTCAGATTCAGTGAAAGACAAATAGACTACTAATAAAACGACAAATACAGCACTGATATCCATTTAATATGAATGTATCATTTTAAATATCATATCATATCAATCATAATGATGTTTTCGAAATAAAATCTTTTTGTAATAGAATAATGGTCTGTTTATTAATGCAGGAGGCTTCATACAGAGCCAAACAACAAATGAGTCTGGTTACTCCTTACATTGGTTGCTTTTTTAGTCTTACTTCTACAACTGCCTATTGATTTACATCTTTTTCTCTCTCTGTATTGTGTGTGTGTGTGTGTGTGTGTGTGTGTGTGTATGTGTGTGCTACCTATTCACACAACTCTGATGGAGAAAGTGGGAGGATGTTGAGTCAGGAACTTGATTATTTGATGTATTATGATTATTACATAACCTGCATTCAGAAATCTATTAGATGTATTAGATAGCAACACTTTCTCTCGCCCACTCTTTTTTCTTTCTTTCTCTTCCTGTATGAGTGTGTTTGTGTTGGAGTCGTGATTGCCAGAAGTCCACTGCTTGAATCCCACACATCCTAAACAACTAGATTAGGGCTTTCCTGTTGGCATATACCTTCCTATCCTACACTGCTCTATAAATAACTTCTCAGACAGGTCTGCCACTCAGTGGGCCTTTCATGGTCCTCAATCGTGAATTCATACAAATTATTTAGCTTTTATGCCTCTATATGCTTGATTGTCAGCTCAGTCTTGATTTTGTGAAGCTACAGAATGAGCCTCTATAATAAAAAGCACTGCTCTGTGCAAGACAAGGTCATGAGGGCGAATCAGTGTCAGGCAGGCATCTTGTCTCCCAAAACAAAGAATGGTTGTGATGAGACATAACATAAATAATATAAAAAAATAGAAAGAAAATTAAAATTATACAAAGTCAACAGAAAAGACACCAAGCATCTGTCCCTTTGTAATTGATGTGTGTGCTGCCTGCGGAAAACAAAGGACATTTATTTCTCATGCTGGAGGTACTGTTGGAGGAAAAAGACCACTCAGGCTTTACTTTAACAAAAGACCTCATCCCATTTATTCCTTTGTGCCAATTTATAACAAGCAAAAATAGAATCACGCTGCCTCTGATGGGCAGTGACAAATGGATTAATAACGGCCTTCTCACACGGTCACCTACCCTCTTCTCTACACATTATACACCATGTCTCACTATCAATGTGCCCCTGCGTATCTTTCTCAAAAAAGAAAATGTGTAACTGTAGTTTTTTTGGTTTTTTTTACTCACAGGGCTCTAATTGGGTATACCATTGTAAAGAAGCGAGGCTTGGATATGTGAGTCATGATGTCTGAAAGCCTCAGAACAATGTCGTTGCCAGGATCAGACACACATACAAAACCTTTTTTTCCCCTCTTTGAGTTAAGAGAACCGCTCTTCGTAGTGCATATACTGTAGGGTAGAATCAGGCTAATATCTATAATCATTTGAAGAACCGCAACCTTTGTCTTCTTTTGTGCCATTCAGTGGATGAGCATTGAGAGTAGTTCCCCACCGTAAAACCTTAAATCCTCAGTACACCTGGTCCAACCAAGTTATAGCTAGACACAGCTTGTAAGCTAGTGTTCAAGTAAACGTGCATTGGCAATCAACATTTCATTCTTGTCTACTATATTTATAGTATTATATTTTAACAGTAGTAAATAATAATTATTGTTTATAACCCCTGCTTCCTTATTCACTTTTAAATTTTCTTGCACATAACTGTTTTCATTATCAGTTTTTCCGGCTAACTAATACCTGTCTCTGGCAGATTTTACAACATTAGCTCCATGAGTTGGTAAAAAAAGCACCTTGTCCAGCTGACTTTTTAATGTTTCCAGATGACTTGTTTTTAACTAATCAATCTACAAGTGACTTACGTGCGTGTGGTTACGTGCATGATAAACACTGAGGCTAAGCCACAGGTGAAACATCAGCAGCCTCATCAGTTCATGTAGAAGACAACAAAGAAATAAAGAAACACATTCTTGCATGGCACACTAGAGCTAGCTGGTCCTGTAACCTATTTTGCGAATGAAAATATAACTTTTCCATGGAAATGATTTGGTCATTTGAATTGTCTGATTGTGTCTGATTTATCTATGTTTCATGATGTATTGATGTCTGTCTCTGCAGTCTGAACTGAACACTTTTGGGTATTTTCACGTGCTGGGAAGTTCACATTGCAGGAAACTGCTTCCATATTCAGTCCTGTGTGGCTCCAGAGACTTTATTGCACGTGCAGTGGCACTTTTTGTTATAGCAATCACTGCAAACACACAAGACACACACACATACACAAACACAAACACACACACACACAATGTACAGCTAAACACTTATGACCAGATGCTCCCACCTCTGTTTGCACGTGAGGAGGATTCACATACTGTGTGTACCTGTTGTTCAGTCTCTGTCTGTTTCTCTGACACAAACACATACAGGTCCACGCACACACACATGCACACACACGCACACACACGCACACACACACACTCAACATGGACCAATGAAACGCTGTTTTTCTACTTATCCTTGTCCTTCACTGGTACAATTGCTATTCTACAGAGGCAGATCACGATCGCCAGCTGCCCGGTCTGCAAACCTGATGTGTAGCTTCATCTTTTGTTACTCACACATTGTGGATGATTGGCTTGGCACACAAACTCAACATGGAGGCCCTACTGTTGTATTGGTTTAAAGGTGGTTTAAGTTTGGTCTAATAGTAGAGTTTGGAGGATCTGTGTTTGCAGCTCAGGAAGATAGACTAATGTGTTTTTACTACCTGTTGCAGTTTTCTGTTCAGCTTGTAAAATCATGAAATAATCTATAAGTATTTTTCTTAAATTGCATTGTTTCCCTTTTCACTGGTGTTGTGACATGTTTTCCTTGTTTTGTTGAGACCTTGTGCTGGTTTTGGAACTGATGCTGACGCAGCCCACAAAGCCCAGTGAGATTTTAAGATTGGGACGTATGGATTAGATATAATGGAATTGTTGATGTGTCTGTCTCTCTGTCACTCTGGCTTGTTTGTAAAAGTCTCATCGAGAACAAGGCTTGTCTATTAATGGTTAAACTTATCACTTGCCAATTGATGATTCCAGGTCTACCGATGTTTAAAGCACAAGAACAGGGGTATCAGAACATCTATCAATGCAATCAAGACTCGTCACATCATTTCCTGACTTTCTGTAACTTCAAACATGAGGTGGAAATGTTAGAACGTCTACACCTGGTGTACACAGAGTTGTGTTTGTCAACGGTCCAATCAGTCACTAGTTCACAGTAGCTGGGCAGAGATCATGCCATGAAGATAAGGATGGATGGAGGCAGGCAGCTTGTCACGCAAATAGATGATAGACATATTAAATGATAGTGAGGGAACAAGCACAAACACACACACTGGCACCTGCCACCAATGGATCCTTTTTTTTGATTGGTCTCTTTGGTTTGGCCTGCTCAGTGGGTATTTGTATTAGTTGGTCTTAGGGCTGGGTATCATTACTCAATACCTTTTTAATTATTCATAATAATAATAATAATAATTATTATTATTATCTGCTGAAATAACCTAGTACTAAGTAGTATTGAATCTTTTCCAGTCAAACATTCCCTGCATTCGATCCTTTTCATATACAGTACAGTAGATCCAGAAAAAAAGACTATTTGTATGGCAAGCACTACAGCCGACCACCACAGAAGCTACAAACCATACAGTCTGTGGTTGGGAATCAAGCATGGTGTATATTTGACAGTTGGCAGGTCAGTGTGCTGAGATACCAAATACATAAATGTTTCAATAATTTTAACACACTAAATACACTAAAATGCACTCATGTAAAAATAATTTGGATGCGGAGGAGTGGTGGCATTTTATGCAACAAAATGCTTCCATTTATATGATGGGTATCGAATGAATTAAATGATACCCAGCCCTACTTGGTCTTTAATAGCTGTTTTCAAATTGAAAAAAAATGTTGTGATGCTAATGTTAAATATGAAACTTGAACACTTCAACACCATCCATGTCTGTGTTCTATACTGGGCTGTAAAGAGATCCTTTACCTACCAACAAATCATATAGTTGAAGATAGAAACACTTGCTTTTGTAGGTTGAAAACACTTTTTCCTCCAATAATGGAATACTTGCCTATATGAGTATAACCCAATAGTGTTTTTAATTACAGTCTGGGTTGTTACCCAGACTGTTTACAATATTGTATTTGAACATAAAGTCAAACTTCTTTTTATCTTTTGAGATTATAGTTACAGAAAGGAAAAGCTCTGACCTTGAGTTGCACCCTGCTTGTGCTGATCATAGTATGTGGGCAAATCCTGACAGCTCACAACCTCAACTCTACACTCAAAACAAAGGTCAATTATACATACAAGGTTACAGGATCCATAGATGAGGACTTTGATTAAAAACAAACAAAGTGACAGTGAAAGAAAGGAGGGCACTATACTGTATGTATGACAGGAGAGAAGAATGAATGATTGTAGCTTTACTTGCTGCAGGCTGCAATGCCTTCTAATGCCCACTGGAGGGCAGACACAGTACACAGATTTGTATTGAGGAGTCTGTTTTGTTTGTTTGTTTGTTTTAAAATCAAGTCAGAGGAGATATCTTTAGAGTATGAATCACACACACATCAATTAATTGAGAAATGTAATCACGGACACCAGCGTTCTTTATAAATGGTTTACAGATGCTGGATGACAACAAAGGAGAACAGACTCATAAACTTTACAGGAGAAACAGTACTTGTCCTCGTAAAATGGCTATCATGCGGCTTACTAAGCAAGAGGGACTAATTGTACATGCAATATTGTTGAATGAAATGTCTTATAACCTGTAACAGAGATACCTGCCTTCCTCAGTCCTGGAAACAATTTGCTTTCTGATTATAACAGCAAATGTAGTTTTCTGTCCTAGTTGCTCATAGGCTACTGTAAAATCTAGAAAAGTCAGAGACCAAAAACCATTTGTTCTATACTAAAATATGTATCCAACCTAAATGTCTCCATTGATAAAAAACTGACAATTTGTCGCTTTTTCAAAACGTCTCGTTGTTGGCGTGTCTGAGTGGCTCAGACAAGCTTCATCTAGGGGGCGGGCCATAGTGTCAGACGACGAAACCCCTGTTGTCAGTTCTGTTTTCTACTGAAATGAAACTTAGTGATACATCAGTGATGTTGCCACACCTGAAACTGTACCAGGAAACAGTTCCGCATCATATACATGGGTGTATCCTGGTGTGTGCTATAAAACCTCATCTGCACACATAAACAGCTAAAAGATTGCTGAGCGAAGTTTGTGAACCTGAGGAAGCTGCAAGCTGCAGGCGAAGCACGTTGTTCGTTTGAAATAACGTCACAGTAAGTTACATTGTTCAGTGCATGTTGGTAAATTTTTACTTTTCATTTATATTTGCAGACAAGAAACATTCTTATCCTAAATGTTGTTGACCTTTATTATTTACTTCTTACTTTAACACAGACTACACCAGAGATGTTGCAAGGAAAAAGTTGGATCCAAGATTGCGTCCTGCTTGTGCTGGTCATGTTATGCAGTCAAACTGCTCACTGCCAAGATCAACACAGAGGTAAATGATATAAATGTAACATTGTCAGACATTGTGTGTTTGACATGAGAATGAAAGACATTGAGCCCTTAAACTGAATGAAGAAAAAGCTAAACAAGTATCTGAATTAATCTATCAATCAGTTAATAAGTACAATAATTTACAGTATAACCCTCTATTCCTCTCACCTGCTCATTTTTGTTTATTTTTTTAATTACTTTTCTAAAAATACTGTTGGTTAAGCACTTTCTGCATGCAAACTACTGTACCTGAAGCTAACATAAATCATATAAGGCAGTGCAGGTCATGTTAATATAAAATATAAATATAAAAATAAGATTAAAAAGCTGATCAGTGAGAAATCGACATTCAGCTGGAACAGCATTAAAATGCCCAAATAATACGATAACTTCTCTCTTGAACATCCTCAATGCCCATAAACAGAAGTCATTAACCTTGTGATTAAAAGCACTGAAATGTCTGGAGTCCTGATTTCTCACTGTCTAGTTTTCTGTAATATGATATATATTTAGTGAGGGTGGAACATGAGTCCTCTGTCGGTTACACTGTTGCATTTGATTGATTTTATAGGTAAGCTAATTGTGCATAGTTGTAACATTTGTGCCAGTTTGAACACAGAGGAAAAGCAGGTCCCTCAAACAATTTAAGTGGAGTGCTGTCCTACTTCTGATTTTTTACTTTGAATATTCAGCACTCACCTATACATGTTGATGTTGAGTGCATGTGTTTATCTATCTTATACAGTGTTGACATTCTCAACACATTAACTGTGACTGCTAGAGGGAAATGCTTTATCCTCATAACCTCATGCATACCTTAACTTCATCAAGGACCACAATGTAAAAAAGTATTTTGTCATCCTTAACATTTTGTAGATGATGATGTAATGTCTCTTTTCTCATAATCAAACCAATTAAACTAAAAACTGCATTAGCTTGTTAGTGTTTACTTTCCAGCTGTTGTAAGAGTTTATTTAGTGATAATACAGCAATGCAGTAGGGGGCTACAGTACATGGAGAATGAACATCACCTCCACTGGTTGGTGTAGTTTTAATGAAAGTTAATACTAACCAATGGTTGATTAACTGTTCACAGGTTCTACACACCTGGAAGACCTGAGACTCATTCTGGTTGGAAAAACTGGAGCAGGAAAGAGTGCTTCTGGAAACACCATCCTGGACCGGGAAGATGCCTTTAAAGCGAGCATGTCACCTGAGTCTGTGACTAAAGGCTGTAATAGAGAAGAAGTACACGATTATGACAGGGATATTGTTGTCATTGACACCCCAGGGCTGTTTGACACAAACTACACACAAGCAGATCTGAAAGTAAAAATTGAGGAGTGTATTAATCAGTCAGTTCCCGGACCTCATGCCTTTCTGCTAGTGATCAGTCTGAAGTCAAGATTCACAGATGAGGAGAAGGCAGCTGTGAAGTGGATCCAGGATAATTTTGGCACAGATGCTTCTCTATATACCATTGTCCTATTCACACATGCTGACTTGCTAGATGGGAAATCTGTGGAAGACTTCATAGAAGAGAGCAATGATCTACGCAGATTGATCAACCAGTGCGGGGGGAGATACTATTCGCTGGTCAATGACAAGAGGCGGAGCACAATGCAGGTCCAAAACCTTCTAAAGATGATAGACAAAATGGTGAAGCTTAATGGAGGAAAACACTACACCAATGAGATGTACCAGGAAGCCCAGAAAAAACTTAAAGAGGAGATGAAAAAGAAGAAGAAGGAGAAAGAACAAATGTGGAAGGAAGAGGAAGAGAGGATCAGAGAGGAGGAGAAAATTATTGCTCGTTGTAAAATGATGGCTCTTGCTTCTGTAGCAGTTTTTGGCACAGGAGCATACTATGCCTCTTATGCTCTCATGACTGCGGGTGCAGCTCTTGGAGTCACTCAAGGTTTTAATTGCACTATGGATATGTTTTTGTAGTTGTGGCACCTGTGACTACAAGAAAATATAAAGACAACAGAGAAACACATAAATGCCTTCAGACAGACCTTTTCATGTTTTTGGTGTTGTGTAGTATGTCAAGTATGTCAAACAGCAATATCAGGCTATCTTGGCTCAATTGTTGAGTGTATGGGATAAAATAACATTATGATCTCGTAGGCATCCAAATAAAACCAGAGTCAGTGATGTTAAAGTGAAACCTGAAACTTAAAATAGCCCCCACTATAATTTCTGTTAACTGAATCTTGAATTGAAAAATCAGTGTACATGCTTTGTTTGTGATTGGGAATTAGGGATGTGCTTCATGCATATGTTTCTCCATATGTGTAATTGTGTGGGCTAAAAACATTTTGTAATAAAGTCTGTAATTCAGTTTACGTCTCCTAGGATTCATTGCCAGTTCATGCATATTTATTTATTTTACAGTAGTCTTGACAACATTTTATATGTTCACCATGTGAGACAAACTACTTTTTAATGTCACAGAAAGTGATGTGTAGATACATAATCCTCATTTTGAGCAATATTTAAAAGTAAAAAGTAAAATAAATAAAACTAGGCTAATAAATGTCACAATGACTTGGTTTTGATGGGAGAGGAAGTCAACAATGGAAGGATGTAATGCCCTCCAGAGAGATCTCTTGTTTCCTCACTTTTAAACAACCAGTCTTCATTATGTGGTTATAGTAAGATAACCTTATATTAATCAGAGAAAGAGCTTGACTGCTGTTCATGTGTTGCTGTTTCACTATTTTAACATACTGGTAATGTCTGTACACATACATACTCGACATATTCAGAGAGCAGTGGACAGCCCCTCTGAGGATGCACATTTTCAGATGTAGTCTAGAGACAATACAAGGAAATAGGAAGCCCCCGGACATAGGCCCGGCTTCCAGAAGTTTCCCAGCAAACTAATGCGTAAGTCAAGCAAAAGAGTTAAGTAAGTTAACAAGTTCACAACTCGGGCCTGGAACAACCCGTTTGGCCACCTGGGAACTGGAAAAGTTAGATCCACAGTATGGCTGAAGGTAAGACTATCTATCTGACTTATTATTAAAAAACAAAACAGTATTGATTCTTTGATTGCTGTAATATGTAACACTTACTGTGATCCTGTGACAATGGGATGAACATGAGGGAAAGATAAAAAGCTTGATAATGATGTCATTGATTAATAGCCTGTTTTCATTTGTTTCTCAATGGTATTCTTTATTATCACAGCAATACCACTACGAGAAAAGAAGCAGAGAACTCTACCTCGGTCTGATGGGTGTGGTCTGAATAACTTTGACGGTATGCTCATTCATTGTCTCAGAGTCTCTCACTATAATTAGAAATATATATTTGTACAATTTCTAATAAGGAACACTTTATAAAGGCTTTGTTAATGTTAATACATGGCTTATTTTTAGATTAGTAACAACTTTGGTTGCCAAATTGTGAAAAAAACTGTCTGGTGTGTATTGATAGTTTAGTTTAGTTGTTGTAGCCGCTCATTTACAACTACATTTTGCTGGCTTTTGAGTCTTTATTAATAATGACTTAAAACATCTAGACTTAAAGGGTAACTACAGACTATAAATGTTTTATGTTGTACAAATAATTACATAGCTGAGCATGTTGGTATGTATATTAACAGAGGTGTTTAAAAAACACTTATTGTGTGTAAACTGCTTTGTCTGCCTAAAATGAGCTTATCTCTGTCTTTGGTTTGGAAATTCAGTTCAGCCAAATCCTCTGGCTCCCACTCTAAGCGTGACGTAATAGACAAGTCACCGTGGTTTGTTTCATATATCAGCTGATGCACCGAGTGTAAATATTATAAAACTGTAGCCTCAGTTTGTGCCTCCCACACACAGCTGCTGTTAACATTAGTGGGTTGGATAAGAGTCACTAGTCAGAGAACTAATAATCCAAAGACAATGGGTTCCAGTGACTGTGCTATACCACAGACTGTGTACTGTAAGGATGGACATAGCGAGGTGGGACTTCACCCACTGGTTTGCATTGGAGCCAGTTTGAAGCTCAGGGTTGCTGCTTATGGTTGATGCTGTCTTTGCAGTTTAGAGTCAGGAAATTCCCAGTAGTTGCTTTTCATGCTCTAAGCTGACAGTTGACAACACTGAGCAGTGCATACTTGGGCTAACATTAGCTACTTATGCTAAATTGTGGGCAGGTATCATAGTCAAATAACATTAAACCTCATGAAATATTGCGACAATAGTGCAACTCAGTGCAAATGCTGGAGCTGAGGTGAGCAGCATATGAGCTACTATGTCTTCAAATATTATTTTCAAAAGAAATAATTTCAAAATGATCATCATAGGGCCCACATTTTGGTGACTAAAAGAGAAGTTGATGCTTTTTGCATCAGCATTGTTCTTTAATGTGCTTTTGCAGTCATTCTCCTTGTTTATTGGCACACTGCTTAAATTATTTTTGCCTTGCTGCTGATGAAAGCAGAATAGAGTGTATCTGTGTGTGTGTGCACAATACAAACCAAACAGGGACCCACTCATAAAAACATTGCCCCACAGTGCTAGTGGTCAAAGCTCAACAGGCTACCTTAAAAGAGGTAGCTAAAGATAAATCGAGTTATGCTAGAAGAAGATATACACCAAATAGATTTTACACAACCTACTGTAGGCAACCCAAGTGGTACCCATGAATCAAACACTCACTGTAGACTAACATGTCAAAGAAAGGATTCACTTTAGCCTTGTGCTCAATATTGATTTTGCTTCTGCTGTTACAGCTCTGGATTTGTCTGGAGGGCTAAGAATAGTCCTGGTGGGCAAGACCGGTTCAGGGAAGAGTGCAACAGGAAACACCATCCTTGGTAGGGCTGCCTTCAAAGAAGACCCGAGCCCTGTGTCTGTCACCAAACACTGTGAGACACAGAGTGGGGAGGTGGACGGGACTGTAGTCCAGGTCATTGACACTCCAGGTCTGTTTGATACAGGCATCACAGAGGAAGAGTTAAAAACAAGAATAGAGGAGTGCGTCAAGATGTCGGTGCCCGGCCCTCATGCCTTCCTCCTGGTGATCAGGCTTGGGGTAAGGTTCACAGAGGAGGAGAGAAATGCTGTGAAGTGGATCCAGGATAACTTTGGAGACGATGCCTCCATGTACACGATCATGTTGTTTACGTGTAAGGATCAGGCTAAAGCTGACAATGCTCTGAAGGAGTGCAAGGAGTTGAGGAGACTCTCAATTACATTTGGACGCAGATACCATGCCTTCAACAACAATGATGCAGATGACCGCATGCAGGTCAAAGAACTGGTCACCATGGTCAAGGAAATGGTACATGATAATGGAGGGAAACACTACACAAATGAGATGTATGAGAAAGCTCAGAGAAAGCTGAGAGAAGAGGAGGAGCTGAAGAAACAAGAGGAGGAAAAGCAGAAAGAGGAGGAGAAGAAAATGTGGGATGAAGAGAGGGAGAAGATGGAGAAAGAGAGAGAAAAGAAGAAAAAGGCCAAACGAAAGAACATACGTGTAGCCTCCGCTGCTGCTGTGGTGTTGGTATTAGCTGGGGTGGTTATAGCAGTGGGAGCTGACACCACAGTGGCTCTGGCTCTAGGAGCTCCTGCACTTGTCCTGGGAGTGTTATGTGGCTTAGCTGCCATTTGTTTATGGAAAGGAATGACATGTAAACCTAAAGCAAATGTTCCAGTATAACTAGGCAATGTCATGTGACAAGGACATGTTGATCCACCTGCAGTATGTGACGCTGAATATAGAAATCTTACAAAAACAGCACATATTACTTTTTACTGTTAGAACTAATCAATTGATCTTATGTTGTGCTCACCTTTTCTGCCTTCTGCTTTTGAAACATTTTGTACAACATTGTAGTAACAGGAGTATGTGGATTTAAAGTGGAAATAGACAACTTCTTTGCTTTAACTTGTCATTATGAAGGAAATGTTGATTACACAATGTAATGGCTATAGAATAATGGCATCATTAGCCTTTTGATTGAATACCTATAAGCCTTGCTTTCACTATGCAATTCTATCTGCTACCAGGTTAGATATCCCAGGAAAATGAAGGGCCTATTTACAGCACAAGGAAGTGCGTCAACCACTTCACAACCAGAAGAGGAACACTTCTGCAATTTTGTTTTTTCCCTGGTAGCTATTAGTAGCTATATCTCATAATAATTTGTTTGGTGGCCAACCTCTTTCTATTGTCTTATTGCTATATGATAAATTTGTAATATTGCACAGACAAATCTCATTACACACTACTTTTATGTGTGTAAGTTATGTGCATGCTGCATTTTAGTTGCATTGAGTATGCTACCTGAATAAATGTGTGTGACAAAAATACAACTTGAAAATGCTGAGGGGGAGTTGTCTGTTTCCACTTTAATGCGGACAGTTAACAAACGGTATGAAATGCAAAACTTGTTTTCTTTTTTTTTCTTTTTTTTTGGTGTAAGTCTTTGTTATGTATAAAACCTCAACCATGAGCTATAATAGATAGATATGTTTTGGCTTATGAGAAACAGTTTGAATCTTAATAAATAATGTGAGAACATATTGACATATTGTTTATTAAATTTTGCAAATACACTTTGGCACATTTTAATCTTTCATAAGTCATGCAATAATGCTTGTATAGAATATTCATGCAGATGTATTTCTGTTGCGTGTTTAAACTATGATGGCATTGTTTTATTATTAGTAACGTTACAAGCTCACATCCTGAAAGGATGTGAGAGACAATGCTAAATGTCTGCCAACCAAGTGAGGAAGTGACGAAACATTCTTAACAGATCAACTATGTCACTTCCAGCACCTATTCAACTGTATAAACAACCATCAGCCACAGATTGATCAATGATGTGGGACACACAAACAATTTTGGCTGAATGTTTACATTATACATATAATGATATGGTATGCATAATGGTATTAAATAATTATATTATTATCTATTAAAGAGATGATCATACTGTACATTTCTGTGCCATGACAACACTATGTTCTCTTTGCTTGAAGGAAACTAAGTCATCACAAAAGCATTTTGGCAGCCATCACTACACTTTCCATCATGAATACAGAGAGCACAATAAATGACCTTTTATGTAAAATAGAGCCTGCTAACTACTATAATCATAGTTGTAATGCCATATGTATGCTGTTATCAATATATATAGATGAATTATACCTAATTGTAATTCATTGTTTGGGCAAGTTGTTTGTTTAGTCATGGCCTCATAAGTAAATAAACTCTTTATTTACAGTATACCTGGATAAACAGGTTATTGGATCCTTGAGTGAGAAAAACACACCAAAAAAGTATTTATTTTTATTTATTTTAAACAGTACTTACAATGACTCTGTCAGTACCAGCTTGCTCTTTACTTCAATGAGTTTATCTCAAACTAGCAACAGCTCTGGCTGCTTTTGTAAATCTTGATTTCATCACTGTGATTATCTTATAATGCACACAACAGACAATATCACACACAAATTGATCAAGTTTATTTCACAGTTTATTACTTACTGGTTTGTTTTGATAACTGATATTAATGTTCTTCACACAAGAGGGGATTAAGATAAGATAGAATGTCATTACATGTATTTATCATGTAGCAGGTATGCTGTGATCAACAACAACAAAACATTGTATCACTGTGTCTCCAAATGAAGCAGTTTTGTCATTAGAATTAGAATATCATGACCATGTGTACCAACAAATGGCCATTAGATGGCAGCAGATTGCGTATGAAATTGTGGCATATGGTTGTGCCATTGTGGATATACTCAATCAAGAAAGGGTAAGAAAACAATATTTGTTTGCTTTTGATGATGAAGGGGACACAGACCGCAGAGTGTCATTTACTCAAGAAGTGCATAACAGGTGAAGAAAACAGAAAATTGAATCTTGATATACAGTATCATTATTTTGCAGGTCTGGCAGGTTGAGTTTACATGATGGTGTGATATTCATAATGGTAGAGACCAGAAAACAACAACAACAACAAAAACAGATGAATAAATATGAATTATTCTTATTAGGTAATTAAAGCACATTTACAGTAATTTTCTTGTGGTTTCAGACTTTCCCCTCAATTTGCTGGGTTTATGTACATTCTAAAGTCAACTTTATATATACTGCAGAGCACATCTGAAAATAACTGGAGCTGACCACAATGTTTTACAAATTACTGTCAAAAGTGCAAGAGTAGAGATTAAAAAAAAAAGATATCAGCAGAAAGAGGCATAAGTAGTAGATACATGCATTCATGCATAAATGTAAAACATATAACAGAATAAAAATGGCAACACACATACAAGATACTATAATTGAATATTATTTAAAGAGTCATCAAGAACACCCACAGGCCATTGAAAATATGTTTTGTGAAAATATGTATTTAGTTTTACCTTCAAAATGTCAGTAGAGGGAACATTTGATTAAAGGGACAGTCCCCCGTTCTCACGGCCTCAATCGTGGAATAATTAAAGCAGGTGATCTGAGGATCTAAGAATCTAAGACAAGGAGCATATACGTTCAGAAATTTACTAAGGTGCCAACCCATGTATGGCTTTAAAAACAAATAAAAGGACCTTGAAGTCAGTCATGTATTTGACAGGCAGTCAATGCAAGATGTTAGATTTTGTGGTAGTACATATTTTATTATGCAGCTCAGGCAGCTTTTGTAGGAATTCTTGACTTAATTCATGGGACAACAGGCAACATCACACAACAGTTGTTGAAGTTTATTTTATAATTTATTACTGACTGGTTTCTTTTGATAATTGACATTAGTGTTCTCTACACAAGACAAGATATTAATGTATAGCATCAACATTTAGTAGATTGTCAAGAAATGTAAAAAAAATCTTGCCCAAAAGAAGTAATGAATTGACACGTATGTATGAAAAGGTAATAAATGGAATGACTTCAAAGGTTAATGGGTCATGACTTAGAATTAATTAGGTGTCTTTTGTTTTAGGTTTCACCCACTTCCCCAGAGCTTTAGAAATCATTCCACCTGAAGCCATGACAGCTGATCCTACTCTGGCCATAACCCCTGTTTCCTTTGCCACTATGGCAATTCCTGCAAGTCGCGGGCTAACTGCAGCTGTGGCTGCTACTAACAGAACATCACCTACAGTACTCATAGTGCCTCCCCACCTTTTCCACCATTCATCATTATTTATCTGTCTCTGGACCTCTTCATATATGCTGCTAGGGTAATGGTTCCCATTTATCTGCACTATCTCGTCTATCTTTTCAAACAGATCAGTCACCTGAGTGCGATTTTCCATTCTTGTGTTGTCAAACACAATGTATCCAGCTTTACAGTCACTGACGACCTCCTTGAGTTCAGGACTTTTGTCTAAAATTGTTTCAATTTGCTTTCCTTTGACTTTGTCCCCCCTAGTGAAAAGCACCAGTGTATAGTTGGAGGCTTCCTCACCAAAGTTGTCCCTGATCCACTTAATGGTGTTCCTCTCCTCCTCTGTGAACCGCGTATCCAGTCTGATCACTAGCAGGAATATATGAGGTCCTGGGAGAGACAGCATGATACATTTCTCTATTTCTCTTTTTAACTGGGGCTCAGTCATCGATGTGTCAAATAACCCAGGGGTGTCAATGACACTCACGGTTCTTTCATCAAAGTGTCTGGTCTCTTTTTGACATTGAATTGTCACAGAGGACGTAGACATGTCCTCTGTGAAAAAAGCCTCCCGTTCTAGGATGGTGTTCCCTGTTGCACTCTTTCCTGATCCAGTCTTCCCCAGCAGGACAATCCTCAAGTCCCTAACAACTGGAGAGCTGGAGTCTGTGAACAAAAAGGATGAATCACTGGGTTTTAGCTCAGCTCACAGACGGAAAGTAAAATATGAGCATATAAACTTTATGCCTACATAAAAGTGAAGACACTCACCTTCAATAAACTTTAAATCCATGTTGATGTAGAGAAGAAATCCCAGAAAACACAGGCCAAAGTGTATTTTTAGCCACAAAACTTGTCTGTGTGTCTCTTAAACTTTCTCCCAGATAACAGTGTGTCTGTGACTGTGTGACCTTGTTTTTCTTCTCTATTTCACCCTCTCTCCCTCCACCACTGGTTTCTCTGGAAAGTGAAACTTTCAGAAAGCCATAAACAGAACCATGAGATGGCTGCTGGAGTTCAATCAAATAGGTTATAGGTGGAGACTAAAGTCCCACCCTAATCTGCCTCTGATTGGCTGGTACTCATTGCCTTCATAGTTAGCTTTGAGGAATGAGGGGAACACTATTAAAAGCAGAAGATTATCCCAAAGCTTTATGGCAGTTACTGAAAAAAAAAGATTCAGATTTGCATAGATCACCTCAATATTTTGATTAATAATTCAATCTCCTCTCTTTGTGGCTACATATATAAGGGGAAATAAGTCCCTCAGGCTTATTTCTTTGTCCAGCCTAAAGTAACAGCTGCATTTGTCAGACATTTACAGCACATGCATGAAATGCACATTGCCTGTCAAACACAGCCCAGCCCCCTTTCTTTTATTATTATGATCAACTTCATAGGTTTTTTTGTTTTTAAAATGTGTTTTTTTTTCTTTATTCGTTAGTTGACAGTTGTGACACAGGCAGGAAACAGGGGTGGGAGGTGTGTATGATATGCAATAAGGGTTCCCAAGCAGATTTGAATCAGGAATTAGCTGTAACCATTCAGCTACCAGTGCAGTGTAAGGGCCACGGGGCTGGTTTTAACTTTGGGATGGACTTTTTTTGTCACACGGTAGTTGTGCATGTGCATGTGCACTTGCTCTCTATCTCTCTTTTCTCTGATACACATGTGTGCATAGATAAAGACCCTGACTCTGTGCCCCTGTGACATCAGAGGTCACCTGAGAGGCTGGGGCTCACCTGTGTATGTGTGTGTGTGTGGTCATAATGTACACTTCAGTGCAACCATAACAATATGTCCTCTTTGCTTGAATCAAAGTATGAGTCATCACAAAGGCATTTTGGAAGCCAGAACGTCCCATTGTGAATACAGAGAGCCCAATGAATGATGTTTTATGTACAACAGACCCAGTTAAGTATTATAATAGTTGCAATGCCATACATATGTTGTTATCAGCCATCAATATATATTAATGAATTATACATAGATTATAATTTATTGTGTGGATAAGTTGTGTGTTTTTTTATGCTCCCATGAATAACTAAACTCTTTATTTAGAGTATACCTGAAAAAAGTTATTGGATCCTTAAGTGAGAAAAACACACCAAAATATTATTTATACTAACCACTCCTTTCACTTGATAACTGTGGCATCATGGTAACTGAATTGATTATTTTAAACAGTACCAACAATGACCCTGTGACTCAATGACTCAATGCTAGTGTACGCTTATGAATTCACTTCAATGAGTTTATCTCAAACTAGCAACAGCTTTGTCTACTTTTGTAATTCTTTATTTCATCACTGGGATTTTTAAATAATGCACGCAACAGAGAACATCACACAAAAGTTGTTCAAGTTTATTTCATGGTTTATTACTTACTGGTTTATTTTGTTGACTGACTTTAGTGTTCTCCACACTAGAGAGGATAAGGATATTAATGTATAGCATCAACATTTAGTAAATTGTCATTACAGGTTTATTTATCATTTAAAGCAGGCAAGCTGTGATCAACATGTATGAATGTAGAGTGATGCTAACAAGAAATACAATAAAATCTTGCCCAAAAGAAGTAATGAATTTGCATATATGTACAGTATGAAAAGGTAATAAATGGAATGACTTCAATGGTTTGCTTAAAAGGTCATGGCTTGACATGACTTAGGTGTCTCTTGTTTTAGGTTTCATCCACTTCCCCAGAGCTTTAGAAATCATTGCACCTGAAGCCATGACAGCTGATCCTACTCTGGCCATAACTGCTGCTTCCCCTGCAAGTATGGCAACTCCTGCTACAGGTGGGATAGCTGCAGTCGCTGCAGTTGCAGCAACTGCAAACAAAACATGACCTACATTCTCCATATTTTCTGCCCGCTTTCTCCACCATTCATTATTATCTATCTGTCTCTGGACCTCTTCATATATGCTGCTAGTGTAATGGTTCCCATTTATCTGCACTATCTTTCCAAACAGATCAGCTACCTGAGTGCGATTTTCCATTCTTGTGTTGTCAAACATAATGTATCCAGCTTTACAGTCACTGACGACCTCCTTGAGTCCAGGAGTTGCGTCTAAAATTGTTTCAATTTGCTTTCCTTTGACTTGGTCCCCCCTAGTGAAAAGCACCAGTGTATAGTTGGAGGCTTCCTCACCAAAGTTTTCTCTGATCCACTTAACGGCGTTCCTGTCCTCCTCTGTGAACCGCACATCCAGTCTGATCACTAGCAGGAATATATGAGGTCCTGGGAGAGACAGCATGATACAATTCTCTATTTCACTTTTCAACTGGGGCTCAGTCATCGATGTGTCGAATATCCCAGGGGTGTCGATGACACTCACGCTTCTTTCATCAAAGTGGCTGGTCTCTTTTTGACATTGAGTTGTCACAGAGGACATAGAGATTTCCTCTGTGAAAAAAGCCTCCTGTCCCAGGATGGTGTTCCCTGTTGCACTCTTTCCTGACCCAGTCTTCCCCAGCAGGACAATCCTCAAGTCCCTAACAACTGGAGAGCTGGAGTCTGTGAACAAAAAGAATTAGTCACTGTGTTTTAGCTCAGCTCACAGAGGAAGAGTAAAATTTGAGCATAGAAACTTTATGAAAACACTAAAGTGAAGACACTCACCTTGAATAGAGTTTAAACCCATGTTGTAGTAGAGAAGAAATCCCAGAAAACACAGGTCGAAATGTATTTTGAGCCACAAAACCTGTCTGTGTGTCTGTGTGTCTGTGACTGTGTGACCTTGCTTTTCTTGTCTATTTCACCTTCTCTCCCTCCAACACTGGTTTCACTGGAAGGTGAAACTCAGAAAGCCATAAACAGAACCATGAGATGGCTGCTGGAGTTCAATCAAATAGCTTATAGGTGGAGACTTCTCACATACTTAAGTCCCACCCTAATCTTCCTCTGATTGGCTGGTGTTCATTTCATTGGTTAGGTTTGAAGAGGGAAGGAATCACTGGATTTAAAGGAGAAGCTCTTACATTATTTGATTTGTCAAAATACTGTTTTGCAACAAGTGTGATTTAAAAAAAAAAAGTAAGGAAGAAAAATCAATCAATGTCATCAATCAATTTTGATATCTCTATAGCTGTTTATAATACTAAGTGATCAACTAGGGACATCACATCAACCTAGCAAGCAAGGTTTTTAGGAGCTATCTCTAAACTAGCTAGCACCCTGAAAAAACTCCAAAGACTTTCAATAAAAAGGAAATTACATGTTATCACTGAATGCATTTAGTCATTACTTGGCAATATAATGAATATTAAATGATAATCAAATTATTAATAAGCAAATTTGTCTTACAGCTCTGTTAGCATTACTTCTCTCAAATACACGATGGTCATCATTTCTACATCTCCTTTATCTTTTATTTCCACACTCTTCTCATCTTCACTCAGCCTGTTTCTTGTCTGACCAACCCAAGGGCCTTCCTTCCTGCCTCGTCTGCATTGGCTTGGTGTCCTTCTCTTTTCTTCCTGCCACTCTGTTTTTCTCTACTGCTCGCTCTTTCTTACATACCTTTTCTAACAGCATGTTAAGCTCAATCATTATGACTGTGTTTCCAGCTCTTAGAGCAATATCTATTACACATGTACAGATATGCCTTTATATGTACAGATGTCTATACTCTTGTACACAACTTGGACACCCAATACACTTAAACACAAAACTGAATACAAATTTGGAGATTATTTCTCCATTTACAAATCTGATTACATACAGTACATGCTGAGTTTTCCCAGTCTCAACACAAATTTGCAAATAATATTGCTACAGTAATATCTCTAGTGATTTATTTTCATAGCCAAACTAGTGGTGTTATTTAAAAGTATCCAACAAGATGGAGGAGCTTGGGTTGCAAAAGTTTGACTCGTAAGCCTGCATTTTGCTTCCAGGATGTGAGGCATCCTAGCAGGCACTTTATCACCAGCTCACCTCATTCTGCAATGAGCAGAAAATAGAATTAATAGCACTGGGATTGTGGCTGCTAATTTGGATATGGTGGCTGTTGCTCTGATGACATCTTGTGGCTGATTACAGAACTTTAAATTTACCCACCATCATGTTTTTGAAATTCTGACTAACATAATCAGTACATTATAATCATTACATTAATTATTTCACAAAGTTTCCAGTTATCTTCATTATTTGATACTATGGAAATGTGTATATATATATATATATATATATATATACCATATATGTACCGGTCAAAAGTTTGGACAGACTTTCTCTTGCACTATATTGTGACATGAGTTGTTTCATGTTGTCCTTGTATGATCACCTATGCATAAGGTTTTTCTTTGGTCCTCATCCTTAATCCCGATCTGGTCATTCCAGCTCCAAGAAATGACAACGTTATAGCAATCATATGCATATTCTTTTGGACCATGTTTATAACAGAGTGTCCTTGTACTGTCCTTTTTTGCATAACTGTATGTGTGTGTGTGTGTGTGTGTGTGTGTGTGTGTGTGTGTGTGTGTGTGTGTTTAGTATGCAGTATTACACACTGCTTCCCTCCTACACCCCTATGTATGAGTTCCAGAGACACAAGCTGGCCAGTCATAGTAGAAGTCAGACTTACACAGACTACTCACATCATCCTGCTTAACCACCAAGAAACACACAGCAGACCAACAAAACACCATCTGTGGACATTGGATTGCTTTATTATTGGTTTAAAAAGTAAGTTTTATGGAGCTCATAGAGTTTTGCTGGAACTAAGTTGTGAATTTCCT
The DNA here is from genome assembly GCF_027409825.1 of Scomber japonicus. NCBI lineage: Eukaryota > Metazoa > Chordata > Actinopteri > Scombriformes > Scombridae > Scomber > Scomber japonicus. The sequence continues at coordinate 29,118,438 of NC_070579.1, read as the reverse complement.
GAACCAAGGGACACAGATCCAGGTGGAGTAGGTGTCACTTTATTTACATAGCACAATTTTATGTCGTCCAATACTACTTTTAAATAATTTCAATTGTCATGTCATGTTCATATTAATTTTAAATGTTCTTCTACATCATACAAGTACATTACTAAAAGGCAATGTAATATTTACAGTATATTCCTGCATAGGTGTTAAATGAGAAAGAACGCTGAGGAGAAGAAGGGGATTCATCTAAGAACAGCATACCCTACTGAATGACGGAGGATATACCGTGTGGACTTTTTACATCTGCTCAAGACATCTTCACATTGAGTAATTGACTCTCTGTAACTTGCAAGGAACCTTTAACTTCTGTAAGAAAAGTTTAGTCTGGGTTTTTTTGGAAACATTCTTTCAAACCGACAGTTTCTTCAGCGACTATGCCGTCAACAGGTCTTCAGCTGCTGGGCTTGGTCCTGGCTGTGCTGGGTTGGGTGTGTGGGGCACTGGTGTGTGCTGCTCCTCTGTGGCGTGTGTCTGCCTTCGTAGGTGGGGAGCTGGTTATTGCCCAGGTTTTGTGGGAAGGACTGTGGATGAACTGCCTGTCTCAGACCACGGGCCACATCCAGTGTAAGAGCTATGACTCCACCTTAGCTCTGCCCAAATCTGCCCAGGCTGCCCGGGGCCTAACTGTTCTCTCCCTGCTGCTCTGCCTACTAGCGCTTATGCTCGGGGTGACAGGGGCCAAATGTACTCACTGCATGGGTAATGGTAACCAGGCCTCCAAGGCGCGTCTTGCTAGGATAGCAGGGGTGCTCTTCCTTGTGGCTGGCCTGGCCTACTTGATACCCATCTGCTGGACCGCCTATGCGATAATCAAGGACTTCTATGATCCAAATGTTGCTGCACCTTTAAAAAGAGAGTTGGGACCAGCACTCTACTTGGGCTGGGGGGCTAGTGTGCTTCTCCTGCTGGGGGGTGCTCTGCTGCATGTCGGTTCCTCTCCAGCAGGAGGACGAGCGCTGCCTGTTTACGGAGGAGCAGCAAAGGACAACACACGTACAGGGGCAGCAGGAGAGGTGAAGCAACAGGAAAAATCTTTCGTATAAGATGATTTTATTGGACATATGAGATTCTAACAAACATGGGAGTCACCACTTTTTGAGAAAAGCCTGTGGAAATTGCAAGGTGTCAATACACTGCGAATACTCAGACTGTATTGTGTGCTATGTTGGTTACGTTATGAGGCTGAGTTAATCAATTCAATAATAAGTATCTAAGGGTTTCTAATAGAACACTATTTTGTGCTTCACTTAGTATCAGCGTGGGTGTTGAAATGAGATGTGGGAGGATTTTAGATGTTTAGATGGTTACTAATGTGTGTGACTTACATTTCTCAAATTCCACTCTGCCTCTGCTTGTGTGTTTGTGTATGTGTGTGTGTGTGAGTGAGTGGGTGATCTGTGTACAGAAGGCCAGTGTACATTGTATAGCTGTGTATGTTGATGTGGTCACTGAAAATGTGTGTGGGCAGTCAAAGTGCTGCTCTTTTTCTGATTTACTTTTTTAAGGCTTTTGTGTATTTGGGGGTTTCTAAGCTAATTTTTACCCTTTATAGTCATTGTTTTTTTCTGTTCTTATTTATTTCTTTATTCTTGTTTACATTTCTTTTTACTGTGGTTCTGTAATATAGATTGTATCCCCTTCTGTTGATGTCAGTTTGACGCTTGTATTGTTTTAGAGAAAGCTTGTTACTTTTTCATACAAAACATTATTATAAATGTTAACTTTATTTTTAGTAGTACTAGTTTGGCTAATTTAGTTTAACAAAATGAATGTATTGCTGATGTGAACAAACATGTGCCTTTTGCCCCATCAAGTGACTGCAGTATATCAGTGAATTATTTACCACAACAATTACCATAATATACTGTAAATATATTTACTGTATGTAATGTAGGACTAGGTTTAAAATTTGGTTTGGCTATGGTCAGAGTTAGGTTATAAATTCTACAGATGCAGCAAATGGTAGCTAAAAGTTGACGTAATAACATTATGCAGTATTACATTGACATAAGTGTGACATTGCATTATTCACCTTTTCTTTTTGTCAGTGACTATTAATGTTAATATATCATCACTTACACACAATAAATAGTTACGTTTGCTTTCCATTACGACTGCTTGTCTTCTAAACATTTAAACTTGTGAAAACAGGATGGATTCTGTGTTTATGTGCTGAATATATATGCTGAACTCTTTCACAGATGTTGTACACTTTTTCTATTTCTATGAATGTCACTCCAGTTATTCCCAAGATTTTTTCTGGAGGTTAAATAATTGGTTGCCACTAAAAGGACACTACTGTTCCAGAAAAATTTGTGACAAACTATTTTAGAAGATGCTAAGCAAGAAATCAGAACTATGAAAAGAATGCCGCCTGCACACACACCCCAAACCACCAATATGAGCCCAAACTATTATTTAACCACAATCAGTAGTGACAGCAGACATGATACACTTGGGGGCAGTAGACACTAAGTAAGTGATGTGCTCTCAACAGAAAGGACTTACCCTCTTATCCTTACCAAATGATATTACGACACCTATCCTGGTTATTTATAATCAGCAACAACTCACCATGGTAGTCCTATGATGTTAGTTTTTCTTGTTCTATGAAATGTGAAATATATGAAATCATTTAGTTGTTTTTTTTGTGTGTCTAAGCTTTGGTGATAGCTGATGTTGCCTCTTTACAGCCATGTTACATAGAAAACAAGTCTCAAAGTGTAAATTACCACACCTCCTCACCTCAACTTCTACTATTTGCTGGTACATGTTGATCTATCAGGTTAAACTGCTATAATTTTGCTCAGAGTGATCCAGATTTTTTATGTGTGGGAAAAAGTCCCTAGTACAGTAACTCTGCACAACACACACAAACTGATTTAAAGCACAGTGCAAAACGATGGCATGCAGAATCCCGCTGCTCTCTGGACTGTGCCAAAAGTGCATGCCTCTCTCTTGGAAAGGAACAAGTCTGTAACTTTCCTGATTAAGGCCTTTGTAATTCAAACCCTGCAAGTTTATTTTCAGTGTATGTCCTTCCTCTCCTCTCTAGCGATAATGAGAAAAGATAATTCTAGGAGGCCAAATGGATGAAAAGTAGGTGAAATTGCATAATTCAAATTTGAACATATGAAATTCTGACAAAATTTGGCATGTAGTATACGTCAATTGTAAGCATTAAAATAAGTACTCCCCTTTTAAACTTAGCTTCACCCACACTGATATCACACCAATGAGATCATTTTATGTCAATGTGATTAGTTATTAGTAGCTAATGATGATTTTTATTTAGTCTTCCAAATATAATTTGCAATTATTTTGTATTCAGAGGTATGAAGCACCAAAACTGACTAAGGAAAGTCAAAAATAACCTATAATAGCTTAATAAAAAAAGTCACTTACATAGGCCTAATTAAGAGTGTAATGGAGTGTGAAAACAACTCTTCTATTGTATTACTTCATTTTATGTTTCAACTCCTTAATTTCCCCCTTTCCCCCAAAAATATAATGATTTACCTATGTTCATTAGATTTGTGTGGCTTGCTAGCTTAACTGAAAACACTGGCTAAATTCAGTACCACTAGTCTTCTCAGCTAGCACCTTAGTTAATGCCAATTGTCTTCATAAACCTCTACCAAGTAATGTTAATCATATTATGTATTGTATATAATGTATAATACTCATACTATAACACTATAAAACCCCTGCAAAATACACAATAAACTCTTGTAACAGTAGCATTTTAGCTGGCAAGCTAATGCTAACAAAGATGGCTAGCTTGGCAGTACTAAGCTAGGTAGGTAGTTTGTATGATATATGGAGAAAGGAGACATATAAATAAAATATTTTAAGTTTTAATCTTTTCAACTGACAGGAGGAACATGAAACTATGGCTGCATTCACACTGCAAGCCAAAATCCGATTTTTAGCCAATATAGATTGGAACCAGATGGCTCCAAAAGTCTGAACAGTCATACAGTCATCACATGAGATTCGATTTTTGCAAACTAGATTGAAACCACCTTTGGGAGGTAGTTTCAAATCACATTTGGACAGATGTGTCTGAGTCTGAACAGCTCCAAACACTCATAGCATGTATTGTGTGATGATCACACAATACATGCTAGATGACGCCTCCACTCTAACAACGTTGCCACGGCAACCTGTCAGATTGGTCATTAATGTGGCCCATTCTGAACAGAGCCAAATCTGATTTGGACACTTGCTAAAAGCTGTGTGGAAAGTCAGGCCTAAAAATCAGATTTGAGAAGGAATCAGATTTGAATCAGATTTGCCTGCAGTGTGAACACAGCCAAATAGTAAGCTATCTGTAAACCCAACTGATCAAAGGTAAGGTATCGGCTAATACTCTTGACACCTTGACCTTCCACTACATTTGGTCAGCTGGACGCTCCAAAACAGAGTTATTAGAAATATTCAGTGTGCCTCACCACCTGTATCCAAATGTATGTAACTAAATAGCCTACATTTACAATTTGAAGTACTTGTACTTTAGTATTTCCATTGCATGCGGTAATGATAACATTACACATGCTACTGTGTCCTTTTATTCCATTAGATTGTACTGTTTAGTCGACATATAGTTGCTACTTATACTTCTCAGTTTAAGATTTTACATGAAATGATAATAAAAATAATACATTTTAATATTATGTTGTTTTAAATCATCATCTCTATTTTCTTTTTTTAAATGTGTTATGTAATTTCTATATTCTATAAACAAAGTGTAGTATTATTGTTAAAACAAAAATTGATACACAAAATATAATAAGATACAGTACCAGTAATCTCCCCATAGTGCACCTATAAAATTAGCCCCATAATGACAAACTATAACATTTAAATGCTGTAACGTGTATTCGACAGTAATGACAGCAAACAATATACTATACTAAAATAATATAACACTCCAAAAGAAGCCAGTCTACATGAATTTACCTACTTATAGGCCTACATTTGATATTTTTGATTACAGTATTTCTACATTTACTTAAGTAAAAGGTCTGAATACTTCTTTTACCACTGCTTGTATCCAGTCAAACGTGTTTTTTCATTAAATGGCACAGTACTGTACACTCTAAGTATTATTGTTTTATGTATTTAACGTTTTCTTTGACTTATTTAACACTGAAACGTGACAATCCAAAGTGTCTGTGATAAAACTTTGAATGTCGACATACATTACACACTAGTGTGATTTTTCATGGTCGTAACTGGCTCTTCTGCCTGGTTGAAAATATCGAGTATTGTCCTCTTAAAGAGACAGGCTGCATTTTTTGACTCTGCACAGCTGCAGGAAGGATGCGTGTCACTTTAAAACCCACATGACAGCTCGTAGTGGGGAAAGTGGAGTATGTGAGTTTGTGCTGTTCTGGACTTTAGCTTTCTCATACCCCGCCGTCGACCTTTGGATCTTCGGCCCCGGGGCGGGTAGGCAGCTCCGCGGTCCACGGTGGCAATTGGCTGCGCTCCCCTCCTCTGTGTACAGCTGCTTCCTATTGCGCCGTGCATCGTGGCAGCTACACAGCAGGCTGTGCACACGCACACAGTCTTTACATGCATACACGCACATGATGTGGCGTGAGTGTGCACGGTGTCGCCGGAGCCCAAAGTCCCCCGTACCGCGGCGCAGTCTCTTATCGGAATGTTTGAAGATTAACGAGGTTGTCTGTGTCCTGTAGAGACCACAAGCTACTGACAGCTGTACCCTACAGGCTAGGAAGGAGACAGAGCGGGCAGCCAGCACGTCGAGGCGGACTGAGATAAAGGAAGTCACCGCTGCAGTTGCACCGGACAACGCTAAATCACGGAGCCATGACCGAGAAACGGATGTCACGGTGGTACTTTGGTGGGCTGGCATCATGCGGGGCCGCTTGCTGCACGCATCCTCTGGATCTCCTCAAGGTGAGGGAGGTGAAGGGGGCAGTGGGTGACCCCCCCAGTGGTGTGCCGAGGGGTGCAGGCCTGAAAAGCAGGCTATGTCTTTCCAGTTATAGTTACAGATGGCACACTGCAGTTATTTACCTCCTGACGACTCACGTTACTGTGTGCCTATAAATTATCCTCAGTTGTAGTGAGCCTTTAGTGACCATGCCACAGCTAAGTTATCTCATGTTTCATGTGGTATCACTGCAATGTGTACTAGGATGTGCAAGGCTGTTAAAAGACAGAGGGCAGCAAATAAGGCACATGGCAAATGAGAGTATTGGTCAGCCAAATACAGCCAGTGAAAAACAGTTGAATTAAGTACTTACCTCAACATTTACATTTGATAGTTGTATGTTTAATTGAGATAAATATCTGGTGAGATCACACAGACCAGAGGAACACATGTTATTAACCCAGATGTCATTGCCTGACAGGAGGTGTGTGTGTGTGTGGGGGGGGATAGACATGTTCATTCTTGTTCATCTTTGCCTCAGCCCAATATACAGAGAGGAGATGAACACCAGTATACTTCACTTGCATGGTAACATTGAGGACAGCCTTAAATGACCCTGATGGGGCTAACTGGCTCTCAGGAAGTCATGTGGTGTGTAATTATGTAGACCATGCCAGCAATCTTTGCAAACCTCAGTTTGTACGAAAACTGACAGCTGTGGTGCATTTCTGCTCCATTTCTGCTCCAACCTGCTTGTTAGTTTGCGGTGCCACATAAAACTATAGTAAAAACACCCTGTTAAACTTGAAATAGACTTTTTTTTTTTTTTACATCGTTTAGTCTATGAGTTATTTCAGATTGTCTTCATCACTGCACTGCATATATTATTTCATTAACAGGACTGACAGAGAACTTAATATCCAGATTGAAAGCACATGACAGTATCTGGGTCAATATGTGGGACGACTTGGAAAAAGACAAAGAATGTGTCCTTCATGTGAGACTTTAGAGCGAGTGTGAGAAGTGTCATTAATCTACAAAATCACACAACTTGATACCCTCTCTCTGTTTAATTCCCTGTTGCAAAATACAGGTTAACTTGGTGGATTCTCTTGAGTTTTGATCTTATCAGCTGAAACAGTTTTAAAGAGATTAAGTAACCAAAAAGTGAGACTATTTTAAGGAGCTGTTGGCACCCTTTACTGAGAACGTTTTCATCAAAATAACCTGACACAATAACAAACAACCCCTTTTTAAAACCCCTATGAAAAGAAGATATGAAAGGTCATTTTTCATTTCCTCACCTTTTTTAAACCCAAGAGACTCAAACACAATGTTGAACAGTAGCATTCTGGGTCATATTCTTGCCTTGAGGTGATGGAGTTTACACTTCTCCTTGAAACTATTTGTGTAAATAATACTTTCTGTTGATTCTGTTGTTTGCTTGTCAACTTAAGCTATAGAACAGGAAAGTTTTGTTTTTTGTGCAGTTCCACCATCTCTTAGAAAAATATTTTTTCTTCAAGTCCTTAGTCCTCAGTTTCATGTTCAGTTAATCACTTTCCTCTAAATACACTGTAACTGAACACCTCATTTAGCCTTTGCCTTCTTGCACATTAGGGTGTTGTATGATAATGACCATTAGTGGACCACAGTGCTTATTGAGGACATAAGTTCATGCTGTGATAAAAGCAAACAACACTTAACAAAGTACATTGTACAAGGAAGATATTAAGACAATGACTTCCAAAGAACAATTTACACAGCAGTCATTTAGGGTTATTCCCACATGAATCATACAGAATGTGCCGTTGGGTGAGTTGAGTAGTGTGCAGGCCTTGAGTGCATTACTTTTAGCGTCTGAGGGTGACTCTTTCCCTCCAATGACATTGGCTACAACTGTCACCATGCTCAATCAATCAAACTATATTTATATAGCACCTTTCATACAGGTTAATGTAGTTCAAAGTGCTTCACAGTTGATTGACCAGTTTATAATAAGACAGAACAAGTATAGACCAAGGGCAACATAAAGAAAAAGAATAAAAATGACAAAGGAAGAAAGACAAAGAACAAATTACAAAGAACAGAACAACATTTTAAATCATGAAAACAGGTCAAGTAAAATTAGAATAAAAAGACTTTTTAAAAATGTTCTCAGATCCTCAGGCAGACTGTTCCAGCAGCCTGTAGCATAGTAGCTAAAGGTTTTACACTTTGGAACAACTAACAGACCCCTGCTAGAGGACCTGATGAGCCGTGCTGATTCAAATACTGTCAGCAGTTGAACTATATATGCCGGTGCAAGAGCATGAAGTGCTTTAAAAACAAGTAAAATCAATTTAAAATCAATATGGAAACTAATTGGTAACCAATGTAAGGACTTAAATTGGTTTAATGTATTCTCTTCTTCTGGTCCTGGTCAGCACTCGGATTACAGAATTCTGAATCAGTTGTAGTTGATTTAGGAGGGTTCATAGACTGTATGGGAGGGTTTAGAGTAGACCATAAAAACGTGCATTACAGTAGTCCACTGCTAGTGATAAGAGTACGATTAGTTTCTCAGTGTTACTCAGAGAGAGAAACGGTTGCACTTTAGCAATGTTTTTGATGTGATAAAATGCAGATTTGGTGACATGCCCCATATGAGTCTTGAAGTTCAACTCTGAGTCAAACATCAAGGTTTCTTGCTTGTTGGGTTGAGGCATGTCTAAGGGACTTTAATTTTGCGACCAGTTTCTCTCTCTGGGTTTCAGTTTTATCCTAGTTTAGCTGTAAAATGTTTTGTGACATCCAGACATTAATATTTAAAATATAATTAAAAAAGGGAGTCAATTGGTCCTATTCACTCAATATGCTTATAAACTGCCTCAAGTTCAATCTGAAGGTGAGAACTTAATCCTCAGTGATTTTGTTTTTTTTAAATCCTTGGGTCCATTGTGCCAGCAGAACAAAAGAGTGTATCACTGTCCAAACACTTACAGATTGCACTATGCTGTATCTGCTCATGTGATATCAGACAATTCAAACTGCTACACTTGCTGTCAGATGAGGAATGTGAGCAGTGTTGGATGTAAGTGACACCGCTTGGCCCCCAATCAAGACCAGTGCTTTCATGAGGACATACTCCACCCCGCTGGGTGAAGAAGAGGTCCTTCTTTTATTTAAATGCATCAAAAAGTTACCCCATGGACAGCAATGCTTCTCTCTCGGATGCTAGCTGACGCAGAGTAAACTATAGTAACATAATCAACAATACCCTGATCTTGGTGCACAAAAAGAGGAAATTATGTGTTTCACATGATGCTTCATCAGATTCACTCTGTACTTGATTGCCATCAAGTGTGCCTTTTAAATAATCAGGTTCTGATTAGCGGAGAATCCAACAGTTCACATTCATACAGCGTCTAATTTTCCAACACAAATACATTTCAAAAAGTCAATAATAGGCAATATCAATAGACACTAACACTAAAACTCATCCTCATTGAGTAAGCATCACTCATGCTCTCTGAACTATAAGCGAAGGGGCCTTGTGTATTTTACACAACTGCAACTTGAATGACACTGGTTAGTTTTTAAATTTCAAGGACAGCTAATACTTAAAAGAAGCAGTGTCACAATCAGTGTGACACTGAGTTACATAATGAAAAGAGGTTCAATGATTGTTTTTCACATAAATAAACCAGTGGTAACTTTTTTGCTCTAAGGCTTGGTGACATGGTAAAAATCATGATTGTGTATGTTTTCTAATATCGTGATGAAAATATATTTTTAAAATGATAAAAGCAACAAAAAGTGTCCCACTGTTATATACTACATGAGATCAAGTCTTCCTACAGGTAAAACAAAACTTGAGTAACTAATTTAGTTAATTTTTGATTACAGCTTGCTTAGTCTTTAATTTAGGTAAAGATTATTATGCTGACAGTTGGTAAATGATAAAATGATCACTCAGCCCTCGTATGCTGCATAAATATCAAATTTGGCCCAACACATGCATGAATCAAATGACATTATTGCACATTGCCATTGTAGAATGAAAAACAAACAAACATGAAAATACAGCCAACCTCCAAGCTGTTACCTCTGTCTCAGGACAGTGAAGCAGATGATGAGCTTAAAAAGTTAATGGCTTTATAATGCAGGACCACATTCCTGTAAAAGCAGCAGCTAAAGAGGGCGAGGGAGGAATAGAGAGAGAGTACAGAACATGTGAATGTGCTTTTCAGCAAGGAAGTAGGGCTTTAATAAACAGACATCACATGGTAGAGTGCCGAGTCATGTTTTAAAGATTTCCTCTTTGCGTTAACTCAGACATCTTTTAAACCATTTGATATGCTGCTTTCTTAATCTCTTGAACTGATGCAACACAGTTTGTCTGGGTTCACCTAAAAAAAAATCAGGCATTGAGCCAAACAAACTCATCTGAGTATAATATTTCACCACCATGCATGAGTGGACATGAGCATGCACACGTAAGTGGCTGATGGCTCAGCATGGTGTCTAAACGTGTTTTTGAGCACACACACACTTTGTGATAACCTTTATCAGAGCTTTAAAGAAAACTACAAAGTTACAGCTCAGTTAAAATGAATTCTGTCAACTTGTGGTTTAAATGAAGTTATTGTTTAAGGATTTTTTTTTCCTCAGTGTAAATAAATAAGTAATGTCCAGTAATTAAAGATGCTTACAGATTTTTAGCAGCATCATCACTTTGGTCCTGAATGAAGTATCTTGACAAATATTGGACGAGTGTGGTGCTAATTAGCAAATGTTAGCATGCTAACACGCTAAACTAAGGTGGTACTGATCAGTTGTTACATTGTCTGTGTAAGCTTGTCTGTGTGCTGATGTAAGCATATAGCTCAAAGCTTCACTGTGCAAAAATACGGCCACACAGATGTTTTCATTTCTTCTTTGAGAGGTCATGTGATGAAAGAAAAGTCCATTGAAATGGACAGGTACTGGTGAAGGAATTTGCCAGAAAAATAAGAAGTTTAAGCAATTTTTGAGGGACCCTTTGACACAAGCCAGGTTTGACACTGAACGTTATTGTTACAAATGATGACTCATAGTACAAAATATTTGAAAACATACATTTTCATGATGACAGCAGCATATGTTACATATGCATATGTGACAGTATCGTAATACATTTCCTTTTTTTGAAACCAGTAGTTCTCCCAAACCTCAATCTTTCCTCCAAGGTCAGTGCTGATAGTCTGAGACTCAGCGAGATGAAGGATGTTTTGGGATTCGTGGGTGCTTTAAACAATTGTTTGGTCACTTAGTGTTTAATAAAATAGATTAAATTATTAAAAGAATGATGAGCAGAATCAAGTGTCCCTTCAAAGACAGCCAGTGATGGGACAAGAAAAACACTGATGTTTGAAGGACTCTGTGGCCTTCAAACTCAAATACTGATTAGAAAAGAGGACAAAGGCCACATTGTAGAGCTACTGATCACCTCAGACAAGGATAACTAACACACACACACACACACACACTGTTACGACCTTTAGAAGTCTTTGGTATAATATTATAACAGTCTGTGTTACATTATTAAGTCTGAGACACTTAACCCGATGATATCATAGTGATTTCATTAGCAAATAAAAAAAGAAAGCCTGCATTACAAACTGGAAGTGTGGGGTTTTAAAGACGTAGGCAGAGAGAGTTGCATTATGGGAAGTGTAGGATTCAGTGTTTTTTAGCCACACTAAGGATAAAATGGGTTCAGCATATCAGCATATTTAAACCGCACCAAATGATTATTTTCATTATTGGTTCATCTGTTGATTATTTTCTGTTGTAATCAGTTAGTTATTTGGTCCATAAAATGTGAGAAAATATGGCAAAATATGTAAATCATAGTTTCCCAAAGCCAGCATCCTCATATGTCTTGTCCCAATCAACAGTCCACAACCTAAGATACTCAGTTTACTGTCATATAGAACTAAAGAAACCAGAAAATACTCATATTTGAGAAACTGGACTCCTTTTTCTTAAAAAAAAGCATTATCACCAACTATTAAATGAATCACCAACTATTTAATAGTTAGCAACCAATAATGCAATCATTGCAGCTTCACTGGACTACTCCTTTTGACAGTATTGACACATTTCATTACCTACATTTTAGAAACTCCACCAAATGGAACGACAGAAGGAAAAAAAGGACTGTGTATTGTTGTGCCGTGCATGTCTAGATTTGAAGTTATTGAACATAGCATCAATCTTACCCCATGACTGTTTTTCCAGGTACACCTGCAGACACAGCATGAGGTGAAGATGAGGATGATGGGGATGGCTGTTCATGTGGTGAAGAACAACGGAGTGCTGGCTCTTTACAACGGCCTTTCTGCTTCCCTTTGTCGACAGGTGTGTTTGTGTATGTGTGGCTAAGTGCTTTTGAACATGTTGTGCTTTTGAACATTGTATAACCCTGCAAGTTTCATCAGTATTATGGAATTGTAGTATGTATGTAGTGTTTTTTTCTGGTCAGAGGAAGTAGTAGTAGCAGTCGACTCATTAGGTTTGCTGTTTAAACAGGAAAAATGACTTTGTCCACACCCTTAACTTTGCACGCTACCAAGATAATTTTTATCAATGCATTGTGTTGCCCTACAAGAGGAAAAGTCAGTGTGCTGACAAAGCCTCCTTTTTCCTTTTGTAGACATCTGTTAGATGTGTGCACTACTCCCCTGAAAATGAAATGTCATGTTGTAATACTGACCTCACATGATAGAATTATTAGCACATGAACAAATATTGAGTTGTGGTAGCTGAGTAAAGCAGTATGTTGACCATGCAGGTTGTAAGATCCCTGAGGCACCTTTGTTACTATCGTCTCCCCCTAGTGGTTAAAAAGGAAATAATGATGAGGACAGAAAAGAAAAGAGCCCTCTGCTGGACTGATTTGTTTCTGTCTCTCTCCTCTCAGATGTCCTATTCCCTCACTAGGTTTGCCATCTATGAGACAGTGAGGGACATGATAGGCAGCACAAGCAAGGGCCCCATGCCCTTCTACCAGAAGGTCCTGCTGGGAGCCTTTGGAGGTGGGAACAAACACTCATACACACACACACACAGACACACACTCTCTGATTTGCCCCCACTGTCTCACATCCAGTCTCTTCCCACCAAGTTTGTGTGCCAACAAGGTTTCTCTGCCAACAGGTTTCACTGGTGGGTTTATTGGCACGCCGGCAGACATGGTGAATGTCAGGTAACATGACATGACACTACTCATGTTTGCATTAATGTACACTCAGTGAAAAGGTTTATTTTTTGGTCCTGGCTATAGGACAATAAATAGCATTCTGGTTTTGCTTCTAGGATGCAGAATGACATGAAACTACCACTGGAACAGAGGAGAAAGTGAGTGTTGTCACTAACATATATCTGAAAATCACCAATGAAGACTTTCCAACTGTTTTTTTTTCATGTTTAACCTTTTAATGTGTGCGTTTCCTGCAGCTATAAACATGCCATCGATGGACTCTTCAGAGTCTTCAGAGAAGGTAAATCCCAAGCAGAACATTATACAACATGTAACTTAATGCAAAGCACACAGGAGCATCATCCCTGACCTCTGACCTGTGTCCTGTCTTGCAGAGGGTGTGAGGAAATTGTTCTCAGGAGCCACCATGGCCTCCAGCAGAGGAGCGCTGGTCACTGTCGGTCAGGTGAGTCACATTCCTCACAGCCTGGTGATAGGCTGAATTCATCATTATGAACCTTTTGGAGTGTTTTTTTGGTATTGCAATAGAAAACTTCCTTTTTTAATGCTTCTAGGTGTTTCTTAGACAAGTGAAGAGCAACGATTGTTTCTTCATGTCATTTAATTCTCTGTTTATTCTACCTGCGCTAACAAATTCATAAAATACATCTTACATTATGAAGAAGATTTTTATTAGTCACATTAAATGGTACATCAAATTAATTAAGTACATTCTGTAATACGATTACTGGTTTGAATTGATTTAAATTAAAGGTACATTAATATATCATTGCTGAGTCAATTTCGTAGATGAATAGGCTGCTTGCTCAAATGGTTCCATTATAATGAATGCATTATACATGACTCCATACAGCCTCAGCATCACTTAACTCTTTCAAAGTCTGTATTGGTTAAGCCTTCCAATGGAAACAGGCTTCATGCTGTAGCAACAGGGCTGCCATTCACATCCAATTAGTTCAAAACATTCATCAATCCAATTAATACTTGTACAAATTAATTGTTCATCACAGGTGTGAATACCCATAATCTTGCGTTGTGTAAAATACATCGTAGGTGTCAGTCAGCCATCAGTCTCTTATCCCCAGACCCTTTATCTACAGTACTACACAGCATCAGGAGAGTGACAGTAAGATGTTATAGATTATTTTTTCCTTTTTTAAATGCCATCAAAATATATGTGACCTGTGTCTTCATTGAATACCCAACATCCTCAGGTAGTTGTAGAAAACTCCTGGCAGTGCATTGCTGTGTGTCTCATTTAGTTAGTTTATTTTTTCCTTAAAGCCTGTGGGCTGCCAAAAAGTTAGACATCTGCAAATTCTCAAACCATCCCAGGAAAATGCTCCTCACAGCATAACAGAGCCACCGGATCCCCTCACTGTAGGGGTCAAACATTCAGACCTGTACCGGTTTTTCCTTTAATTTGTCACACGTCTGTATGAGAGCAATGTTTCACATCACGGCAGACCTGATTTGAAAGCAGTGAATGATTGTGAGTATTTGAGTCTTCTCATGACATGGTGGCAGCACGCAGTGAGGTAATTTGATTTCATCTCCAAGCTGTTCCCTTCCCATGAGTAATATCAAGCCAGTTGTTTCCTGAGGCTCATTACACACAGTTATGGGGAAGTCAGCCTGTTGTGAGAATGAGAAATGGGGCTTCATGTGGTAAAGTACATCAGCACTGATTGTTCTTCATGTTTTTTTCTATTATCATTAAATCTTTTTTTTTCCCTTCATAGTTGGCGTGTTACGACCAGGCCAAGCAGCTCGTGTTGGGAACAGGGATGATGGGAGACAACATTTTAACACACTTTCTTTCCAGCTTCATTGCTGTAAGTATCAGCCTGCTTTAAAGGTTTGACTGGTGTCTACTGGAAGACTGATATCGTCAATGAAAAGTTTTTTTTTTTCATCCAACTGATCTCTGTGTGATCTCTTTAGGGAGGCTGTGCTACATTCTTGTGTCAACCATTGGATGTGCTAAAGACGAGGCTGATGAACTCGAAGGGAGAGTACACAGTAAGTCCTTATCTCTCATCATTGTCTCCTCTAATCCTTTCATTCCTTTCCATCTCTGCTTATCTGTCTTCTCCATTTGTCGGAGTTCATTCTAACCCAACATGTCTCTCTCTTCAGGGGGTGAAACATTGCTTGCAAGAAACTGCCAAGCTGGGCCCTCTGGCATTTTACAAGGTTAGAAATCAGTCCTACACATATACACAGTCACTGCTGATGCTTATTTAGTGCCAGTTTTAATCAGAGGGGATTTACAAGCATGATTTATCATTAAAGTCTTTTTACTTCCTGTCAGGAACTCTTTTGAATGAACCTATTCATCTGAACCAGTTAGTGCAGTTTCTTGGCTGTAATGGGCAGTCAAACAGTCTCACCATTCAAGTCAGAAGAATTGAGTTGTTAAAGAAACAAGAAACAAGAAACTGCAAACATCATCTCAGAGTTTAAAAGTGACAAACCTGGACCAAGTGCCCAATCACTGATATGTCTACTGACAATGGGGCAATACTGACATTGAACTGCATCATTAAGGAGCATGACAATTGCTAACCAGTTGTCAGTTAACAACAATACAATTTGTTAGAATACTTGAAGTCAATGCTAAAGAAGTATTGTGTTTTTAAGTTCAGATTCTTGCACACAGCCCAGAGCTCTACCATAGTTTTAAATAGTTTAGTACCTGTCATAGTTAAACACTCTTTGAGGGCTCTTTGAGTGTGCCTTAATAGAGATGGAGAGTGTAAAGTCTTATAAGGAGGCTTTAAAACGATAGATGTAATTGGAATAAAAAACTACAAATTGTAATCTGCTACCTCATTTTTTGCAGGGATTGGTCCCAGCAGGGATCCGCTTGATTCCTCACACAGTGCTCACCTTCATCTTCCTCGAACAGCTCAAACAAAACTTTGGCATTCGCATCATCTCCTGAGTAAGCTCTCTGTGAACGGCCAGTCTTCAACCCCCACGGACACTATCAGTGCTGCTCACGACGCCCTGTCATAGCTCCGCTCTTACCATTTACAAGAAAAGAAGGGAAAAAAGGAAGTCATGTGCAGTTTTATGGGCTTGTGCATGTTTTCTTTTCCTTTTTGTTCTACCTCTGTCTCACAGCTAGAAGCAAAATGATTTTTTCAAAATGAACAGCACCACCTTCTGGGAGTGACTAATACTAGAACAGCAGATGATTTACTCAGTGTAGAATATCAACATGATGCCAAGAAAGAAGCTAAATGTAAAGGTGATGGTAATGGGATGATTAGAATGACCTGCCAACTTCAGAGAGAAGATTAAAATGAGCTCTAGCAGATGTATAATGTAGGTGTCCATTATAATTTCAGGTACAGTTAGTGTCAGGATGAGACATATACTCAGATTCAGTGTTAATTTTGAGTTTAAGATACCCTATCACTGTCATGATGATGGCAGACTAAATATTGTCTTTGACTAATTCCAAATCAAATTTGTGATTTATGTTTTAATCTCTGCAGTAAAACTCAATCTACCAGTGGTGTATAGCAGACATGTGTTTCTTATAGTCCTCAAAAACACTTCACTAGGCCAAAACTGTGTCGATGATTTATTGCAAAGTACAAATTGTACTTGAAAAGCTGTTAACTAACACAACGTAGCCTTGATATCAGTGCCATTCTGACCAGACCAGACTGTCTATATTTCACAAAAGCCATTACTAAGACATGACTTACTGAACTGTTGTGAAAATACTTAGTAATCATTCCCACTAGTGGTGACCAAGTGTGATGCACCCTACATTTTACAGTGTTAATTTTTTTTTTTTTTTTGTATTCTTATTACCTAAATATTATTTTAGAACTGGAAATCAGCTACTAATTGGTTCAGGTGTCATTAACTTTTACCCCTTTGCTTCATTCCAATCCACTGTCATCATTTCACTCTCAAATCTTTTGGAAAGAGAGGAGGACCAAGCTTGTTTGTCTCATGTTTTTAAGCAAGGTGAGAGTTAGTGGGGGAAAACTGTGAAGCAGATGATGACTTTTTTTCTTATTATTATTATTAACATAATTTCTGTACGACCACTTGATCTCTAAAATCTTTCTGTTTGAATAGAGATGCCTGTTGATGAAGCCTGTAGAGAACTGCTGTACGGTACAAGTGTACATGTAACATTTCCACCTGTAATGTTACTGTTTTGTTTTAGCTGAATGCATGTCAGACTTTATGACTCAGGATGCTACTCTGTTTTATAAGGCACTTTATGAAAACCCTGGATTCGTACTGACTAACCTGCTGCGTAGAAACACATGCTGTTTACTTAAACATGTTATGAAAGTATATATGAAAATGTTTTGAAATTAAAATGTTAATGGTTACTTTAGAGAGCTGTCTGGGATGTTTTACAGCCCTCGTCAGATATTGTCCCATGATAAGTTTGATAACATTTTATTTTACAGGTCCTTTTAATTTTATGCAAATGTACTGGAAATGTTCTTTGTAATTTAAGACATTATACAGAAAGGTGGAGGAAGGTGGTGGTGGAATTTGGTAAAAACAACAACATTTGAACTCAAATATAGTGAGATGGCAATTACAAACTAAACCTACTTGATACGTTTTTTTTTTTCTTTTAATTTGTACCAAATTGTACCCTCTTATTAAAATGTCCAATACATTAACTGTTTAATACCTGCAAATTACTAAATTAGTAAATTAGTATAAAATGAAGGGCCTGTATTATAAAGTGTTATACATATTTCACCTTGGTTCAGTAATTTAATGGTGAAATTTAGCATTTCTGTGCTGTGCCTGCTATGTTGCCTTATAGTATATGCCCTGCAGGGGGCATTATAGTTATGTGTGAATGATATCAATACTAACAGCCTGAAAAATCCTCCTATGAGCATTGTAATAACCCTGCACCTTCATCCCAGGATAATTTAAAAAGAGAGCCACAAGCTCAGTGCAGCCTGAGAGAATGACTTTGCAGTGCATGTTCTTATGTTCAAGAGCTCCTCAGCTATGAGAGTTATTGTAAGAGCAGCCATAACAAGTTATGGTAAGCCCTACTTTATGAACACAGAAATAAAACTGGAGGGACCCGCAGTGTGAATTTTGTAGATCATTAATGAATTTTGGAATTAAAATGCTAATGGAAAATATGTCTGTTGTGCTGTTTTCAAATACAATATGTCATGCTATACACTTTTATTTGGGTTGTAAATCAAGTTGCTGTAGACAATTTTTATTATTATTTTTATTTCATGAGTCAGCAGCTGAGTCCTCCGGCCATGAGTTAAATCCACATCATATAATAGATGGGGTTTCTGTGTTTTCTGCTGCCGTGGACTTACAGTACAATGATGCTGGCCGTGACTGAATCAAGCATCACCCTCTGGGATTCACCCTCATTAGTAGAAGGACATAGGTTACTGTTTGCTCTGCTAGTCCTTTACATGAAACCTAAGATCAGTTCTAATTTTGCAGAGTTACGGCCTCGCAGTCTGCACCATGTGGCAGTTCCATCTACAGTTAAGAGATATTCAGCCATAATGATGAATGACTGCAGTGTGACTCTGTCCTTGTGCTTCAATGAACACTGCTGCATATTGCTTTATTAATACTATCCATCACATGCAAAGTGGTAATGACTGTGACCATTCACCTCTATCTTCACATGTATGTGTAGGAATTCATGAGCTGTAGGCATCTGCACCCATTCTGCTTATTCACAGTCCTCAGGAGTGCTATTGCTGCACATGTGAAAAGGAAAAGCAAGCCTGCCTAAATGACGTGATGTTTTCACTTCAGACAGGATGCAGTTTGATTTCAGGAGGAACCATCAAACTATAAATCTGTGTGCTGTGTCTATAAATAGACCATGAGCTGTAGATCACACACTGATCACATGCATACAAAAGGAATCAAAAGATATGTCAAAAGAGGAGTCTTCTTTTCCTTTGTCTTCCTTTGTTTCTATGTTAGTTCATTACTTTCTTATGAGTGCACAATATGAATTGATAATGTGCCATGTGTAATTCTTAATTTTTAATAATTGTAACCAGTAGTAGTAGTAGTGATGGAGGTCATGTGGTTCCGGTCCTCTTCTGTTTTGGTGGTATCTGGAAGCTGCTTGACATCTTCTTCATCACATTCTTCATATATTATAAATGCATTATAATATTGCTTCTGTTCAATGCTGTATTCTGTAATTTGTTCTCTTGTTCTATTCTTAACACACATCTCATGCACGTTTGTCTTTACTCTGTTGCTCTTCCTGAGGTTCTGTTGTTTTGTGTTGTTTTTTCAGGGCGTTTTTTCTTATTTGACTAAGGATCTAAGGACAAGAGGTGTTGAATTGTACAGACTATAAAGCCCTCTGAGGCACATTTGTGATTTTTGGCTATACCAATAAAATTTGACTAAAAAGAGGCCGAGGGGTTGGTTTAGTTTAGTTTACTAGGATCTTCATTGGCTATTAGAGATGGTAATAGTTTTTTTCCTTCTATCCTTCCACACAGCAACATATATATATGATATGATTTTAGTCTTAAAAAAAAAAAAATTCTCTCAAGGTCAGTAGCTCTAAAATGACATTGCTCTGTACATCACTGTTCTCCTTGTTACATTTGATGTAGGTCTGGGCATTGTGAATTGAACCATCACTACATGCCTGGTGTTATAACTATGTCTGTTACAAGTGTAATGTATAAGATCATATAAGCAGTTGGGTGTTGTCTTTAAACAAATATTAGTAGCGTGTAACAAGCTGGCAATCTGTGTTCTACCATTAACCTTGAAAGGCTCTGACGCATTTTTAAAATGTTGAACTGGCTTTTGCACGCACAAACAAATCATGCTTCCCTATTTTGGGCTATTTGTGGTTTCCTCAGATCCTTTTAAGCTGCACTGGACAATAATCAAGGTGGGACAGCATCAAAGTCTGGATAACCTGGACAGCAGAAGTTGGTGTGCATGTCTCTTAATCATGGACAGCCCCCTTCCCATTTTTCTAAATATGAGTGGACCAAGATAGATGACTGTCTAATGTGATGCCAAGTAATTTTGTTTCGCATACTTGTTAAATTCCCAAACCTCAGAGATAAATTGAGTTTTGGGTTTGACTTTAACATGTGATACGAGCCAAAGACAACAGATTTCATTTGATGTTTAGGACTATCCTGTTATCAATAACCCAATCTGAAATAAGTTGTACCTCCTTGTTTAGAGCTACAGAAATTAGTAGATGACATATACACTGCTGTGTCATTTGCATACATGGCCACATTGGCCCTCTCTCTAAGACTAGGGGCAGGGAGGGATTGTTTGTGAATATGGTAAATAGTAATGGCCCCAGGCAGCTCCCTTGTGGAATGCCAGAATGTACATATGTGATATCTGATCCGATCGATTGCCATGAAAGAAGACTCCTGCGATCTGGTGGATAAGAAGCTTTTTATCCACTTTTTGAGAAACCATAATAGGAGAGTTTGTGTAACAGTAGATTGTGATCAATAACAACAAAGGCAGCAGTGAAATCCAACAATACTGAGCCTTCTATTCCCTTACTGTCCACCTTCCGTAGACACCGTAGTCACCTGCTATCTGCAGAGGCGGTCCTGGCTAGTTTTGCGCCCTGGGCGGACAGACCCCCCCCCCCAACACACGCACAATATTGAACTAATTATGTTATTTTATTACATATGTTATTAAATACAAAAATTAACAAGAACAGAGAAAGAAATTAAGATAAATAAATGACATGTAGTATGTTAACGCCAATGTAAATTGCACAAATCTTCACCACACAAAAATAAGGTGAATAAATGAAAGATAGTATGTAAAACTTTTTTTTTTTTTTTTTGCATTTTATTTATTTATTTATTGCATTGCATTTCACATAACCCAATAACTTACATGTAGCTATAACGGGTCTGTATTAATTTTATAAATGTATTACTATTTATTTGGAAGCAGCCAGATTCCAGGAGATTGTATCTCATTTGCGGGCGTCAGGGAGCCGCTATCAATATGCTGGAACTTCCGGGAGAGTTGGGATGTCTGAGTGTGTTTTTAATACAAAGTAGCGTGGGCTATTCGAAGTGTTTTCAGTTTCATCCATTTTTTGAGACTCTGAAGTGTATTTGACATTTTAGCTTCCAAAGCTCCGCTGCCTTATACCCTCTCTAACTCTGGTCCTGCGCTGTGCTCAGTGTGCTGTGTGAGAGGGGGAGTGGCCAGCGGCTAGAGCGGCAGCAGCAAATGTGTGCTTCTTTTACCAATATATTTATCTATATCTTTTACATTTCTTATCCAAACAACGTCAAACTTGGCACTGCACTTACTCGTAGCAAGACACCTGTCACGTTTGAAATCAATCGGATGAACGGTTCAAGAGATATGCGAATAACAGACAGACAGACAGATGTTCCTGTCATTTATAGATAGACGAGAGATATGCGAATAACAGACAGACAGACAGATGTTCCTGTCATTTATACTGTAGATAGATATTCTTTCTTAAATATTTACTTTGCAGGTGAAGGAATCAGTAAAGTATTAAGAAATGTCGCGTGGCTCAGCTTCAATAACGCCAGCTTCAATAAATGATGAAACTTTATTAGAACCCCCCACAATAGATAACATTTTCCTATCAATATTTCTTTGTGCCACACTATTTTTCAGTTCATTGTTAATCCAAGGTGCTCTCGCTGTTTTTACATTATGTTTTTTAATTGGAACATGACAGTCAGCTACTGACAATAATAACTCCAAAAAACTAATTCAGGGCTAGCTCTGGATTCTTCTCTTATGCAATATGCCATGTTTGGTTTTTTTTTTTCAGTTCTTTTAAAAATAAGTCCTCACTGAAGTTATGTAAGATATTTTACAGATTACTTTTGGAACTGCTTTTGAATTTTTCAATATTGTAGTCAGTGCAGCTCATAGGCACTGAAATCACAGATGAGCACAAACCAGCTGCATTTGGATAAATATAGTCAATACAGGTAGAGGGGTTGCCAGTTATGACCTTTTGAATTCTGGTAGTCTGGTTAACTAACTGTGTTAAGTTGAATGTAGCATGGAGTGTCTTTTTAAGTGAGCATGTTGTGGAGAACCAGTTAATAATCAGATCTCCCATCACATATAATTCCTTGTGATGGACACCCTGTCCATCTCACATACATTGATGTGGGTGTGGTTAAGGAGATAATATGATATGCTGTATAATGTATTTATTTTACGTTTATAATTCCTATTTTTTCTTTGTCTCTCTCTCTCTGGTTCAGTTCATTTTGCCAGTACAAAATACAAAGCAGAAAAACAGTCTACAGTAACTGATCAATAGATCAGTCCAGCAGTCCAGCATCTGTGATATTTCAATTGCTTAAATAAAGAAATAAAAACCTTTCCCAAACTCAATTTCACATGAAGCAACCCTCTCTGGACGACAGTTGAACCATGATATTCAATGAAATGTTAACAATTATTTTACCTTTTCTGTTGTATTGTGTTACTGTATAGGGAAAATATCAACACTGATTTGTTTTCTGTATTTCCTGATTGAGTCATCCTGATATAGGAGACATGTTGGTTTTTCAGACAACGGCACGAATACAGATGAATAGATTGAATTCAATATCTGTAAAAAAGGAAAAAAAGAAAGAAAGAAAAAATGTGGAAAAAAACACCTCTCATAATTCTTCAGGTCAGGACTGAGTTATGGCAACAGTTGTGCCATCTGCAACTGACAGTAATCAGAAAATATGGGTCACTTCTGTTTTCCCTGGTCAGTGTAATAAAGTTATATTCATTACAGCAAATTATTTAATTTAATCTTCAAATGTCTTAATTATTGTTCTTGACTATCATCACTGTTTTCTCAACAAGACAGTCAAAATGAAGAGGGGAAATAAAAAAAGATTTATAACAGGTTGGACTCAAGTTGAGCAGACCAATAGTGTGAAGGACCTGGACACGGGAACAAACGTTTGCCCATTCAAGTCATAGAAGGTGAAAGATACAAAGCCATATTCATAAACAGGTAGGTAAGTTGAGTTTCTCCTTATAATTTTGACTTTTGTACATTTGTATGAAAGAGAGAGCTGGTGACAGAGGCTGTGAAATTGTTTTAAGGGATTTTGACATCACAAGGTTATTGTTATTTAATTAAAATGGAACATTTGGAGTAAAGTTTTGTTTTTAGAAGTATGATTCACAAATGTACCAGTATATACTTCATAGGATAAATACGCTGCACCAACTCTACTGAGTTTTTCTTAAGCCTCTTTTGCTGTAGCTCTTTGGCTTTACTCTAGATTTACTGTTAGGTTCACTGTAAGTGCTCATATTAACCTAGTTTCCAGCAGCAGCGGGCAGCTGTTTTCCATGAAAACAAAATTTGGTACAAATTATAATAAAAAAACTGAAAAAAAATGATACGTTGGTTTAGTTGGTGCCCACTGCACAAAACTTGTCCTACACAGAATGGCAGACAAATTAGTGACTAACTGGTGAAGAAAATGTAACAACTATCAGCTCCAGATATGTCAGAGTAGTTTGTTTGTTAGCTAGTTGTGGAGTATAAGTCTAAAATGGCCAGAAAAAGTCAACTCATTGCCCATAGACCTCTGACAGAGTGAAAACTTCCATTCATTCAGCTCTGTCAATTTTGTGGTTGATTTGTTTCAACATCAGCATCTGCTGAGTGAATGGAAGTTATCACTCTATCTCTGAAATGGTAACATTTTTAACTGCATGAGTGTTATTCCTGCTCACGGAGGGCTGTGAGTAGGAATAATAAAGTTATTCCTCACTTCACTGGCCAGCTAATCTGAGCATCATAGAGGGCTCAGAGAAAAGTGATTGTGTGAGTTGTGGCTGCAGGGACAGATATTACTTCAAAGGTCACAGTGAAACCTTGGCGAGAGAGTGAAGGAGCATTAATAATTTTCTGCCTGTTACTCAGAAAACAGTAACCGGACTGGTTAGAGGTAAATTTGGAATATGATGAACTGCATCGTGCAAACATGATGTGAAATACTTAGTGTATGTGATTTAAGATACAACTGAAGACACATTAACCACTTCACACACGCCCCTGTTTTTTATGCTGTTAGCCTAAACGACATGCCCAAGTTGTGAGCAGCACAGATCCCACATAGTTTGAGACTAAGAGATGTGTCTGGTATCATTGGAAAGGAAACACTCTCAGGATTCTTGTAAAAGTCTGTGTGATTCTGTGACTTACTGACAAAGAGTGGCAGAGGTTACAATGATGGGGTTGTTTACTCGCCCATAGGTTTGCCTTTACAATGACATGTGTACAGACATCTCAGCGGATATAGACACAATGAGGCCAGAGCCACAGGTCTTGGCTTCATGCAGTCCAAATTTGGAGTCAAAAGACCAAAAGATGAATTTTTCAGAATTATTTTTCAACAGGTATGTCCATGCGTTTTGCTCAGGTCCTTTTTGGAGACTCCAAATGGACACTTGGTTACCAAAGCTGTATAACCGCAATCAAACACCTATAACTTCACACCCCCTTTGCCTACAATCAAAATCTTGGTCTCTAATGAAAGCTGACGCCATATTATTATTATTATTAATATTATTATTATTACATATAACCATATTTTTTTATTTGGCCATATCTATCTATCTATCTATCTGTTTATGTTGTTATAAGTCATATGTTAAGTCGAAGAAGAACCAACCGTGTACCAAAATGCCGTGTGCGTAATGATATATGGTTCAACTCTTTTACGCACAGGGCGCACGCCGGTTATGCTTGGAGTTTGTTTATGGACAGCCAAACTTAATAGCTTAGTGTCATACACCGTTTGAAACCTCTGACTATTGGCTAAAAGGTTATCAACTTCATTTCACCGAATATTTCCATAGGCTAGAACAGCAGTCAATCAAAGCCATGTCGTCATTGTTGTCGGTCACATGTCCTCATTGGCTTTGGAGACATGGGCTGTGTCTCAATTTGGACCCAACTGCGAGGCTGCATCCTCGAAGGACGCGGCCTTTGCGGCCTTCGAAGGATACATCCTTGAGGAACCTCCGAAGGACGCATCAACCGTTGTGAAATGAGACGGTCTAGCCTTCGAGGCATTTCCTGGTTGCGTCACCAGCTGTTCCCTCCCATAAGACGAGAAAGACGTCTCGACCGAAAAGACGGAGAAAAAGCTGACAAAATTATAAGAGAGAAGAAAGGAGAAGAATAAAGGAAAGGAGAAGAAAGAAGGAAAACACACAAGAAAGAAAGAAAGAAGGAAAACACACAAGAGAAAGAATAATAAAATAATAATAATCTGTAAATAGTTATTTCTGATGTAATTTTTGTAAATAGTGTTTCATCACTTGATAATAAAAGAAAATATTTAATCCCTTGTTCTTCCTGAACAGTAGCACTTTATGCAACCCTGTTATAAATTGTACTGAAGTTGTAAATACTAAATGGAATAGACGTGTAACAATGAACAATATTTTTTATTTAATAACAACATAAAACATCAAAATCTTCACAATCAAATAAAAAATAAAGAAAAATCATAAATAAACACAGTTCATAAATAAAATCAAATTAAACACATCTATATAGATTTATATTTATTTTTCTATTACTTTTTCCAGGAGAGAGAAGAGCCTCTCCATCCTGTCTTTCCCCTCCTGCTCCCTCCTCTCCTCTGCCTCATTTTGCCTTCTCATGTCCTCCTTTATGAGGTCAAGGAGGTCATCCTCCCTCCTCCTCTTCCTCCTGGGCCCTGGCTGGTCGTACTCCTCCTCCTCCTCCTCTTCACTCTCCTGCTCACCCACTGCGGCACTTGGCCCTGGTGTGTCCTCACGGATGGAGGCAATGAGGACAGGGGGGGCAATAGATGGCCTCTGCCCCAGTACCTCATCCATGAGGACAAACCACGGCCAAGTGCCAGCAGTGGGCTTGCCACTGGCCCCCTCCCCTGTCCCTGGATATTTGCAATCCTAAGGCAGTGGAAATCAATCATGTCAGCAATTTTCAGCAAAAGTATTTAGTAACAGTAAAACTAATCCAAACCTGTAGGCTACCTATTTTATTTATTTTTCTTAAATTGTCCCATTTTTTTTGGCCTGGTAGGGCTGGACCTTCCCCTCCAGCCCAACCTTTTCCAGTATTGCTATAAACACAGAGGGAAGCAAGAGAAAAGGTAAACACAAGATCACATCAACACAGGGATGCAAAGATGTACAAAAATGGACATCAGCCTTACCTCCATCCCGCCGTGGTGGAGTTTTTGGCCCCCGTGAATAGATGGTCATTTTCCCCTCTTTGTTTAATCAGGAGCTCGGTTTCCCTAAAACAAAAATAAAACAAAATGTAATGTAAAACATGTTTTTTTTTACTATGTCAACAGACAAAAGGGTTCTAATATAGCAAAAAATTATCATAATAATGATAATAATGAAGTATAACATATAATAGTGATAATCCCAAACGTAGCTCTTTATTAAAATCTAAATTTGTTCATCTTAGTCCATTTATATATATATATATATATATATATATATATATAAGATATAAGTCAAGTAATAAAATATAAGTAATTAGTAAAAGTATAAGTAGTAATAAGTAAAAATAATTAAATAAAACAAACCAATACTTACACTTGAATGAAAAGTCTTCACCTGTTGGTGTCGCCATTGTTGTGTTTTCGCGGCACTGAACAGCGCCGCGCAAAGGATCTTGGGATTTGGGAGGCCGCGAAGGATAGTAGCGATGCATCCTCGAAAAAGAGGGAAAAGAAGGCCGCATTTCAAGGCTACATTTGAAGGAGTCTTCGAATTGGGACAGCCTTCGCGCGGCGTTGTGACGTAATCGGCCTCGAAATGCGCACTTCGAGGATGCAGCCTCGCAATTTGGACCAAATTGGGACACAGCCATGTACTGCCTAATCCTAAACACCGATTGGCTTGTGTGTGGTGTCGTCAGAAGCAGAAGAGGCTCACGGTTGTAAACATCTAGTCACGTGTACTCTGAGACGGACGTGCAGGTCAGGAAATGACGTAAACGGACCGTATATGGTTTGTTATTTGTGTTATTACGTTACGTGTTGGACTAAATACATGTTGACATATTGAGGAAAGTATTCCGGTTTTATGGAAACGGATTTCATATTTCACAAGAATGGATACTTGGCGAGCTGTACAGAAAGTCCTGAGTCATAAGATGATCGTTGTGGATAAAGGGAAGACTTTGAAGGTATGTAGCATTATAGCTTTTCTTACTTAGCTCAGGGGCTAGCCGAGCTAATCGCTAATACTATTACGGCTGTGAGCAACCATATAAGTCGTGAGTGGTCTTGAATGAATCAGGACAATCTACGCTTTCCAACGATGTACGGCATGAATATATATGTTTAAGGGTTGGTGTTTAAAACATCCAGAAGAACTTGTGGCTACCTCCTAACATCCGTCCCGTTCCGTAGACGGAACAGCGTGCGTTAAGTGACAGTATGTTAAACATTTGATCTAAACAATCATCAGTGAGAGATTCTTTCTGACAGCTTGTGCCTTCACAACAGTTGATCAGATCTGCTCCACTTACATTGTAATGACTCTAATTCCCATCACTATCAGCCTAGATCTAAATAGCCATCTAAAATGACTTCTCATCTAACAGGCAAGAGAGAAGCACTGAATTGTCTTTGTGTATGATAAACAAAAGAAAGGAACGTACCTACTGTCACAATTGCAGTGCTAGCTGTGTTATCATACAGTAATCAGGGTTTAATGTATACAAATGTTGCATCCAATATTTTAAACTGGGATAGATCATTTCAGTCCATTAAATGGAATAAATTAAATCTCTCACTTCCTCTCACTTCAGCCATCATCCTCCCACCCTCTCACACACATAAATGTTGAAGAATAAAATCTACAGAACTCAAAATAGAAATGAACAGAATAATTATGAAAAATTCAAATGATTCATAAAATGTGTGTGTTCCTCAAAAGATGTACCAGGCCTAAAGAAATGACACATGAAATAAATGAAGTAGTCTGAAATGTTCCCAAAAATATGATTATGATTATGAAGAATATGACATTGTCTCTGTAAATGTGATTATTTCCTTCTATATTTAGTTTTCAATTCTGTATATTTCCACATTCTGTTAGTTCATCATGTTATCTTGGGCCCTGATAAGAACTGTAAACTGTTACAACTGTGTGTGTGTGAAAATACAATGCTATATATTTATTGTACATTGTGTTGCTCAGAGGCAGACAGTGTTAACTGAGTCAGTGTAGCCCCATAGACCTCTGACAGCTGCAATGCTGCACGCCTCCTCCACCTGCAGCTGGTGATGTGCTCCTTTATAGGATGACTATCGTTAGAAAAACGGTGGGGAGTATACCTGCAGAGAAAACCACAGGCTGGAACATTTCTCTCCATAAAGGGACTGTTTTCTTTGCTAATTCGAGCAGAGAACTCTTTGACTTGCTGATGGTTTTGTCCACAACTGGATCCTGTAATAATATGACAGACCTCCAGCAGGCACCTCCCACAAAACTTCTTTGCCAGATGTTTGATCAAAGCCTTACAGACTTTATTCATGTCCAGAGACGAGCCTTCAATTACCGTGAGCACCTCCAAAGTCTGGTCCACCAGTCTCTTTGTAGCGGTGAAAAGGCAGGCAAGCCCCCACAATGTGACTGTGTAATCAGATGTATGTGTCCATTGGTACACACACACCTCACAGTCACTTGATGGACAGGGTTCAATCCCTTCTGTCACTCCACATTCTGCCTCACTTTATCAGCTCTTGGGGTCATGACTTCCTCACCGCTAACAGGGTTCAGCAGTAACTGATCAATAGACTACATGTCAGAGATATTACAGCTCTTTGTTCAGATGTCCTTCCACATCAGCGAGATGGTTGATGAGGATGCTTGCACATTTAAGCAAGTAGACCCTTGACTGCATCAGTCACAGCAGCAGGAGCTAAAAACAGGTTGGCACAGTCTGTCAAGCAAACCTTATCCCACTTACATCAGAATGTGGTGTGTCTGATTACAACATTAGCTAGTTTAGTAACAGTTTGATACCTCAACAGCTCATTTAAGCACACTTATGAACACTATCGACTTGTTTTTGTATAAATGTCTACAAACCACAAAAAACAGGGCTTTGGTGCATTTGCTTCTGTAAAATAAAAAGCTTCCTTCACTTTACACTCTACTATCTGTTATTTGTTTAAAACAATTATATTTCCCTTTTCTTCTGGTTTCTTGGCATCAGTTCCACATTTTATATAAGGATAGCAAAAAAAAGAGTTAGAGTTAGGGTTCTTTACTCTACCCTCTTTGTCAAGCCCCTATGCTATGTTGGCTTTCTGTGCTAACCTGTGTAGAGTCACAATGATTAAGAGAAGTATTTATTGATACAGTAGGAAAGAGTATGAAGAATTTTTGTATACACTCAGATCCAAACACATACTTCATTACAACCAAGACTGACGCAACTGTCAACAACAGTGTTATAAATTTTGGGTGCAACAGGATGAAAATTCTCTCAGGCCCACACACTACATTGCTGCTGTGAGGAATATGTGAACCATCATAACTCACTCTCCCACTGTGAGACAAACAGGGCAGCTGCAGAATGCTCCCTGCTTGTATATACAGGCAGGGTGTGTGTGTGTGTGTGTGGCCGTTAGTGTGCATCAGAATGAGCTCTCCTTTGATCAATGGTAATTGATAAATAGCAGGCTTTGTGGTTTATGACCCAGGAGAATACTTCTTGACCCAGCCTCGCACACTGAGTGCTCTCCTGCCACCACATCAAAAACAAACGTCAAGGGCTTAGAGACAAATTGTGCCTGTGTGCTGTAATTACCTGTCTTCCATTGTGACAAATTTAACTCAGCATGCATGTGTGTGTGTGTGTGTGTGTGTGTGTGTGTGTGTGTGTGTGTGTGTGTGTGTGTGTGTGTGTGTGTGTGTGTGTGTGTGTGTGTGTGTGCATTATTGGTTGACACGGAATTACTGTGTTGTAGGTGTAGGCGAGAGCATCAGGAAGGATTAGATGAATTGAAAGAAAGGATGAAAAAGGCGTATTTATGTCTGTGTGGATGTGTTATATATATGTACATACATGTCTAAGGTTGTGTAGACAGGCCTGATCTATGAATGCAATTAGGCTACAACAACAATCAACAATCTATTTTGCGTTATAAAATTGCAAACTTAAATACATCAAAATGAAATAGACATTCCATTCCATTTAGCAGATTGTTGTTATATTGTCTCACTGGGCTTTAAAGTAATAAAGGACTGAGTTATGAAACCACTAACTAGTTCTTAGAAATGCGAGGCAAAGGAGAGAAGTTATGCCAGCTGGAAAAAAGCACAGCTGCATCATTATTTACACATGATGAGTCCCATTCATCTGTTTCAGATGCAACTGGTTTATGTTTAAGGCAACAATAATTTATTGAAACTTTATTAAATACATAACTGGAGAAAACATGGCAACAGTTTGAAGTAATTATTTTAAAGCATGATTTGATTTTCCTGGAGGAGACTTTGAATGTATGAGACAGGCATGATGTTTTTTTAGCTTTATTTCAAATGAAAATGTTTCAACATCTCCTTTGCACCCCCGGTCACTCCACATTCATCTATATGAAATATTTCTCCTCATAGATCTTCAAATGAGTAAGCAATGGTAAACAGTATTCCTTTTGTTTGTCAGTATTGTTGAACTAAAAAACACATCATAATATACAGACATAATATCTATAATGACCAAAACTCCAATACCAACAACAACCAGAATCATCATTCAGGAGGAATGCATCACTAGAATAAACTGTCTTTGTTTTAGAGGCTAAAATGCAATTCAAATATTTATACCTGATTGATGGCTGTCAGTGGCATCAGTGGTGAGCAAAACAATTACATCAGTGGCATCAGTGGAAAGCAATATAAAGGCTTTGGATTTGCGGGGGGTAATGGAAATCAAAGCTACTGGGAGAGAAGCATCATATTGAGGCTGATAATGACCATCTAGTCATCAGTGTCTAATGGTTTTAATTTTTCAAGAGTAATGAGCTGCAAAATTTTATAGGCTCATACTGTCACCAGATAGAGGCTAATGACAAGTTTATTTCAGTTAGGGTTGTGGGTGTTTCTTGCAATAGAATCAGAGTTGAAGCTAACCGTGTTGCCCTTGTGTCATTAGGTGCTGTGCTAAAATATAACATGATACAGCACTTTTGATGAGAAACTGCAAAGGTTGACAAAATATCTATAACATAAAAAAACATACAACACAAAGAGACAAAGAGGTGAATATTCTGATTAATTCACAAAGTCAGCTCCTGTGTCAGATAACTGCCCAAAATTACTCAGCTGCTGCTGGTATGCGCCTTAGTGCATCTGTGTTTTGGAAAAATTGGAAAATAATGAACTTTTAAAAGCATATTATGGTGATAGTTGAGTAATGATGACTTACATGACTATCCACTACTACTCCACAACACTTGAACAATGCAGTTTCCAGCGATGATGAATTTCTTGGTCATCAGAGGTGGTGTAAGCAGAAATTGTATTTTGCTGGGACAATACAAAAGTGGGTGGGCCATTTTTTCCCATAAAAACTGCCCTATGAAAAGTTAGAAGAGGAAAAAAGAAAAAATAGACAAACAAGTGACCACTTTATTTTGCAACATCAGTATATTTACACTGGCAAGACTGGCTGCCCATCAGTGCTAAAGCCCACAGCACTGTTAAGTAACTATTCTATTGCAAAAAATAACAACTAAACATAAACCCAGGCAGCAGAGAAGGTGTTCACTTAAATAGAAACATATACTCCATAGCTCACAGCCATTGTTGCTTTAGTACCAGTCAGCTGTGTCCTTACACCCTATTCTATCAAGAAAAATACCTGCAACACTGTGATGATTGATTTTACTTTCTTGGCTGTGCAGAGAAATACATTTGGCTGTGAATGTGATTCATAAATGACACATAAATCGTCATGTGAAACCATAACTACGTCTGCGACAGCGTGATTTCAGTTGGGGGTGCAGGAGTGTTCACTATTAAACAGTTCCCACCGCAGCAGAAATGATAAGTGCGTCTCCAGAGGTGGGAAGTAACAAAGTATTTGTTCTTTGTTACTGTACTTATGTATATTTTCCAGGTATCTGTAGGGGAGAACGGGGCTGGTAGTCACACTTTTTACTTTCCTTAAGTAAAAACTGTACACTGAATAGATTTTCTTTTAGTTTGTAATGAAAGTCTAAAGTGTCAGGTGGGAATAGAGTGGTCTTACTCTCCTTCAGCTGATTCTGTTCAAAAGATATGGGCCGTCAAATATGTCTTGTGCACTTGTGACAACCGTCCCCATCATGGGGTTGGTAGTCACACACTATGGGGTTGGTTATCCCTGTGTTATTGTAATAAGGAAAAATAAAAAATGCAGTCAATCTTAAAAAAGTATTTAAAATGTTTAGTTTCATTGAAATACAACAACCTAACACATCTCCTGTACCAAGAGGAAAGTGCATTTTTTATCCTTATTAAACAATACTGTGCATTTTATTTTTATATACCAACCCCGAAGAGAACGTGACAAGCATCCCCAACTAGGATTTTTTGCTATCAGCAAAGCCAGCAACCACATGTTTTGGCATAGCTAAGTGATTTGAGTGATTTGTTTGTATTATACCCTGCAAAACCAAAGAGAATGATTAGTTCACTCGCAAGCACACATTTTATGAAATTAGAATGCAGAACTTTACAGTATGCCTAGAATAAGGCCCAGAGAGACAGACAGGCTGCCTGTTTGAGTGTGCAGCCAGCAAAGATGCACAGGGACAGTCAGTAGCAGCAAAGCATCTGTTATGTGACTTTTTATCGACTTATTAAGAAGAAGGAGAAGTTAACAGGACGTGAGGAGACATCAACTGTGAGCACAGCGTAGGCTATCTATGTATTTTAGTGAAATCTACTTTTAACTCAATTCACATAATTAAAATCTAGTTACTACTAGAATAGTCACCCAGTCTAGCAAAAATAGAAATTTGAATAGACGTAAGAAACATATTGTACACTACAGCAGTAATATGATTTTACTTTGAGGTGTGCTTGAGATACAGTGGGTTAATATGACTTATTTTTTCAGTGTTACAACTGCCCCCAGGCACTGTTACAATTGTCCCCACCACGTGGGCAATAGTAACACTCTGACTTCCTGCATGAAATCTAATATTAGAGTCTTGTCCTTATTAATGAAAACATTTTAACTGCATTATTATTTAGAGCACAGTTTAAATTAGTACTACATAGTTGAGTCTTTTCACGTTTGATGATCACAGCAGGAGACGACATACTCATCTCTTTCAAAAAACAGCAGTGAGAAAGAATTCAATCTGCCTACTGCTGACAGGGAAAGGGCTGAATTAGCAGTCATGTATGTGTTGATACATGGCACTTGTTGAGGAAACACGAGAGCAGGAGTAGGTGTCTGGGTTGAGAATGATGGCTGACCTTTAGCTGAATTCTCTTCCCCTCATGATGTCTTTTTGTAACAAAGAGACTTATTACTATGAAGTTGAATCGATGCCTCTGATCTTCTCAAAAGATCAGAACATTATGGCCTTCATCAGCTTTGTGTTGACCACTGAACTATTGTACTGTATAGTAACATTTTCAGTTATTTTACCAGATGTTTTATGTTATGCTTTTTATAAAATGAATGAAATTGTGAAAGCTGCACTTAATTAATACTATTTGTACTATTTGTGTTTGTAACCCTAACCATAACCCTAACCCAACCCATGTGTTGTTTTAAATGATAGAATACTGTATTTTACAAGGCAGCAATGCCTGAACATCAGGACACCGTCATTACTTGCACAGTTGATTAAAATATATCCATATGCAGATGTTTTCTATATCTCTGCTGTATTCTGAAGTTGGGAGTTGTTTTGCTATGACTGTTCATGTGTGATGTTTTTCAGAGTTTTTCATTAATTTTCTTAGAAACATCTGTGAATTTGCACCTGTTATTCCAAACAGTATGTACTCCCACTCACAGCCTACACATTTGCAGGCTGGGAGCTGTATATTGTTTCAGTAGACACACAAAGACGTTTACACGATAAGAGACCATTTAAAGAGGATTTTAAACCCAATATGTTGGAAAAGTTTAAAATCAACAATGATCAGATGCTACAACTCTGTCTTAAGCACCAGATGGAAAAATGTCATTATGAAGATTGGCAATTTTCATCTGCATAATACTGATAGACCAATTGGCCAGATGCATACATCTACTCATTCAAAGCGTCACTCCCTACTAATGCATGATCAGAGCTGTCAGTCTATGCACAGCAGGAATAAAAATAACAAGTTTTGCAGTAATGACTTTAACGAGGAAAATAACCTTATATAAAAAAAAATGTAAAACTGTGTGTGTCTGTAATAGATGTTGGGCTGATATCTTCTTCTCCATATAAAAGCTTTGATTAAGGAAATTGATTGATGTGCAGCTCTGATGTCATACCCATAAAGTACATTATTGATATATTTCTTTTAAATGTTAGTTATATAACATATTATTTGGAGAGAGAGAGAGAGAGAGAGAGAGAGAGAGAGAGAGAGAGAGAGAGAGAGAGAGAGA
Organism: Scomber japonicus; assembly: GCF_027409825.1. Classification (NCBI taxonomy): domain Eukaryota; kingdom Metazoa; phylum Chordata; class Actinopteri; order Scombriformes; family Scombridae; genus Scomber; species Scomber japonicus. Next base: position 29,083,566 of record NC_070579.1, on the reverse strand, counting down.
GAGAGAGAGAGAGAGAGAGAGAGAGAGAGAGAGAGAGAGAGAGAGAGAGAGAGAGAGAGAGAGAGAGAGAGAGAGAGAGAGAGAGAGAGAGAGAGATTCAACAAAACACTCTAAGCAGACTGGAAGAACATTTTAGAGGTTTTAAGAGGACATATAATGTTTTTTTTTAATTTTCCTGTTATTCAAATAATGTCATGATGTTGGGTGTATATGTTAAACATAGTCAAAGTTCCAAAACTTGATGTTAAAGTATAGAAATGCTCCCTGATAGTCAAACGCCCTGGCTTCAGCATGCCCTGAACGCTCCGCAAAGATTTTTCCTATGTCATCAATGAGTTGGTGCCAGCCTTTTGTGCAGATAACGGTCCATTCTGTAGCCTTGGTTGCTAAGGTTGTTGCTAAGGTGTTGCTTTTTGTGTGTTGTGTGTGTTGTCCCCTCTGAGATTTTGGCTTGAACATGATTGTATTTGAGAAGTTGACATTTTGAGTAAAGAACAAGAAAAGGTAGTGAGATCGGACTACCGCTGTTTGTTTCACGATTTGTTAATGTCTGCAATGATGCAGTTTCCAGACGCTAATGAATCAGAATTGAGTGGACTCATGGAGAAGGGGGAGCTAAATGAGACAGCCTGCTTCATACAGAGGCTGGACTAATTTTTTGAACGGTAAATCATTCCAGTAGAGCCCCAGAATATAAATATAGACCTGTAAATGTGCATTATACACCCACTTTAGATCACTGTGTATCCATTACAATTTGTACTCTACTGTACAAACCTGCACATGCATGAGACAGTGGACATATAAATGTGGGCCTATTTCCATTCCATACATTATACAGTAATATGTTTTAAAATCATCCTCTATTATACGGAGATGATAGCTGTGATAGCTGGAGGTCAGAGGCCACATGGATATTGAATTGCATTTTTCATAAAGACCACCAGTAATATGACAGAGAGGAGGCAGAATGAGTGAGACAGAGTAGAGACAATAATGCCTAGAAGTAAGACCATTCACCATCTAACCTGAAATCAGATTTCATTTGAGAATGCTGCACCAGACCTCATATTAATGGATTCTCATCTACATCTGCAGGTCCAGGCAAAAGTAGGATTCAGACGTATCTAACAGGATCCTGGAGCTTTGTGCAATTGTCATTCAAAAGCTGTGGCAGTCACAGTCATAATGGCCAAATGAATTCCTGCTTTAAGCAAAAAAGCCTGACCAGTCACACCTGAATGATTGGAGCGCTATAAAAACCCTTTTTTTCAGATGTTGTTTTGACTGAGTTTAGTAACCGTCTTTTAATATCTCCATGAATCTCTATCCAATCATCCAACAAGTCACAGAGTTTACAGCGACTTTCCAATACATTATGCAGGAACATCGACAGACACTAATTACAACTGAGTCCAAGCAAGCATCTTGAGCTGTCAGATGGGGGACAGGTTGTAATGAAGAGGTGTTAAAAACGAAGGTGAACACAACCAGAAATGTGCATCGGCAGTGTTAAGCAGTGTGTATGCACAACTACAAAATGCGACTGATGTTTAACGTACATTTTTCTTAATGATTGTCATGTTTGTCTTTAATAAGTAGTTTAATAATATGATTAATTGTGGATTGGCCTTCATGGAGTCTATTGTAAAGTTATGTCAGATGCAGTCACAGCATGTCCCCCTCTAATATTTTCGGAAGTAAAACTGTAGCTATTTTATTTCTAGGAATGATTTACATTTCGCAAGAACATTAACATGAAAATAAAGTGCAAGTCTGATTTTTTCATTTCTATTGGTGGTGGTTTTCTGTTTGACTGAATTATTTTTTTTGGCATTCCTGAACTTCCACATATAACCTGGTTTTCTTTTTCCGTAGGCTGGATATCCGTTGATATTGACGCACTGTGGCACACAGTGATTTTACAGAAGTGAGAGTCATGGGATAAAACATAACACGCAGGGTCTCCAGTATCGTTTCTGTCATGAGTCTCATTGCTTTATCGGCCTGTGGGCTTTGTGATGCAGCTCTCACTTGGCTCTCATGCTTCAGCTCTCTCATCAGCCTACAGACTAACATCTGACTTAGTGCCATAGTACTACGCAGAGAAATGGTTTTGGAGATGACACTAAAAATACTTTCTTGTATATGGAAGGTATGTATGTATGATTATAAAAGGCAGCTGAACAGGCATGTCTGAGGTGCACCTACAAAAATGTTGCATCAAACATTTATCAGGAGAATTTAAGGTTTTGTTGACTCAATGTTAAAATTGATGATGGAATATGATGGAATAGAGTAATAAATCACACACACAGTCACATCTTGTACTAGTTCCTGTTAATACAAAACAACATTTCTTGAACAATGTATCCGTCCCAATATCCACTCTTGCAAGAAGTCACGTTTCTACTTTTGTGATGTAGTTACTAGCCAGACTATTGAGGTCTTGTTATGTGGTTTGCAAACAGAACAAAGATACAAGTTTGTCTTTTATTCTAAAATAAAAACCAAACAAAAACAACATATACATATAAATATATACTAACCTCTAAACTCTGATCAAAGCAACATTTAAATTCAGATGCAAATGTTTTGGTTATATTTCTCATATTTAGGTAATACATTTAGTATTTGAAAATGAAAAAGTCAGTTTAACAGTTCTTAATGGTTATGGCAGTAAATTGATAATTATTTATTGATTGAGTTTTAATTGAGATGTTGGTGGTAATGAGACATGTTCAAACATTTAAATGATTACTTTGACATTTTTTTTTTTTACTACATCACACACAAACCACACACACACACACACACACACACACACACACACACACACACACACACACACACACACAATAAAAAAAAGTTCTACTTAACACGTACAGTCCTGAACCTACTGCAGACAGCTTCTCAGCTAAGTAAGGGGACAGACCACTGTGACTTTGTTGCCATAATAAAACTTCACAAAACATGAGGTAATACTCTTCATGGCACTTGGCTAATCCACTAAGCTGTGTTAGTACTGGAACCATCCATGCTGCTTGTGTTACTGGTTTCCTCTGCTGGTTATTGTTTTCCTGATTCTGCATACCTGCTGCAGAGTGCAACCTGAGACCAACCTGTCACTGACCTCTGATCCTCCTCCCCCCTGGGCATCTTTTCCTCATGAAGCAAACTATTCCGTTTTTCATCAAATGTTGTGACATAGCCTCTAAAATTCCTTTGGACTGTGAGGAGGCCAACACTCCCTACCGTGAGTCAGGAAGGAAACATATTCAATGACTGATTCACTTTCTGTTAAGAGCATCAGCTGAGAGCAGATCTGCGTAAAGTCTGCCGCATTTACAAATAATCATACCGGAAGTTTTGCGGCTGACATTACAAAATAAAGCATTTGAATATTGTGGCACAATGGGCCAAATTACGCCAATGAACATAAAATAATCACAGATGCACTGATGCTCGGTTGCTTAGGGGCAGCTGAGAATGATACAGGTGGTTGAACTCCAGTTTCTTTATATAAAGGCAATTTAACAGACAAGCTGCAATTTTCTTTAACCTTCAGATCCTGTGCCTTTTAAATCTAACTAAAGTTATGTTTTGACATTTACAAAACATAAGGACAACCCTTTAGACTGATTTGATGCAGCTTTGGAAAAAAATAACCTCTGCCTCACCCCTTCAAGTAGCAACTTTGAGGGTGATTTTGAATATTTTTTTTGTTTGTTTTTTACAGTTCTGTGCTCTGGACTAACCCATCACTGGGATTGTTTTGTATGCTGTTCTTTTTTATGTATGTATGATATTGCTACCTGCCTCTCTCTCTCTCTCTCTCTCTCTCTCTCTCTCTCTCTCTCTCTCTCTCTCTCTCTCTCTCTCTCTCTCTCTCTCTCTCTCTCTCTCTCTCTCACACACACACACACACACACACACACACACACACACACACACACACACACACACACACACACTAGATATATCAACATACAAGCATGCACTGCAGGATATAGTCAGTAATTTCACATAAAATTCTTAATTTTTAATTTCCTATATCTTCTCCTTACTCTTCTTTCGAGTCTTAGTTATATTTTACAATAATGATACATCATCTCTTACATGGATGATTTTCCTTCTTGATTTTAACGTTGACCCTTTTCAGTTGTGTTTTGAAATTATCTACCGGAAGTCCTCCTGTACAGACATGCTGATTTGACAGAAATCAGCAGCGCAGAGCGGCAACAGCGGCGCATTAAGCCTCATCCAGCCCGGCACACTTCAGTCTGATCTGCAGCAGGAGCGAGATTTAATCCAGAAAAGACAAAGAAACAAACAAAAGACAAAACTGAGTCTAGAAAGAAACTTTGGGAGAAGAAGAGGAATTTATAGCCACAACTCAATTTTCTCTCTCTCTCCCTTTTTGTTTCGTTTATTTTTTTTATTTTATTTCTTTCTTTCCCTTTTTCTTGCTTTCTTTCCATCCCATCCTTGGACACTGTTATGCGTCCACGCTGTGATCTCTGGACTGTACCTGTGGTGATGGGCCAGGCCGGGAGATGAGCAGCGGGTGGTGTGTGGGTGCCAGGGGCGCAAGAGGAGGTCTGCACGCTTAGGTAAAGAGTCATTTTGTTGATGTTAGCTCTGTCTATCAGTTTACTCTGCGTTTGTCTTCTTTAAACTGTAGAAAAGCTGTCCAGTGGTTGGCACATACTTTCTAAAACAAAGCATAAAAGTTGATGTACCTCTCTTTTATTCTGGAGGAGAGCGCAGCCTCAACTTTTTGTAGTATTTTTTTCAGGAGCTACTACTGGTTTATATTTCCAGTTAAGGTGCTTTACACTACAGTATGTGCCTACCCTGAAATATTTATAGTCTCATATCTACCGTAACACATTTCCTACATTACAAATCTTGGCTACTGTAGCCTATGTATCCTCTGCGCGTCCACAACACGGAGCTTTTCACTCACTTTTAACGCTCGTATGTTTTATGTCTTTTATATGCAGATATTGTAAAGCGTGCGTGCATGTGTGTGTGTGTGTCTCTGTGTGTGAATGTGCGTTGCCGGGGTGTTACGTGAGCGCGCAGTCGCCTCATCACGATGAAGGAATTCAAGAACTCAATTACAATAAAAAAATGTAGTTTCCTCCTTCAGTAATCTGTCACAAGGGTTGTTAATTCATTTATCCGCCTGTCTATGCTGATCATTTTGTGTGTTGATGCAGGACTGATAAGTTAGTGTGGTCGTTTGCACCGGTTGATGAGTCAAGCATGAAAAGGCAGAGGCTGAGGTGATACTACGGAACAACATGCACAGCACAGATTATGAATGAATTGCATTGTGGATTATGGCTTGTTGATCACTTGAATGTGATAACGAAATGTTCAGTGTGATGAACATGTGGCTCTATCTACTGTAGTACATGATAGATGTTCTTCTGTTTCCACTATGATTTCTGCATGATTATTTCATGATCATGACACACCAGACATTGTTTTCATGTGAAAGTGGAACTATTTTTTTCTCTACAAGATTTCCTTGTTTGTTGAACCCTAGATGTCTTACTGTCTTGTGATCATTGCGTAAAGAGCGCCAGACTGAGCTCAGCTGTTATCAGCAAACATTGAGACAATCTCTTTTTCTTTTGCTGCTCATATTTGACATCTGAGAGTTTTTATAGCCTAATGCAGCTGCAAAAAGGCCATAAGGGGCCATGAGTGTCCCTGTGGTCATTAGAAGTTAGTTTACAGTAGACTGTAGTGACCACATAAAACGTAAATCAATGTAGTCTAATTTTCTTGTGACAAGTTTCATATTACAGTGATGTGATTAATGAAACTTGCCCCAAGAAGAATCTATTTATTACATACATCCTGTTTTCCAAATTGTGTGTCAGCATAAATTGTGTCTTCTTGATTGCATCAATTTCTGAAAAACAGTGGCCCGTCTCTCCCTTTGTGTCATTTCATCCCCCTCTGTGTTGTCTTTTACTCTCCAAGAAGTAATATCCTAAGTTTATCTGCCTGAGGGTGCAGTGGTTTCCCCAGACATCAGACCACTCTTTTGTAATGGTATGATGGCTGGAGATTTGATTTGCCTGGTCGGGATGGACTGGCATACATACAGAGAACATTTATAAAGGATATTGATTCGCGGTCTTAAAACATGGAAGCAGACAAAGTGAGCTAATGTCTTTTTTCCATTAACTTCTTCCCCCTGGCAGGACCCCTGTTGTCAAAAGCTGAGGTTTCACTGACCAAACTTTTTTCCAATCAATAAACAAACAAAAGAAGGCTGCTGTGAAACAAGAGTGGGTCAGTTTCATTCAAAAGGACTGCGGTTGGATCTTGTGGCAGCCATTGATGGAAGAAACGAATAGTTTTGACCTTTGTCTTCCATTAATAGTCCATTAATAAATTAAACCCTTGCGCAACTGAAGAAGATATTCCCTATAAAGAGACACATTTTCAATTTACACATTCTTGATTAATTGTTTGGTCCATAAAATGTCTGAAAATGGTGAAAAATATCAATCATAGTTTCCCAAAGCCCAAGGTGACATCTTCAAAGGGTTACTCTGTCCACAACAGCTGTGCACAAGCCAAATATATCAGTCAGTAAGACTAATTCAACCATAACATTTCACATCTGAGAAATTGGAATCAGAAAATTTTGGGGGAAAAAATCTAATTCAAATGATCAATGACCAAAATAGCTGGCAATTAATTTAATAGTTAACAACCAATCCGATTCATTAACAAATCATTGCAGCTCTGCCAACATTCATATTTTTGCAATTGCTTCTACCTTGATGTGCTTGTAAATATCAAATCCTGCTTCATGCTGTCTCTATATTTACTATATCTCAGTTTCAAACAAAAATTCTACATGCAACATAGAGTCACAGATGACACACAACAGCTTGTTGGGACAGTCACTTTCTTTTTTGTATTGATGTGTGTCAGCTCTTCAGACAAGTAGCTGTTTTATCACATTCACACATTCGCCTCCTGGACTGCTGAACATGAACATCTGTATAAAATGTTGTGTGTCCAGTTGATATTGCAATATTTCACTGGATATTGGAGAACTTGGACCTGCTGGTGGCACCAGATTAACCCTAACCCTAACCCGAACCCGAACCCCAGCATGGCTAAAAATAAACAATTAAGAAGTGTATATGAAATGCTTGGACCTGAATTTCAATGTAATACAGGCACTTAAAGGTACACAGTGCACTTTGAAGTGCTTTGAAATTGTATTGGAAAAAGGTCAGCAGCAGCTGGCTGCTTATCAAACTTCAGTTTGCGCTTGACATGGTCTCCCCAGACAGTGCACCAAGTACAGTATAGGGAAGCAGGACTTGCTAGTAGACATGGTGAATTCTTATGCAACACGGGATGGAACAAAGTTTTCAAATGATGATCTGTTCTCAAAGGTGGCTGAGTGAAAAAGGGAGATGAGCAGTAAGCACACTGGGGCTTTACGGGGGAGGATGCTGTGTGGTTTCTATCCTTTGATTGGGTAGTGAGTGCAAGAATCTCTCTCAGGTAAACCAAGAACAAAGCCTGTCAGAGAGCAGAGCACATATAACATACAAGTATTACTACTGAAATACATACCAAAGTATATTGTACATCTTAACAAGAAAGATTAATTAGTATGGTAAACTTAAGTAATTAAAAGAATAACACATACATTGAAAAGTAATGTGCACAGTAACTAAGTTTACACTAGCAAACAAACATAGACGTAAACATTAATAAATCGTCTTGTTCTATGAGGAGGGAAATGCACTCAACATGTTTGTATACCAAGAATACACATTGTATTTTGGTGAGTAACAATGATTGCAAATAGAACTTTGCATTTAGTTAACCAGAAAACTCCACAGGACATTAACTTTAGGAGTCTTCAGTTGTAGTGTTTGACACCATATGACAAGAAGAAAACCTGGACCCAGAGTCTTTCCTCGCACCAGCAGTCTGAGGTTGGATTACTGAGGATGCACCACAAACAGCCTGTTTATCACAAGCACACCTCATCATTGAGTCACAAGGATCAGCAGAGAATAACATTGAAACATTTAATTGAAGCTTTAATAAATGTATCAACATTAACACCAGCCAGGAAAGACTTTCTTACAGAGCACTTGATGTTGAACTCGAATTGCTTCACCTCCGTTTAAATAAATCAACAGATGAATAAATAGTAACATCATCAGAGGCTGAAAGGTGTTTTGTTTCTTGCAGTTCTTTTGTTCCTGGATGAACTCCAGTCTTTCCTTAGCAGATGATTTCCACAGGAAGAATGATATAAACACTGACATTTCAGTGCTCGGTTGAATTGCCAGTTATCACTCTGACCATGTTTTTATCAATGCCATCAAGCAGGGAAAATACAAGCTTGGTGTGATGGAACACTACTACATGTATAACTAATGAAATAAAGCCTAGTACGACAAAGGCATTAATCAACATCTCTTATGTATCCAAGCACACACAGTGGATTCAGTTCAACCTTTATTACCAGAACACTTCCAGCCACACATAATACTCTCTCCTTGGGAACCAGAACATACTTAATAAAATGTTTAATTCTGCAAGGAACCATCCACACCTAAAACAAACAAAGTTCATCAGTGAAAATCCAATCCACAATATACCTTAAGGTTACATTTTCAACAAGGCCTCTTAGTCAGGGAAAACACGAGGACACATTTTTACTTTCTGGCCAAAAATACACACAGACAAACACACATACTTGAACAAAAGCACTTATTTTTTGTGTGGAATCATGATCCAGAATGATATTATATTTATACAACAGACAAAATATTTAATGCTGGTTGAACAGTTTTTGTGTCTGGTGGGATCTCCAAAGAATGAAAGAGAGATTCATGTAAAAGGTACTCTTGCATTTTTCATGCTTATTTTCTATTGCAGACTCCTCCATTTGATCTCTGTTATTTATTCATAAGGGTGGGTTGAGGTGCAGGGTGAGTGATTATACAAGAAGCCTCACCAACAGTCATTGGTTTTTTAATCAACATTGTCCCAGGTTTCTTACGCATGCTGTGGTCACACACACACACAAACATAACATGCACACGCACACACACGCATGCACGCACACACACACACACACACACATGCACACACACATGAATGAAGAGAGCACATTTCAAGCAGATTGCCCCTGACTGGTTAGACATATATTTTATCTGGCAAAAATCACATTAATTAATCTTCTCAGTTTGATGCTGATATCATCAACGTGAGACACCCTTGTGGCTAATTAATCCAGGAAATGGCAGCAGGGCAGGGGGACATGACACTCTTACAGATGTTTTAAATTGCTGAGCTTCTACTACAGATACAGTAGAGTTAAAGGTTAGGCAGATTCTAAAAAAATAGAAAGTGGAACATAAGCAGGTTTTGCGTATGTAGTATGTATTCACTGGGAAGAATGTGACAAAATTAAGTCAAATCAAAATACTACAATAGAAAAATCGCTTGACTTTTGTACTGAAACTATTGTCTCATAATGGAATGCATAAAGGTAATGATGATGCCAGGGAGAGCTCAACACACTGCACCTTTAAAAAGACATAAGCAAATGACATAAGCACACACAAACACACACATCACATTTAGAAAATGCAAACAAGTAAAACATAAGCACGCATAGTCATAACATACATTACCAATGCAAATACAGAGGCACAGGCATGCTATCAGTTATGTGATGCTGTGCAGTATTTTGAGCATTACTGTAGCTTTGAGGTAAATGCTCACATGAGATGTGAGAGGGGTCAGAATATCAGAGAGATGACAAACAAAACTATAGATGTGATCATGCAAAAAGATGCACTTCATCAATCACATTCACTAAGCTTCATAGCCAATGTCTTGTGGTGTATAAATTATACTCATAATGAATGGCTGTATTACAGATTAAGATGAAGGGTTAGGGATGAAGTATGTTTATACCAAACCTGCTGATTTAAAATGCACTTACAGTTTGCTGTATGGTAACCCACAGATATGAACTAAAACCAAATGAGAAAGTGTGTGAAACATGTAACATGCAACATTTGTTTTAATATAGTAAGAGAAAAGACTAAACATAATGTTGTATTTAAAAGAAGTTTGTTTTAAAAGGAAAGGTGGTGTTGGTATAAAGTTTGTGTGTAAAAGAAAAAAGGAGGCCAGTATGAGCCAGGATCGCTGTGGAGGAGAAAAGAGAGGGCCAGTATAGGCCAAGGAGGGGATGATACCCTTTGAATTTTGCTTTGCAAATATAAAGTGCATGTGTAGCAGAGAGCTTGTATGAAAAGGGACTAACGTCAGGGCCAGGCTCCAAGATAAGCACCAGGTGCGGAGCGCTATTACAAGAGTGAGACCAGGCACAAGTCAAAGAGGGGTCTGTGGTGGAGGGGCAGAGAAAACAAGTGTGAGAATGAGTGTAGAAATAAAATGAAAACCAGGATGGACATATTAGGGCAAGCGTGGGCATGGTTTAAGAAATACTATTGTCAGCAGAAAGTTAGGGATAAGATCATCGGAGGAGGTCTTAACACTTTCTAGCAAACATCAGCAAGTTTGTAGATATAAAAGAGGGTGCACAATATTAAACGTTAAATCATTTTTCATAGACCTTGTCTGTGTGTGATCTCAGTTTTTGCGGCCTGCAATAAAACTTTACTCCTGGTGATTTTTGTAAGACCCTTTGAGCAACTAAGAAAGTGCCTGAGTCTTAGCATTTTTGTGACACTTCAATCTGCAATAATCAGAATGTTCAAACAACATCACTGACGAGTGGTCAACGGTCAAATTGGTGAACGTGTTTCTCAATTCTGATGTTGTCTGCTTGTGTTTTCTATTTGAATGTATTTTTCAAAGCGTGGAGCTCTCTCAGCCCTCCGAACTCTACGGTGCAGGCGTTCTCATTAAACGTATAGCGCTTGTTAACTCATACTCATTAATCGCCCCTAAACACACAGCAATTTGAAACTAAAATCAAAACCATTAATTTTTATGTGTGTTCATGCGTGTCCCTGTCATACCGTTGAGTGTGTGTGTGCGTTCAGTGGTGACTATCTGAATGGATCTAATCTTTATTATGCTCTGTGAGTTCTCTGACTGACGGTGAAATTGAAAACCAAGATACAAGTCCATCACATTCACTGCATACCTGCATCATCCCCCCCCCCTCTTCACATCTCTTTTTTCCTCTCACTTGATGTTCTGTGTTTCTGGCTTGTATCTAAGTCTCTTATCTCACCTTGTTCACCTATTAATGGTAATAATCCTTCCTTTTTACACCCTGTTTGATAAGGAAGTCACTTAAACACACTCCAACACAGTGTAGTTACTGTAAATCTGTTTATGCAGCAGAGCAGTAACCAGACTTCTCCCCTACCACCGACCTTTTAAAAGCATGCTTCCTGACTTCTTTTGTGTCTGTGTGTTGGACTTGAAGAGCACACGCAGGCAGATAGAGGGGACCTCACAGTGCAAAGCTGTGTGAATTTAACGCTCAATTTAACACTCAAATGTTCAGCAGTGAAAACGAACTTATTCAGACAGGTTGTACTCCAGTGCAGTTTGCTTAGTCAGAGAGCTTTGACCACATGTCAAAATGCTGCTAGTCAAGATTCTCTTGATGGTGCACCTGTAGAAGGTGCAGCATATCCATGAGAAACCTCCTCAGCTGGTGGAGGAGGAAAAACGTTGTCCATGATGCCAAAGAGCTGAGGACATCACAGATCTTCACTGATATGCACCAAAAAAATCAGAAGTTGCTGACTCTCTCCACTGGTTCATGTGATATAAATGGTGGTGTGGGCGTCCTGCCTCCTCTTGTAGTCCACCACCAGCTCCTTGGTCTTCTGGAAGTCCAGCTGGAGGTTGTTGTCCAGGCAACATGATGACAGGACTTTCATGTCTATCCTGTATGCTGTCTATCTGTGATGCGGCCCATGACTATAGTGTTGCCTGCAAACCTCACAATGTGGTTTTATCTGTGCTTGGCCCACGCAGTCATGGGTGAAGGAGGAGAGCAGGAGGGGGCTCAGCACATAGCCTTGAGGAGAGCTGGTGCTGATGGACAGTGTAGCACTGTCTCAGGTAACCAGTTTGTCAGATAAAGATATCTTTAGTCATTTAAGCTAAAATCTTCTGTTTCCTTTGAAATATTTTAGTCTGGTAGGAGTAAACCAAGTACAATACATTTAACAAATACTATTCATAAAGATGTTATTTTGCTGAGTTCAGAGTGTGTGACTGAACGTGTTACTCTGTGGTATATTTGAACATTCAAATATTTTCTCAAAATAAATGTACTAACTAGTAAAAGTGGCTGAAAAATAGGTATGTAACTGTGGAGTAAAAGGTTTCCTGCCCCAATGTGTTTGAGGTACATCAAGAGAAAACAGCTTGCTGTTCAGGTTTTTACTAAGTGCAGCAAATGGATAAAAGACATGCTGGGAAAAAAGTGGGCAGAAGCTAAAGAGCAATACACTGCCTCCAAACTGATGCACCATACATAAAGAACACCATCAACACAGTATAGACTGTCGCTGCTGATTCCTGAATCCCAACATGCTGATGCATTAATTACTGTCCATAAATGGACTGTAAACACTGAATGATGAATTAATCCTCTGCCGGATGCTAATTTAAACCCCACACAAACTCTGCACAACTGAAGAACTGAACTAGGAAGATATGTCCAGGCCTAGGATCACTCTGGCAGACTGGTGATGTCCTTCTGAGCTTTACTGTATGACAGTTTTTGTTTGGCTCGTATGTACATCAAGGCATTCCTTTTAATGTGTGTGTGTGCTGTTATGTGGAAGACAGAAGTGCTTGTCGAGAGAGTATTTGTAATTGGACAGGTGAACATTTACCCACTAGGATATCAATTACCCCTCCATGTCTTTCACCCTCTCCCAACTAATGTTTTAGTCATGCTGCCCGTCTGTCGTCATGACTCCTGTTGTTGGGACAACCATTGTCCTAGTTCTCCAGGGAACAGCTAAAGTTTTGTCTTGATGTTCGTCCCTTCTGTTGCAAACTTCACTTCACGCAGAAATCATGTCAAAAATGAGCTGATGCTGGAAGAAAAGAATGAACGGTGTAAAGTACATTAAAATGTTGCATTTTCAACATGCTTCGAAAATGCTGAGCTCACTTAAAGCACACCCAGCTGTTTTCAGTACAACAGGGAATTCAAAAGTAACATCATGACAAACTAATTTAAACCTTTTAATTAGACGCATTCTGCTGAGTAGCCAGCTACAGTAGTAGTCAAGACTTTCAAACTTTCTTTAGTGTCTTTCTTTACATTTTTAAAAAGAATCTGTGAGCCTAACACTAAACATAAACAGGAACCTGAACAGCTACATGCAGCATTTAAACAATAATTTCAGTTTTTGGTTCTAAGCATTCATATTTAAATGAGTATTTAAAGTAATGTTTCACTTTGGATTTATGTTTAGTTTTTTTTTTAATTTTGCAACATTTGGGTTGTTTCCCAGAAATCATAAAATCAGCCCATGATTACAGGAAGACGAAAGGGTGTACTAGAAATTTATTTTTCTAAATTTATTTTTAGGAGAATAGTACTTCTTCACTTTATTTGATATGAAATCATATCATTTATTTGGTTTGGCGGGTAGTGAAAGGCAGGTGCAATATATAATTTTGACATGAGCACAGCAGGGTGATGAGCTGAAATTGTGGAATAATTATCATGTTAGGTTTGGAGAGTACACAGGATCAGTTTCTATTCAATAAGAAGAAACTTTTTTGTTTACTTGCAAGTCATCCCAATGTATGACCCTCTCCTGCCAACCTCTGGATTCTTTAAGCACATGAATGTCAAATAGCCAAAATCACATGGGTTAGATATATTAGATATACAAGAGCTGTGCTATGTGTGTGTGTGACAGATTGAAATCATGTGACTTCATAAGTCACAGATGTCCCTTTTTCCTCGAGCTATAAGACATTAAGTAAGGGACTACTTTTAGTATTTCAGGATTCATGAATTGGGAATAAATACACTTCAGGAACCGTTATTTACCATTTGTCACTTTTGATGAAATAATTTCAAGTTGCTGTTTGTAGCCTCTCTAGGTCAGGATGAGTCTCACATGCATTTCATCAGGTATAATCTCATTGTTAGAGTAACTAATTTCACTAATCTCTTACCTCTCTGATAAAGAACACAGGTTTTTTCATCCAGCTGGTCACTAGCACAGCTGTGATCCATTAAACATTGTGTGACAGCAAGAGACGACAGTGAGGAGAGTTTGTGGCAGTGTCAAACAGTCAGATCTGTGGCACTAGGGGAACATTTATGAATGAATGAGCGGATGTGGTTCAGGAGGTAGAGCGGGTCATCCACTCATCGGAAGATCGGCGGTTCAATTGTTGGCTTCTCCAGTCCACAGGTCAAAGTTTCCTTGGGCAAGAAACTGAATCCCAAATTGTTCCAGAATGCTGTGCCATCAGCATATAAATGTGGCTTGTGGTGTAAAAGTGCTTTGAGTGGATTGGACTTGGAAGACCAGAAAGTAGTTATAAAAATGCAGTCCTTTTTATCATGCAATAGAAGCCTTTCAATTATAATTAAGTGGTTCCAAAAGCCGACAAATACGCATCACTAATACCCCTTTTCCACCGAGCCGGAGCCAGTGCTAGTTCGGAGCTAGTGCTAGAGCCAGTTGGTGCTAATCCAAGCACCTCTTACGAACCTGTTGCTTTTCCACCGGCAAGGAGCCACGCGATTACGTCACTGTATAACATAGCCAGCGTGCGCCTTTGAAGCACTTCCATGATTCACCATTGAGAGGCAGCAACATGGCGCAAGGCATCTAGCCTGTCGGAAACGAAGAAGAAGAAGAAGAATACAAAGAAGAAGAAGAAGACGACAGCTCTGGCAAAAAAAAGATAAAAATAGTACTTTTAATCAACAAATCTTTAACCCTCTGTAAATGCCACGCTAGTCAGCTAATGAACGTTAACTCCGCTAGTCTGCTAATAAATGTTAGCCCCTCTAGCCGGCTAATAAACATTAACCCCGCTAGCCGGCTAATAAACGTTAGCCCCGCCCCCAGTCCGCTGACGTTATCGGTTCTTGCTTTAGACCAGCAAAGAGTTGGTGCTTGCTCTGGCTCCCGTTCTGAGGCTCCGGGCTGGAGCTTTGGCGGTGGAAAAGCAAAGAACCGGTGCTTAGTCAGGCTCTGGCTCTGAACCAGCACCAGCTCCAGCTCGGTGGAAAAGGGGTATAAATGTACCTAACTTGCTTTTCATGAATATTACTGTCTATCTTCCATGTCCTTTGTGCAAAACATAATACCGTAACATCCCTATTAGTTGGAGCTGATTGTATTTATGTTTTCATATTAAAATAAGCAGAAGTGGTTTTCAGCTATTGAGACTGAACAAAAATGTTGATGAGACAGACTCCCAAAACAGGATCTGGGCTTGTTTACTAATCCTGAAAACCATCGTTGGTGCTCACTGTGGCCAAACAAGAACTGGGCATTGGAAAAAGGAAGAGACTGTATCAGTTAGAGGAAGTGGAATATATTTGTTATCTATTCAGGGATCAAGTGTAAAGAGGTTATAAATAACAGGATGGAATACTGTGGTACACATATCTGCAAACATTTATCTAAATCTTCCAGTATTAGACCGTGGGAGCCTCTAGCAGATTTAATACATCCTTTAGAAGTTAAGAAGTGTCTGCTTACTGCTAAAAGGTAAATTAAACGCCCTTGCTATCAAAAGCAGGACAGAACTGAGCAGCTGCTGCCATGTGCTCAGTTTTGGTTTTCATTGTGTATGATTAAAGAAAAGCAAAGATCGTAGTCAACAGTGTGCGTTCAAGGACAGAAACACACAGAGCAACAAAGATATTGATTCATGAATAACAAGGCATCTGATTACAAACCTAAATCACATCTGAATCCTATAGTGAATTACTCATGTCAGTTTTACCTGCTCGGTTGCACGCTTAACAATCTCTCCCAGCCTCAGGAGCACAATCAACCATTGTCATGATTGTCAGTGTGTAGAGAGCCTGCCGAGATCAGATCGATATGCTGCGGACCTAAAGTACATCACATTAAGAGACTGATGAAGATCTCCATCAGCTCCTTGTGTGTTTAATTTTACAGGAACCAACCAAATCATCCATCCACCTCCACTGTCCCTGCAATCAACAGGCCCATTATTGCTTAGTGAGTACTAAAGGCATTCATCCCACAGCTTTAATGTCCTACTAACATCATCTAGTCAGCATTGTCACTCAAGGTAAAAAAAAATTGTAATGACTTTATTCCCTTTAGGAGGGAAGCAGAGTAACACATTTTGGAGATTTGTCTTTACTCATCCTTGTTTACTCATCTGATAAGCTATTGTTAAAATATATATTTATTTGTTGTAATATTAAAAGGCTTGATGTAAGTAAGTGTAAGTTTTAAGTTTAATCAGAAATCTGTAATTAAATTAAATTTGTTAAGAATAATTACATGCATCTTGGTAACCAATTGCCCTGTTGCAACACCTGTAGACAATTTATATTAATTAGTTCATGCATGGTGGCGCTGTGGACACGATTTCTTATTGTGTCCTTTGGAATTAATTTTGTTCTCCCAAAAGCTTAAAAATAAATAAAACCTAACAATAAATGTGTGTTTTATTATAAAAGGAGTGGTGTGAATTTGAAATTTGAAGGCTACAGAGTTATGTAAGCTGCTTTGCCTCTACACGAACAAAGCATAGTGTGGTTATTGTTATTATTATTAATTTTTTAGCTAAAATCCAGCTGCCAGACCAGCTAACACTTTTATAAACAAGTCTCTTTGGTGATCTTAATCTGCAAAAAATATTAAAAACATGCAGGAATAGATAAACAGGGGAGGACGCAAGTGACAAACAATTATCTAACCCCGGAACCATTCTGAAAACACTGTGAGAAAATAAATACACCCCTAAAAATTCTGTAAAGTTATCACTTAGATAATCATATTATCTTCTAACATGTTGATCACCAGGGAAATAGTATAAATACAGCAGTGTTTAGGCCACAGAGTCAGTTATGAGGAATGTGTGCTTGCACATGTTTGATCGGTCAATGCCAGCTCCTTGCCGGAAGACATGTCAAAACATCAGCTTCATTGAAATGAATGAGGAAGCTGTGTTTTCTCATGAACCACTGTTGTCTTTGTTTGCACATGACTAGCAACTGCACTGACAGAAATCATTCCTTTTTTGAAGGTTCGAGAGGTTTTTTTTTAAAAAAGGAAACTATTTATATCTTGGTGGGTTAAAGTCATATTTGTTTATTATTTTGTTCTCTTATGGTGACCATTACATGATAGACACACACAGTACTCCTTGCTTGTCTTGTTGTGTAGTTTCGTGACAGGGTTTGCGTGACAGGGTTATAAGGGACAAAACTGAAGGTCTCAAAAGATTTGCATGTAATTGAAACATGTATATCACATATACTGAAACGAAAGAAAACAACAAGGGTGATTTTTAGGCAGTACTATTTGATGCTGTCATTTCTAAGTTGATTTTTATACAGCATGCAAAAGGAATCAAGAGTTTTTGCATGTTGGGTTCATCTGTGTGTGTGACTACACTCACTTGTCAGCAGCAAGAAGAAAAAAGTCCATTTAAGCAAGTTAATTTCTTGACTAAATGTTGTAAAAAAGGAGATTAAATGTTAAATTAAGAGGGTTAAATTGGGCTACAAACAAAAGGTTGAATATAAACTGAGCAATAACTGTTCAGGCTCAGCCTGGGACGCTGTCAGGACTATAAATTACAAAATAAAGAATTTAAGAAGGCATTTCATCAGATCTGGCTCTTGTTCAGGAGTTTAATATGTTTTATTCAAGATTTGGTGTGCATGATTTTAACAAGGAAGCTGCTGTCTTAAAACAGAAACGTCTGAATTTGAATCAATCTGTCCCTTTCTTTTTGTTATGCAGTGTTG
Source organism: Scomber japonicus (assembly GCF_027409825.1). Taxonomy (NCBI): domain Eukaryota; kingdom Metazoa; phylum Chordata; class Actinopteri; order Scombriformes; family Scombridae; genus Scomber; species Scomber japonicus. The sequence continues at coordinate 29,065,544 of NC_070579.1, read as the reverse complement.
TGAATACTTAAACATTGTGAGGCCAGAACAAGCCCTGGTCCTGATAACATTAGCAGCCATATGCTGTCATGCTGTGCTTGTCAAATAGGCCATACTTTTAATATTCCCTTTGCTGTCATTCTGTCAGCAAAGGGTCCCCAAACTATGGAAACAATCTACAGTAGTTACCATTGCAGAAATAGCCGCCCCAAGACTCTGTATAGCTACAGAATGGCAACAGGCATCGACTTTACGAGTTATAAGTCATTTGAAAAGTTGGAACTTCTGGAGAGGACAGAGTATTATCTCAACACGTTACAGTCTGCATGCATGAAACCTGCAAGCAGACTGCTGCTTCTCTCAGCTATTAACACCACTGAACATCACGTGCTGGTGCTTGCTGAGCATTTTGGGTTGGACACCAACAGTGCTGGCTGAATCTTGGACCTTTTCACCAACAGATCTCAGAGAGTGACAGTGACATATCTGGACTAACTTCAACATCTTTCCTTTCCTATATCCTATACATTAATGACTGCTGCAGTGAGTTTATAAACCATCACATTGTGAAGTTTGCAGATACAGTAATAGTCTGCTGAAGGAGGGGGAAATGTGTCATGGCCCTGTCACAGAGTATTTTTAAAATAGTGTCAAGAAACCTTTTTGGAATTAAATATGACAAAGTCCAAGGACGTGTATAGATTTTAGACACCTTCACCCCAATCCTGTCAGCACTAAAATGAAAAGTCAGGATGTAGAAATGGCTGAGTCATACAGTATAAGTGCTTGGGCATTATAATTGATAATAAGCTGAGATTTGATTGTAACACCAATATGTTAAAAAAAATGCCTGCAGTGTCTTTTCTGTCTGAGGAAGCTGGCTAAGGTCGGTGTGGACAGGTCCTCGATGACTCTGATTAACAGATCTTTGATTGAGTCGATCTTTACTTTTTCTTTGGTATGTTTCTCTCAATCTAAAACAGAAGAATGCATTAACGAAGGCGATTAAGGTCTTAGATACAGTTTAAAAATCCAGTTTAAGACCTTGACTTTAATCTTCTACTTCATTCAATCCAATAGTAATAGGCAATATCAATTTAACACCCCTACCTCACTTGATAAATATTTAGTACACTACATTTTTTACACATGCTCAATGTTTTTTACTTTCATTAAATGTTGTATTTAATTGCTTTGGTGTTTTTGATCATGTGTTATTACTACTGTTGTACAACAAATTGGCCCTGTAGGGATCAATTAAGTTCTAGTTGACTAATCGATTTTCCTTCATATTTTCTTAACCGCAAGACAGAAAGAGCCAGAGGCTGGTTGGATAGATGGACAAGGCGTCATGTTGATATCTTAATGAAAGCAGTTGTCTCAGTTCTTCTGTTCTGACACTCTGATGTTAAGACTGACATCTATTAAAGGGTGCCAACAGGTTCCTGCATGAACTCAGTATGTTGCTCTTCTAGCGTTATTTTTTAATAAGCAGAAGAAGGGACAGTGTTGTCATTCACACCTACCAGTAACACTCTTACTCTTCTATTTCCTTTATTTCACTCACACACACACACACACAAGCAATATTTGTGATTTGTTAGGTGTTTGGACTGGTTTGATGCACCCTGATTGGTGTTGTTGACAGGAGCAATACTCCTGCTGAGTTTTGGTTTCACGTATCAATGCTCTGCACTGCATGCAAGCACGCAAACACATTCAAACACACGCAAAGTCTTGCTGTTTTCTTAGATGCTTGAGACAGCTCTGTATTAGCAATTTAAACAATTTGTGCTATTGTCTACAGCACACACACATTCAGACACACTAACACACTGAGGCTGTTGAGTGTAAATATTTGTGTGTAGCAGCAGGTTTGTCATAGCTGCTGACTCTCTGCAGAGCAGGCTTGACCCCATTAATAATGGACAGTGGGATGTAGCTTGGACAGCAGACAGAGTGAGCCATGGAGGGGGATTATGGAAGGAACGGCAGGATTGAACATACCAACTCTGACACTCAGGTTACATGGATTGTGACTTTGTTCGGATAACAGTCTGCAATCACGTGGGTGTACACACAGACATTTGAGAGGAAAATCCTTTCGCTCCTAAACACTGATGCAGAGACACAGAAAGAGAGCTTAACTGTTTACAGTGACAGTCCAATTTACAGCACCACTCAAATCTTAGTAATGATTCAAAAAACGCACCTTTGAGTCCAGAAAGATGCAGACAAAAAAAGAGATTTCATTTCTAAAATGACAACGGTCGGGAGTTGAATTTATCAGCTCTACCTAGATAGATAATTGGACTGTGTGGATTGTTTGATGGTGTCTGACTTGATTAGAGTTTTGATATAAGAACCCTGTAAAAGGGTCCTAAATGTGCAATTAATGGAGTACTGTGCAAAAGTTCTAAGCACTGAAAGTAAACATACTTAAATAAGTAAACAGAAGAAACCTATGAAATCAATACTTGTCTCTAAATCAGTAGCAGTTCTCCTCAGTACACCTGCACACAGTTTTTCAAAGTGTTTGGCAGGAAGGCTGTTAGAGCATCTTGCAGAACTTTCCAGAGCACTTCTGTGGATTTCGGCGTCTCAGTTGCTTCTGTGTCTTCATGTAACTCCAATGAATGTTGAGATGAGGGCTCTGAGGGGGTTGTACCATCTGTTGCGGGACTCCTTGTTCTTCTTGATTGTGAAGGTCGTTCTTTACACTCTGTGAGGCGTCATTACAGAAAAAGTTTGGGACAGATCAGATGCTTCTCTTATGGTGTTGCATTAATTCACATTTAGTGCTTAAAACTTTTGCACAGTACTGCATATCATATAACGCTAATGGACTGACGCTAGAGCTGCATGTCTCAGGCAAAAGTTCAGTATCCTCACCAGATGATGATCCATGCAGAAGACGTAGAATACATCTATTTCTGGGTAACTATTCAGACCTTGTATTACAGTATAGAAATGTGAGATCACACTGATATTTTCATTCTAACATATCTGGACAAACATTCTTGGCAAAGCAACACTGAGGTCAGATTTATGTTTTGTTGTTTGTATTTTTAATCACATTTGGAGGTTGAGGACTCAACCAGGTGTTCTGCAAGTAAATGCTATCTTGTGTATTGAATTTGGATGATGCTGCAGGTGTGTAAATATTCCCAAATCCAATAAAGAGCAGCACATTAGACAGATTATGTCACATCTCTGTGTTGTAGCACCTGGGTTTGATGTCTACACAGGACGGCAGGGTGCTGTTTAAGAAGAAATCTGCAACCACACAACATAAAGTAGTTAATCGAGCTAATTATCATGGTCCTTAACTGACATAACAACAGGTTACTACAGTAAGCTGGAAATGATTGCAGTTTACATGAAAGTAAATTAACACACAATTTAATCCATTGCTTATACATATTTTCTTGTGTGTTTGTTTGTTTTTTCTTTACACAGAATAACCCTTACTATAGCCTTGCAAACACAGTTCCAACAATCGTCAATTGTGTTTCCATTATTTCAGAAAACGAACAGCGTGAACGCTGGTTTACCAACAGCCAAAATCGCACTACATCACAATTACTGTGAAGCACCTATAACCAGCGCCTGAATGTCCACTTGGGTTCTCATTTCTTCTGGGGTTTTTCTACCCTCATCTCTTTGCCTTACAGCTCTCCATCTACAGTCCAATCTCAGCATATATATACTGCGCCGTGTGTTGTCCCCCCATTCTATCACAATGCGTCTGCATTGTAATAGAATGCAATCAGTGCACAGATACTATACATTTGATAAGTAGGGTGTGTCTTGGCATATATACTGCTCTGCTTGTGCCTCCCCCATTCCATTATAATGCTGATAAGTCACTAGAGGGATACTATACACTTGTGTGTGAGTGTGTGTGTGTGTGTGTGTGTGTGTGTGTGTGTGTGAGTGTGTGTGTGTGTGTGTGTGTGTGCCCTCGGTCTGTGGGCTTATGCATTATTATGTTGATTAAGAGGACAATTACACACTATAGGAACAAATGTGAACAGTTGGCTAAGAGGAACTCACTGATTTTCTTTGGTGACATCGTATCATCAAATACCTCATGTAAGCCGCTCCGGGGGCCTCGATGTACACTGGTTTGAATGAACTCAGTGGCTTCCACAACAGCAGTCTAGTGCATGAGGTCCATGTGTTTCAGTTTGATAAGCCATTTGAAATGGAAATGAGATCACTTATAGAAACAGGACCATATTCATTACTGCTTTCAAACCCTGGATACATTTCTTTTGATTCATCACTAAGTGTTTGCTTGGATTAGATGAATTGTAACAAGTGTAACAAGTGTATTATAAATCTATCATCTTATGAAATTAGTTTAGTCTTGCTCCCTCCGTATAGTTTAGTCTTGCTCCCTCTGTATTACTTTAGTACAGATATAATACACCAATGGGTGTTTTAAAACTACTGAATGTGATGTTTGTGTGTGTGTGTCCATAGCCTGATATATCCTGATCCTCTGTGCTGTAGACCTCCCTTGTTGTCCAAAAACTATTAAAAACCCATCAATGAGCCACACAGCTGTAATGGGTGACATGTTAATTCACTTCAGAAGAAAGTGATTATTGATAACACGTGCTTTTCCTCCAATGACAAGTCAAAATATCTTCTGGGAAAGAGCCGAGGTCCATTAGTACATTAACTCAGCCAACTCCCAGCACAGTCCGAGCCAACTTCAACCTGAGCAGAGTGCTCTCAGCCAGAATAATTGAAAACACCTGTGTTGTTGTGCAAGGCCTTAAATTGTTTTAAGATTTGATTGCATAACACCCTGGGAAGGCCTGACACTATAGTGCCACTTCATTGAGCAGAGCCACCTGGTTGTTGTGATTCTGCCAGCCTGTAAATCTGAGGCCTGTACTACGAAGCTGGATTTTCTCTTATTGAGGTAACTTCAGGGTTAACCCTGGGTTTTCCATACTACGAAGCTGGTTTACTTCTTACCGGGGTAAATCACCATGGTAACTTATGCTTAACAGCTAACCTGCTCCGGAGCAGGTTATGTTCTTGCTAAGAGATCAACCATAGACTGTATATAAGAAATGGACGTAACATCCGTGACATCACCCATTGGTTTGTGGACTGCTGCTCGGAAGCCAATAGTATCGAATCTAGGCAGCGCCATCTTGAACATTTCAGGTGCATCCCGGGAAAAAAAGAACACGGATTCTACTTATATGGGCATGAGGCGGAGTCATGGACGGAAGTATGGGCGAGGCCAACGGCGGAGTGGGGAGGCTGCGATTGGTTGCGAGGGCTGGATCTCAAGGACATTGGTCAATCAACCTGTCAATCACAACGTAGCCCCGTAGCCTGCTTTATCGTCAAATATAAAATCAGGGAGGCCAAAATGTCACAAATGAACATCATACTGCATTGAAGAAGGCTTTAAACTAGGGATTGAGACCATAAACACATTTTGAAAACGTTCACTGAGGTTAGAAATCAAGTGAGAAATTGGTGAATTCTCCATTGACTTGTATAGAGCCGGAAGTCTTTTTGAACACAAAACGATCGCCCCCTGGTGGCCTTTTGATAGAATGCAGCTCTAAGTTACTTCTGCATTGGCTTCTTTTCAGAGGACAGGAACTCCCCGCCTGAGATCAACGAGTATAAAAGCACCATCTCCTGACCAATCAGTTCTCTTATAAAAAGATCCTGTCAATATTGGTGCACGGATCGTGAGAGGAGCGCTTAGGAGAGCAAGAGTTTTTAGGGATAGATGCAATTTTTTAATTGGCCAAAATATATATTAAAAAAACAATCCTCGAGGCACATGAGGGATATTAGTCTGTAATACAGTTGGTTTGACATCATTCACTCAAATGGTTGAATCGCAAAATAAGTTTGTATTTTGAATGTTGAACTTAATGTCGCTATGAAAGGGAGGGCACTGAGGAAGCGTTCTGCCTGAAACGTACGTCTGTGCCGTAATAAAGTGAAATTGAGTGATCAGAGTACGTTTATATTGTCCAATTTATTAATATTGTATAATCTCACGAATTTACGCATTAACAGGGTCGGCAATTTTCTGCCAGCACTCCTTCCTGGATTTTGCTGCTACATCAGAGTTGCTTTTGGCCTGGTGATGTGATTGAATTCTACATATTGTTTAAGAATAATTGTCTGCTCCTCCATGGTAAAGTAGTCTGCTCTGCAGGGTTTCTCCATGTTTGTGATTGGTCAGACGCTGCAAACACCTCCCCTTTTATGTGAGCGCACAGTGATCCAGATTGGAAAACCCTGGGTTCAATTACAGAGTTGATAACCAGTTTCGTAGTACCGCTTATCCCAGATTGCGAATGTCTGGGTAAGTCAACCCAGGTAACGGAGAGATATCCCGGGTATGTTAATCCAGATTCGTAGTACAGGCCTCTGGGCAGATGTCTTTATTTGTTTGAGAGGTTAATACTGTAGTGTCCTCACTGATGTCCTTAAAAGGAAGGCCATTTCTTCTTCTTCATTATATTTCATTTTGATTAAAGCATCCACCTAAACGAGCCTATTTAACCTAATAGAAATTCTCTTCACCCTTCACTTGAGAAATGACATTACCACCCATGAAAATCCTTTGATTTAGTCAATAGAAATGACATTACTCTCCCCTTGGTTCTGGGAGGGATCCACTTCAGCTGTTTCTTTATTAACCACTCAACCCTCTCATTCTGCTCAGGATTGGTTTTAGGTATTGGAAGGTTTCTTTCTCTCATTTTTGCGCACAAAGATAATTTCTTTCTCGGATACTCATTAAGCATTTTAAACAGTGGCTTGAATTTAACAGTGGTTGAGGTTTTGATGTGCTTTTTACCTGTTAATAAATCTGATGATCTGTAATATGATTTAAAGGGAGTAAGACTGCAAACCAACAAACACAGCTATGTCATGAGCCAGGCCCTTCAGGACACATGGATACACTCACAGAGACAAAGATTAAGCGTTGTGTCCTCAGCTGCCTCTAGCACATATGGGTCTATTTAGCTTTAATAGAATTATGTAATTATGTTTCTTCATACTGTAGATCTGAAATGTATCTTATCTGACAGAGAGAAATGGACCCAATTTGTGCCCTCTCTGTTTGCTTGCTTTACTTTTCATACTTACAGAGATTCCATGCTGCAAATACAATCATTCAGAAAGATTTGGGAAAAGAGACAAATTGGCTCACTTTCATCTTTTTAATAGGTTTAGAATTGATTACAGTGATACACTCAACATGTTAAGTGGGTGTATTCGTGATGAAGGACACTACCATGGATTAGCTTGTTGTTTAACACTTGAAGGTTAATACTTTAGGGAAAATGTTATCTACTCTGAATGGAAATCAGCTGTTGAATGAATCTTCCAAAAGTGCGAGATTTGTAAGCAGCATGAAAATCAGTTATTTCTTTTCAGAAAAGGGGATGAAAACAATATATACCCTCGATTCATCACTACTTTTAAGTCGCTGATGCAGCTGTGCAGAAGTATTTGATGCCAGAAAAACACTAAATCTCTGGGTGTCCATCATAAATCAGACTACTGAAGTCTCAAAGGAAAACCAGGCACTGTCAGAAAAGCCTTTCTTAAAAGGGCAATTATTTGCTATTAAGTTACTTTAAACTCACTGGTGCATAATCTGTCTGGTTTAAGTCCTAACACAGAGCAGCTTTGTTTAACTGTTACGATGGACATTTGATAAAGCAGGAAACAGGATTTGGGCAGGTGACTGTCAGTCCCGTGTCCAGGATCAGTCAGGACTAAAGGTCAGCACAGACTTCTGAGCTGCTCTGAGCATTTCAGTTACATACTGAGAGGTTTGCGGAGGTTATAGATGTGATCCCGGAGCGAAGACCACAGACCGCCAATGAGAGTGGCGTGTGGAGAAGTAAGAGGGGAATGAGAATGTTTAAGAACTCTGTCTGCCAATACAGCTCAGAAAGACTGGCTCTCTTTGCATACAGATTTAACTCGTCTTTGTGTTTGTGTATCCACAAACACAAAGACAAAACTACCAGCTGCTTATTTTTGAAAACAAGGAAATGTCATGTTCCCATGTGGTGGTTTTAACCTCTTAACATAAATTCTAAATAATACCATGCAAATTACATTTTGGATAAAAATTAAAGTGATTCATATATTTAAGTATGTTTACAAGCTTTCAAATGTTGTGGTCTTCTACTAAAGCTACTACTACTGATAACAACAACAACAACAACAATAATGATAATAATAATAATAATAACAATAATAATAGTAGTAGTAGTAGTAGTAGTAGTAGTAGTAGTAAAGTTTTTATAAGGAAGTTACGAAATACTACCTTGGAAATTGAATTGTGATAGTGATTAAACCTCGGAACAAAAAAAACAACGTAAAATGACAAGAATGGAAAGGCAAAAGCAGATGAAACCAGAAATGACAGGGATTATTTTCACAAATGGTTTCCGAACATTGAAATGGTCACAAAATGGTCCTGAAGGTTTTTAATCCCATAAAGAGACACCCATGTATGTGATCTGATTCACTGCCGTCATGGTAACGATGCCGAAGATGCTCACATCCGCCTCTGATAATACAAATATGTTTCAAGGCTAAGTTTGTATTCACTCTTTCACAATGGACAAGAAGGTTGTTTTTTTTCCATTTATGTCACATTTTCTGTAGCTTTAAAGTATTTAACCGACATCTGCTATTTAACAACAGCCATGGTTGCTAAGGCAGGAAGGGATGTGGTGCTCTGAAGGACATTTTCCAGCCTCTTTGCCTTGAGTCTAGAGATGTTTTCTGTATTGTAGAACATTGCTTTTTCAGCCACAAGGCCTCACAAATAGCATTTGATTTTTGGTTAGTGCAGGTAAAGATTTGGTTTGATCAAACTTTTGTCCCAATTAGGCAGACATAATTTGAAGGCTGTTTTTTGTTGGTTATGTGTCTGTTTGTTTTAAGAGGATGCAGGTTGCATTTTGTAGTTTACGAGTGGTGTGTGGTGATCTTCAGAATTGAAATGGCAACATCAAATCAAAATGACTCAAAATAACATCCAAATTACAGATTCCCCAAATTTCCCAAATGTATGTCAGAAATGTATATAAAATGGTGTGTGAATTAAATCTTGTGGTACAGACTGCAGAATTGGTTTGTTATTGCTGTAATTATGTACTCACACTTCTCCAAATGTTTACTCAGTGCTGTTCAGACAGTTTCTAACTGACGGTCAGAAGAACGGTGTGTGTGTATGCCCCTGACCCACCCATCTAGTGTGTGTTTTCACCCTGTGGTGATGATGTGGGTGCCATGATTGTCTTTATACATTCCTTTAAGTGCACGTCCATGCATGCATGCGGGCGAACACATGCAGAGATGACACATGGAGACAGAACCAATTTATAGGAACAAGACTAAAAATATTTCATACCTTCTTCCTTAAATGCCTGCAGCCTTTTGTTTTAACACCAGCATTTGTGCATTATAAAGTCCATAAAAACAGCTCCTGATCATCAGTATGTCATGCAGGTCACTGTGGTATATCAGGCTGTCCAAGACCAGTTTGTGTCCCTCATGTTTGCGGCTGTCACAGGTGTGACGGTGTGTGTCGGGAGGTGTTTAGCAGATACACCTTCAGCAATTGCATGACAGACAGGTTGGAGGGTTAGTTTGGATACTATACACTAACACACTCACTTGTGACATTTCTCCCCTCAGAGATAGAGCTGTGGGAGATAACATGGATCAATCCTGGTTCACCTGTCCTTTTGTCCTTTTACATCTATGGTGATCAGTGGTGAAACAAGTATTCAGATCCTTTAGTCAAGTAAATGTACCAATACAACAATGTAAAAATACTCAATACAAGTAAAAGTCCTGCATATAAAATCCCTCTTAAGTAAAAGTATTAGCAGCCTTACAGAGTATTATAGTATATAGCTGCTGGAGGTGGAGCTAGTTTACACTACTTTATATACAGTTAGCTAGTTTAGTCCAGTGGTTCACAACCTTTTCCTCTAATCTTTGATTTTTGGTGAAATATTGGATCATTTGAACATTCATTTAAATGTGAGAAGTTTAGAGGGAAAATTACTATTTGGTGGAGCTGTTAACAACTCATAGACATCTGAAATGTGACCACTGAAATACTTAACTAATATTTTAATATTGTTATATTATTCACTGTGTCAAATCTTTGTCTGAAAAGTAAAAAATGTAGTGGAGTAGAAAGTACAATATTTCCCACTGAAACATAGTGGGGTGCACATATAAAGTACTATTAAAAATTGTCCTTAAGTACAGTACTTGATTAAATGTACCTAGTTACTTTTGTTACAGTAGTGCTGTAGTAATGCTCAGTTATTTTGATATTCTCGGGTTTGGTTTGTTTGCTGGTCAAGATGTGTTGTCTTGGCACAGGAGCTGGAGATATGGGGAGGCAGTCGAATATGGTAACTCTAAAGTCATCTTGTTTGCATGTAATGTCTCCTTCAGCCTATTATGTCTCTTAGCTTTCTGTAGTTAGCAGCTGGTCAGTCTTCATTCAGGAATCTTGTTTTCAGGGTTGAAGGGTGTGTGATTGAGCGGTTTCACAATGAGCACAGCAGTCAGTAAATACCTGTAGACTGTAGGCTGGTTGCTTGGTAAACCAAAATGTCTGGTTTCCTATTTTCAAGTGTATTTATTACAAAATATACCATGTGAAAGTCTTTCTTCTTTTTCCATCAGCACAAATCATATTTTTGAAGTAACTTGTCCACTGTCCACAACTATATATCCAATGATAGTGAATAGCCTCTTTTTTGGGAAACATGCTATATGCTGTCCACATATTCAATGATTGATACTACTCCCATGTCTGTACAATATGTTTATTTCTGTAAATATGAAGCTGGGGGATACAGCTAGCCTGCGTCTGTCTGCTGGTAACCAAAAACACCTTGCAGCATCTCTAAAGCTCGCTAATATTTGGGCTGTTATGTGCTGAATAATTTCTTGACCAGGTGAAGTTCTTCATCACATTGTGGTTGCTAGGAAACCAGAGGAAACACTTCCAATTGGCTTTTATTTTTTATGTTTCATAGGAAATGAACCTTTGTGGTTGTTTATTTCTTCTTTGTTTATGCTAAGCTAAACTGACTCGCTGCTGTAGCTTTAACTAATTGGACAAAGATGGGGCACCACTTGGAGTATTTATGCATCTGCAATACAGTAAATCTAAGTTACATGATGTAATAGATTTTCTACTTATAACTTCATTTGGTTGTGTAAGTGTGTGTGTGTTTTTGCTGGCAGGGGAATGTGCTGTCATTTGTTTCCATAGGAGAGGGGTTGTATATGGGAGCAATGTGAGGTTGAAGGAGGATATATGGCAAGCAGGATATCTGTGGTATAAGTAAAGCATTTTTATGGAGGAGTCCAGGGAGCGCATGGCTGAGATTTTAGGGTCTGGCTCTTGGCAATCTCCACGGGACACTGAGAATGGTATGTACTGGCCAAGCCTTCTTCCCACGTGCTCTCCCTCTCACTCTATCTCCTTTTCTCTCCTTCGTTCACACGCAACTTTTACGATGCTCATCTGGACACCCTCGAGTCCACTGGACACTTGCCCTCAGATGCAGCATTGCTATGATTTCATCGTACAAGACAGAAATACCACCTTATTCTGAATTTAGAGATCAGCTGCCAGTGGCTCAGCAGTAACCAAACTGCCTTCCAACCCAGATGTCTTCTAGGTGGAAGTGATGACGGTTGAATGATATTTTTCATTTGTGCTGGGAGCCAAACCATATCCACTATCTAATATGAGAACCATGAAGAAGAAAACTGCCTCTGCTGTGTTTTCTACAGACGGTGAGGAGTGAAAAACACTTCACGCTCACTTCACATCTCTTAGACATGGTGCTAAAGTACCAATGGGACATCATCAAAAGACACACTTTCTTAAGAGAAAGGGAAGGTGTGTCCAAACTTTTGATATGTACTTGATATTTTTTGTAAAAAATAACATTTTAGAGGAGTATTTTGATTAGTTCTGCTCCTGTCTGAAGTGCATACAGAAGCTATATACAGTAGGACTGAAGTTCACATCCATCAGATCCTGCTATATCTGTGTATCCCACTATGCCGTCCTCCCACATGAGCCAATTGGACAGGAAACAAGATGGCCAGACAATTCTCCCTCGAGATGGCAAAAGAAATAATAAGTTAGGGAACCAGGAAGGAGAAGACAATCCCTGTGAAAGCCTTGGTTAATGGCATTTTTTTCCTTTCTGACAAGTTTTTCTTCTGAGCAGTCGGAGAGTTATGGAAGAGTGTTGAAATGAGGAGGATGGCTTCTGATGAGGGGAGAAAGGACAGAGCAATGAAAAGAAAAAAAGGTGGCTCTTGCTCTGTTTTTGAAGCGTAACATCTGCTGAACGAGCAGATTCTGGATCACCTCCATCACCCAACTCAGTTAATCATAACACTGTCTCATACGCTCGCATGCACGCACACACAAACACACCCGCACACACACACCCTTGTGATGGTCACTAACCAAATTCACTTGATCTTCCCACTGTGAACTGTCAGTGAAGAGGACAGAAACCAGAAAAGAGTGCTGGGAGAGGGGGTTAAAGGACATAGTTCAGATTTGTGCACACAACCTCGCTGTTTGTGTATGACACTTTAGGATCAGTTCATCAAAAGAAAAAAAAAATCTCATTTAACTCTAGTGGTATTTAGCCAAGTTTCTTTACATGTTTAAGATCTCCATTTTAACATTTCTGCTGTAAATACAAAATTCCATTCACGCCAACACAATGCAGGTGAATCAAGCTCTGAAAAATCTCCTACAAAATCGTCAACAGCTGCGTGTCTTTTTAGAAACAGTCTCTGTCTTACCGTAAGCAGATATTCCAAACTGTTCATTCATTCTGACACTTCTATGGCAGTAAATTGAGCACTTAGAGGATGAAGCTCTCAAAGGATCTGAGCAGTGACGAGGCTTCGGCTAAGAGAGCTAATCCGTCTCATAAACATAAATCTTAGTTAAATCAACAATATAAAAACATCATATAAATGGGAGGTTGGAGTAGTGGAGGGAGGTTCAGTGTTAGCATGAGTATAATCAGCAAAGCAAAAGCGATAAATATCATGTTTTAATGTCTGTACTTTACACCTGCATGAATATTTTTGGACTTTACTGGCTACACAGCTGTGAATGGCTCAATGGTGGTGAAGCATATTGAGAACAGTTGATGCCAATCAGCCAATACAGAACCTCAGTGGGCTGCCTCATTAATTTTCATTTCTTTTGTAGAAATATGTTCTAAAGAAAATGATTGGTGGAAACTGAGGACAAATCGTTAAACTTAATGTTTCAGTTACTGTATTTGAACAACACATACTAATTCACATCCATTGTACTGTGGTGCAAGCAGAAATCTCAGAGACTGATATCTTGAAACCTGGGAGCATAACACCAAAACAAACTTTAGTTATAGCATCCCTGACTGAATGATGGTGTAACTCTTTAGCTGAGAGTTCATAAAAGCTTTATTGATGAAAAAAAATATATGACCACAAGAGTGGAAGAGGAGGAACAAAAATGCATCATCTTTTGATATATTAATCACTGACATATTACTATTAATATTCCAATCATGAAATTCAAACTTTTTAACCAAACTTATAATAACAATACAAGGCAGGGTCCTAAAGCTTTACATATTTTACTTTAAATTAGATAATTAGGGATTTAAATCCAATCCCTTACATTAGATTGGATCACTTGAAGGTGGGTCTTGTGGAGCCGTAGACAACTGTTGGCCACACTTTATAAGTGCACTTTATAAATGCTGTTTTCAGGAGGAGTAAAAAAAAGAAATGAATAAATTAGATATCATCTGAGCTCTGGAAATGTAAACACAGCTCAAGGTTAATCAGTCACTCCAAATCACATTTGATTGTATCTGTTTATGTCAACATCCCCAAATTTGAGTCATCAAAAACATTTGAATGTCTTACACGAAAAGCGACTGTTTTTTTATTTGGCAAATAACATGGGAAACAACAAAAGGCCATTTAAGGTTTATTTTAGGAGTATTTTTTTTGTAATGTAGATGAACTAAGCCGCTGAAACTGGAATTATTCCCTTATAAATAGACTGAAAGCTAGAAAGACAGAAATAAAGGAATAAAGTAATGCAGGGGAAAGTCATCAGAGTTTAAGAGCAGTTGGCTGTCAGTCTCCATGCGGGGCAGAGCGACTCACTGGGGCAGAAACAGCATAATTACAGCTCTGTTTAGCTCCATTACAGCCGCTGCACTCATATCTCTGTTACCACCTACATACTCCTCATACTCTGCCTAATTGCCCACTCCTCACTACATAGAGAAGACTTATTGATTTAAACTACTTAATTGGGAGGTGCTCGTGGTGGGTGAAGCAATTATTCAATAACACTATGTCACAAATACAAATGAACAGTGCAGCAGATAGCATGACCGGAATGATAATGTGGATCCATCTGTTTTCTTGATAGACCTCATTATTGGTCATTTGATCATTTGAGATCAGTGCCCTTGATGTGTGATAGGGAGTTTTACTCTGATTTTCAAATGATCATCTGTCACATACATCTCTTTGTGCCTCCCTCAGCTTTTCTTTTGCTCTTTTTTCCCCATGAGAAGCATGCATATTGTGCAGTCGAGTGGAAATGTGTGGGAGGAGAGAGGCACAGTCTTACTTCATATACTTGGATGCAGACTGAGAACGAAAACGAAAGAGCAAGCCACACGTTGTCCTTCATTATGAAAAATGTGAATGAAAGGGACAGACAGAGTATTGATAATTCAAACAAAAGGATAAAGAACAGTATCATTATCATTAATGTTGTTTCATTCATTAGTACATGGAGGTGAGCAGGTTTTGGCCTCATCTGGTGATAATTTGCATTATGAACAAAGAGTGCAAAATACAGTAAACCAGTAATTATCTTTTCTTCTTCCACCAAATTCATCGCAAAAGAGAAAAGGGAACATGTTTTGTGTGTGTGTGTGTGTGTGTGTGTGTGTGTGTGTGTGTGTGTGTGTGTGTGTGTGTGTGTGTGTGTGTATAAGAGAGAATGAGATATATAGATAATGCAAATTATGGCTTAACTTACAGCTGTTTAAGCAAATATCTCTCTTGGGACACCACACGTACACCCAGAGAAAGAGTGTGTGCAGCCCCGGTTTACATGCGGCCTCATATGAATACCACATCATTCAAGAATATTTCAAAGCAAAAAACATGACTCACACAGGCTGATTGTGCTTAAACAAATCAGTGAGCATAGTTGTGCACTTTGTTTCTCTCCTAATAACACACAAATACAGTTCCATATTTATCACATGGTTATAGGATATGGACACTGAGCTTTATTCCCTGAATTGTCATGTAAAATAAGTCCAGCCCAGCTATTTACAATAATGAAGCATTGGCTCTGTGACAGCAGAAGTTCAAAGCAAGGCTTCACTGAGTGTATTTACATAAAATTAAAAATTAAACCATGTTAGGGTATTGTAGAGGCATTTGAAACTAATTCATTATTCAGGCCAGAGCCTGAAAAGCACCTGAACTGGAGAGGCATATTGGAACATCAATGTGGTTTGAAACACTAACACCAGTTTAGAGGATCTTTATATTTTTATGTACACCACTGGATTATTTAGCTCTCTGTGACATTGACATTTTGGAGAATCACTGCTGTGATAAATTTCACCCAAAAGCAGTGACAGCATTGAAACCTGTCTGTGAGATCAATAAGGTTTCAGACAATCCTGGAGTTATGCGTTGCCCTGTGCTCAAGCATTAGCAGCTCAATGGCACACATGAACACACGCCCATTACCCGTGTTAGTAAAGCCACCCAGTTGTTCTTGAAAGTCATGGAAATCCATATATGTGACTGCATACAAGGGATGTTTAGAGATGAAATTACATGAACTGCCAAGTACAAGTGTCCTCTTTAACCTCAAATCGAGTTTAGTCAAAAATGACCTGACTTAAAATTCATAAGGCAAAATATTTTATGACAAAATTAATTTTAGACCCATTTAAATTGTTTAAAGTGATCCCAATGCTGAACTCTGGGGCACACCTTTTTTTTTTAATCAACAAATCAGATTTATTAATGCGTAGAACAACTGTTTACTATCATAACGTTATGAACTGAACCACGGAACAGCATTTTCAGAAAAAAAAGAGTTTATCTTATAGAAGGCAGCAGACAACAAAATCAAAAGTTTTAAAGTTAAAAAAAAGATCACTCTGATGGGTTCACCATTATCTGAAACCGAGAACACATCATGGACTGTTGACCATACTTTGCCTGCCTAAAGACACCAAGAAGTTCATGGCAGACACACATATGGGCCTGATTTCTTTCTCATGAATGTGGATCCCCTGCTTTACACCTGGGATTTGATCACATCCAAATGGAGTTTGGCTGATCTGATCGCAATATGTTCTGAGTGCCTTCACACTGTATCAATAGGTTTTTCCTTATCCACATAGATTATCCACATCACAGATTTAAAGCCATGTGTAATGAGAATATATGAATGGAGTTCAGACTTTTTAATGGTTCTTTAGTTGAAATACATTGTGTTGACTTATTAGTGATAAGAACATTATAGAATATCTATTTTTCACCACACTCATCCTTCAAACCATGATCTAACAGAGTGAACAAAGCAGGACCTAAGGGTAACAGAGGGACAGGACTGAAAGGACTTGTTTGACACATCATATTCATTTTAGGGTTACTTGATTTCATAGTTATTGTAATAAGGAACTATCCTGTAATTCATATTCATATTTACATCCTTCACCAATAAATTCATCACAGTATTTCATCATAAATGTTTCCATTGTGGCAGTTTAATCTCTCTCTGTGTACCAGACATGTAGATTATATGAAAATATGCCTGCAGGAGCGTGTAAACTGTGTGTCTGTTTATCTGGTCTCTGCCTGTTTTGCTGCTCAGGCAATGAGAGCAGCATATGGTCATAAATAGGAAGATTATTATTACTGTAACAACACAAGATGAAAGGCCTGTTACAGGAGGCAAGCACAGCAGCAGTTCACTGAATAGTTGTTTGCAATATAGTCCTTTCAAAATGAAGGTGACCATCTGTGTGCTGTGATAACATGTCAGGCTATCAATGTTTAGCTTATGTTTGTCAGGTACAGCAATGCAGTGCCATGGATACAAACACACACACCTGCAGAAATACACAAACATGGCTGGAGAGACTGGAACAGAATGGAATTTGAAACGTTTTAGCCAAAAATGTTTCCATGGTCAAGGTGTTTTTTGCAGAAACGTTTCAGATTTCGTTTTGTTCTCCAACTTCGTTGGTCAAGATTAGTCAACTGACGCCCCAGGAAAGCACCTGTCATGGAAATCAACACATTCGCATGGACGATTCAAGCCATTTTAAGTCACTTTTAGGGGTTTTGTGTCATAGATTTCACCCACAGAGTCTAAAAGGCTTGAGACAGGGACAAATGTGATAATGTGAAAATATCTCACCGTCCTCTCCTCTGACCCATTTCCCACTACTGTCCTATTGTCCAATCCCATCATCCCCTCATCTGTAGAGCTACCACAATTGATACTTTTGTGTGGCGATTTGGCAATACATTCACAGATGAATGTGCAGAGATTTCATGTGTTTAGTTGTAACACACAGTTTATTTCTACAAAAGATGATTAATTGATTAGTTGATTGACAGAAAATTAATCAACAGCTATTTTGATAATCAAATAATTGTTTGTCATTTTCAAACAAATATGCCAAGAGTAGCAACACATTTTTAAAAATATAATCACCCTATATCCTCGATAAGATATGTTGGCATTGAGAGGGTATCACTGCTCTGCACCAGGAGGAGATAACTTGGATGTTTTACTTTCCACAAGGGAAAAGTATTGGATCTACTGTCTGAGAACCCTGTCACATCATGGATTGAATATAGATTATGACTTTAAGTCATAAGTCTTTGCACATTTCCCCATTGTGTTTTCTGTATTATACCTCTGCTTATTAGATATTTGTTTATTGGAAGTTGTTTATGATGTTCATTTACAGCTGGGGTTTAATATTTTCTGTATATCTATTAACCAACAAACTGTATTGTTTAAAGCTCTATACTGTAATATAGAGGCATAAATTACAGTTTGTTACCACATATTATGTGTTATGAGACATAATGGTTCTTGTCACTTTGTTTAAAGTGTTTAGCTGTAGTTCCTGCCACCATTTGTTAAGAGTTCTGATTCACTGAAGGCTTCTTGATTGTTTTTCTCCCCCTAATGGTGGAACATGATTGTCAAATCACCATCAGATGTGGTTCTACAGTATGGCCCACATACCATACCAGTGTGTGTGCCCTACTATTATTGTTGATCCTGAAGAAGGCCTGGGGGCTGAAACATCATGTAAATAATAGAGATATGCATATGTAGTCAGTGTATGCCACACTTCTTTCCTGCTCTCAATGCTTTTCTTTGTCATACATGATTGAATATGTTTGGGCTTTGAACTGACAAAATAAGACATGTACATAATCCATCCATTGTGTGGATGGTGATTTTCAGTCACTTGAGGTATCCCATATGCTTTAGAAAAGGATAAGAAATTATTCAACCTTTTTAAATATGTGGAGACATGGTTTTCATCGTTATTTATGTACTGTTCTGTGTGAATGTATGTGTGTGAATGTATGTGTGTACTGTATGTGTGTGTGTGTGTGCGTGTGCATGCGGCCGAGCAAACGAGAAGCTGTGAATCTATTACCGATGATTCTCTAGTCTTTATTGTTTCATGCCATCTCTCTTTCAGTTGCAGTTTAAACAACCCCCATCACACACACACACGCGCACGCACACACACACACACACACACACACACACACACACACACACACACATACACATACACATACACATACACATACACATACACATACACATACACATACACACACATACACACACACACACACACACACACACACACACACACACGTCTCTTCACTAACTTGCTGCTCCATACTATGTTTGCAGGCCACACAGTGAGATAGGCTGAGACTGCCTCATGTGTTGGGCCTCCTCTGTGTTCTGGTCCCCACCAACCCCCATCCTCCCAGCATCAGTGGGATGTCCCAGGTGTGTCTCCTCTTGGCCTTGCTCATGCTCTGCAGCTGCACAAAGGTACAACTCTCAGACTCTCTCGTGTCTTGCTGTCTTTTACACGCCCACATACAGACTGTCCATGATGCTAGGAGGTCTTTCTCAAGTACCACTGATTATTACTGACAGTCTTTAAATCAAACCAAAAGCAGGATGGAGACTGATATGAACAGCTTGTGTGGACTTTAACATTATAACATGAAACTTCAGGATGTTTGGTTCTCCGGCAGGTCTCCTCTACGAGTTCCCTGGAGCTTCTGAAGGAGCAGTGGAGCAGCTACAGGAACCAGTGTCTGGAATACATTGACACCACGCCGCCCACCACAGGTGAGCCCCTCTCCTCACAGCAAGAACTCATATCTGAACAAGATGCATGCATTGGACTAAACCTACTGTAAGCCCTGAGTACAGGTGTGACAGATGACATTCTCTGCTCTCGGCTGCAGGGCTGGTGTGTAACAGGACCTTTGACCAGTACGCCTGCTGGCCTGATGGACTCCCAGGGACCACTGTCAATGTCTCTTGCCCATGGTTCCTTCCATGGTATCGTAAAGGTCTGTGTGTGAGAGGTCTTTATATATAGCATATATACATATATATGTGTATGTGTGTATTGCACATATACACCTATTCACATTCACTGTAAGTTTAATAATGTAACTGTTAAGAGTTCAGTGGTGGCCAAAATACAAAACAATTATGTGTATAAAGATCCAATAACTAGCTTTTTTTTTGTTTTCAACCACACCTCACATATACTGTATTATCTATCAATGTATTTTAACTTTTAAGTGATAATACAGTAATTTAACAACCCATAGAATGACCTTAGCAACAATGGCTACCAAAGGACAGACATTTTTGGGCATGTGTCATCATGAGGGGGAAGAATAGGTAACATTGCAAACAAAGCATTTAGAGCAGGCTGGCGCCTGGGCTTTTGATTTGCATATAGCATTTTAACATATTATCACCTTATGGAAATTCAACCATGTTTACCAACCAACATCATAAAATACAGATTTTTTAAAGAGTATGATATGTCCTCATTAATTACAGTAAATTAAAAATTAAAAAAAGTAAATATTAAAAATGTAGAGCTTATTAGTTTCTTCAGCTCTGTAGGCCCAAAGCAAATCATCATTATTCAGAAAATTCAGCTGTTTGGTGATTTCCACCACTGTTTAGCTCAATGACAGATCTGGTGGAATAGTCTCTCTGTTTTTCAATCATATTCTTACTCTGTCCTGTCACGTTGTTGGAAGAGACCGGTTTTGGATCACAGAGAGATTTTCTCTGACCTTTAGCATTTTTCTTACTGTCTGTGTGGAGTTTTCATCCACTGACAAACACAATATCCTGTCTCACAATCAGAAAGATGAGCTCGACAGATGACTAATATGCTTTGGGTTCTTTTGGGTAAAGAAGTCTTTGTTACATTTCCTCTCTGCCACCAAAACATGTGACAGTAGGCAGCAGAAAAACTCGAGTGGATTAAACTGACACATTCAAAGGGATGCTGTATATCTAGAAACATTATAAAGCAACAGGCTCGTCTTATACCACAAGAGCTGCTGTTGCTGTATTTTTGTAATTCTTTAGAAATGTAAGACAGACATATTGAATTATTTATTAACTGTAGCAGCATTGTGTTGAAACCCTTATCCCTTTATTCAAGATAAAGAGACAACCTCCTCTTCAGTGCGCCTCAATGAGAAGTGTTGAATGACTGTTCGGTAGGCCCTCTTGTTGCATTGAAGTACTGGAGTCAGATTATTTGAGAGAAGCAAGGATGCAGTGCCTATCCAGTGACAAGACATGAGAATCAAACTTGCTCCTGAAGTGCTCTTATTCCACTAGAAAGTTCTTCCCACAGCTTGACCCACATCTTTCCCTTTCAGTGGGAATGAAAGAATATGACATCTGTTGGATGAATGTGTGTGAAATAGAGTGTGCAGAGCTTTCAGTGGAATAGAGTAAGCAATAATTGGATGTGAAGACCAAAGATTAGTCAGCTGTCACTCTACTGTCATCCTGTGAGTGGTGTTCAGACTTCATACTGTGTCTCCAGGAGCAGAGCACCTGTCCTGTGGAGATTTCACATATACTGTCAGTGTAGGTGTGGGGCTCAGATATTACAACAGTGTCATGATATGAAGGGCCCTGCTTTGATCTCCAGCTGTACCTGTGCAGAAGGTTTATTTTCATGTCCAGGTTTCCTCCAGGTGACCTTTGGAGGCTGTGAGTAGATGCGAGAGTGAGATTGTCTTTGTTATCTGCTGTGGACCAGCAGCATGGCAGGGGATTCTCTGCCATTGTCAGAAACTATAGAGAGACAATTTCCTACAACACGTTTAAGTTTGCCTCTGTTTCACTAGCTCACTCCCAAAAAATGCACTGCAGCACAGAGGGTCAGTCAAGTCAGACAAGAATAAACAGAATAATGAAAGTGAACAGCCATAGATGGTGACTCATTTGACATTGGACATTGACACATGTATTGCTCTCTGTAATCATTCATTCTGTTACTGATTATTAGAGCATTTCCTCCATATTGTTGCATGTAGGTAGAGGCTGTGGAGTGTGTCCTCTATCGCTCACATTGTAAGTGCATTATGAAGGGATCTGTTTGTGGCCAGTATGAACATGACAAATTAGTGCTGCAAAAAAACATGTTTCAATATTTATTTGGGCACTTGACTGACAATTTAAGACAAACCTGAAAAAGTGTTAACCCATCCTTTAATTTTTTACTTATAAACTACTAATGCCATAATACAGACATTCAGTGCTTGGTGCACTCTGAATAATGCAGCATCCAATTATGAATTCTTATAATGCTTGTCTCTGTGTGAACAGTCCAGCAGGGTCTGGTCTACAGAGTATGTGGTAAAGATGGTCGATGGGCACCAAAGAATACCAGCGAATGTGAGGACGACCCTGGGCAGGTGAGGTGTGTGTATACAGTACTGTGTGTCTGTGTGTGCATGTTCGTGCATGAGGTTGCATTAATTGTTTTCATGTTTGAAGACGCTAAGAGAAGCAAATGGTTAGATAGTATTATGACTGTGAGTGGGTTGACACTTGACACGATCTGAAATGAGTCAGTGTTGCAATTATCCCCATCTGTTCAAATAATTGTTTGGACCCTTTTTTTTTTTTTTTTTTTTTTTTTAACATTTTTTGTAAATCTAATCTAATCTAAATCTAATCTAAAGTGTGGCGTGTGTGTGTGTATGTGTGTGTGTGTGTGTGTGTGTGTGTGTGTGTGTGTGTGTGTACAAGCAACGCATGGAAGTAACAGACTCTATGTCTCCTGTTGGCTCTGCAGCAGCAGTATGGCCGCATCCTCAGTCAGTTTCGGATCATGTATACAGTGGGATACTCGCTCTCTCTGGGAGCTCTACTACTGGCCCTCGCAATCCTCATCACCTTCAGGTAGGACATGTAAGGGATTGAATAGGAGGAATAGATAAAAAGAAATGAAATAAAAGGGGGAAGGAAGAAGTAAAGGAATGATTACATAATAAAGGGAGTGACGAACAATGATAAAAAGAAAAGAGGGACAGTAAGCAAGAATAAAAGGACAGAAAGATCACAGAAGGGAGCAATGGAAAGAAGGAGGAAAGGGAAGATTCAAATTCAAGAGGGAAATGATGAGAAAGAAAGAAAGAAAGAAAGAAAGAAAGAAAGAAAGAAAGGATGTAGGAATCAAGGAAGGAAACAAAGTAAGGAAAAAGGGTGCTGCTGGAAAGGAGGGGAGGACAGAAACCAAGAAAGGAAGAGGAGAGTGAAGGAGTTCAGTAAAAAAAAAAGAACAACTGCTACATGCAGAGTGGTGAATGCAGCACAACAAAGTCAAATCACACACTGTCACCTCTATGACAGGAAGCTCCACTGTATGAGGAACAACATCCACATGAACCTGTTTGCCTCCTTCATCCTGAGAGCTGTGTCCATCCTGGTTAAAGATGCCCTGTTGACCCTCACACTGGACCCCAGGAGCAGCAGTGACACTCAGTCACAAGCCTGGGCGAACGCACCGGTTAGAGCAAACACACCACACCAACTTCGTCTGCTAGAAATATGCATATGCAGCTATTTTGCATGACAGCATAATAACAATATAATACCACTAATAAAAGACACATGTTTGCACGACATACTCCCACAGAAACCAGTACAGTATTTTTTGAATATCTGCATTTTTCTGTGGAAGAATGTACAGAACCTCTTTTTGTCAACATATATTTGAAATTCTATAAAAAGAAAAGTAAAAAGTGAATAACTACATAGAAATAAATCAATAAAATGTAATAATGATAATAATATAAATAGCAATAGTTATTTCATCTATATACATATAGATACATATACGCACAAGTATATGTAAGTATGTGTGAGTACATGCATACAATGTGTGTGTATGTGTGTTTACTCCTCGTCTAAGATGTGCACACTGAATAGGTCTATATATGTATTTGTTTTCCCAAGATCTACCTCTGTCCTACTGTTAGTCTGAATTTAGTTTACTTCATGAGTTAATTAGTCACTTCATTTCTCATTCACTTCGACCAACGTCTTTTATTCTCTATCTCTTAATTTCTAATTCTGTATGTTATTCTGTCTTTTTCTGAAATTACCTGTATTGTTAGTTTCCATCTGTGAACTGATGTGCATAATGCTTTTAGCCAAAACATTGTTCTTCACGTATTGGTCAAGTGGCTTTCCCTCGAAATAAATCTAATGAATGAGATTATTTCTATTTGTGATGACAGTCACATAATATACCTGTAAATAAGTGTCATACAATAGCTCATAAAGAAAAACGTGAAGGTACTAAAAAACTATCACCAGAGGACGAAGAAACCAACAGTGTTCCTTTCTTGCCAAACTTTCATGGGCGGAATACATCTCATATCATTATTTCATATAAAACGGCACAAAATGACACTGTGTCTGCATCAATCCATATTAAGTATAAGCCATAAGCACTTAAAGTGTACTGTGAATGTGATTGATAGCTCTTGTGTTATGGTGGAAGAGACAGTGGAAATGTATTTGCAGTTACAGTATGTTGTAACTTTTATTGCAGTGAAATGTGATGAACAAATACATGCTATATATGTGCATTCCCCAATCAAATGTTGTGTTATTTTGTGTGTGCTGGACAGCAATCCTTCTCCTATGATGTCAGCCAAGATACGAGTAGTATTGTGGTCCAACTTTATTGAACTGAACTAGGCAGACTATTTGACATTTACCTTTGTCTTTTATCTTTATTTGATGTTGGTGGAGTTTCCGCTTATCGCTTATTGTTTGTGTCCTTATCCCTGTCCTGATGTGTGTCAGGCTGTGACGTGGTGTCGTGCTGCCATGGTGATGATGCAATACAGTGTAATGGCCAACAACTACTGGCTGCTGGTGGAGGGCATCTACCTACACAGCCTGCTGGTCATTACTGTGTTCAGTGAGAAGAAATACTTCTACATTTACATGGCCATTGGCTGGGGTAAGAACCAATTCTAAAATCTATCAATGATGACTTCAAACTGCTGGCTACTTTATCACTTTAGCCTGTTATATCTTAACTGTTCCTCACTGGTTACCAGTAATCAGCAACTTCTATGTTTATCATCAAACCTCAAGAGGAAGTTAGTCAGGTACCAGAAATGTTAACAGAAGTGTACACAAACTAATAAAAAATGACAGAGCAGCTGTGTTGACAGGTGCGTGTTCTCAGAGCATGTCAGGTGATTCACAGAGGTGACAGATATGTCTGAGGACATCTAGTGGGCAGGTGTTGGATGACAGGCTCTGAAATTACAACTTAGGGTGAATGTACGAGCAGATACATCAAGACTTTTGTCCACTTGCAAAACTCTAATCAGATCATTAACCAGAATCCTCAGTCATACTCACGCACGACCCATATCACCCCCATCCTCTCCCAACTGCACTGGCTACCGGTAGCGTCATGTATAAAATACAAAATCCTACTTCTCACCTTCAAGGCCCTCCATAACCTGGCTCCAACATATCTCTGCAAACTCCTGTCACCCTACTCTCCCCCTCAGTGCCTCTGATCCTCCACCTCCAACCTCCTCACAGTCCCACGCACCGCAAACTGTCCACCTTGGGAGGCCGGTCCTTTATCATTTCTAAATATATTATGCATTCAGCCTGCTATTCTGAGATCTTTTCAGTATATAGTTATCTTGAGATTTCAAACCTTTTTCATTTTCTCATTATTATAGCTTATAAACCTCCACTTGTTTAGAGATTGCAAACAATGGCTGTGCCACAATTCCAATTTTACTGTCCCAAGTTTCGTTCTATCCTGATATAACAGACTTTAATCACTGTTAATCAAGGTTGGATGCAGTTTTTTGTTTTATAGAGCTTTCAAGTCTTCATTCGTGAAGATGAGAATTGAATTAGATGTCTTGAGATAATGAGATTTTGACATTGTGATCATTAGAAAATCATATTTAATGATGCATCTCGGGTAATGGTGTAATAAAAACACTTTCATAGTCATGACAGGGATAGACAATAAATATAGCACAATTGTAATTTGTTGAACACATCAGCTAAGTAGTCTGATATGGAGCTTCGGATGAACAAATGGGTAAAGTATGTTGTCATCAATTAAGTGCTAAATCATGACTGTATTGTTCAACCTGGACCCTATTTTCCCATATTTTGTGTTGAAGTGACTAATGGGGACAACAATTTTTTAAATTAGTCCAGAATTGAGTAAGAACGCTTCAGCTGGCAGCTGTGAAACAGCCAGCTGTGTAATCCCTCACACACTGTGTTTTTACCACCAACAAAATCAGATTGCTATTATAAGTGTCTGACAACATTATGGAAAGAACCACACAGAGAAATAAAATGCCCTCAATCTGAAATCTTGCAAGAGTTGAGTTGTTAAAATCAACTAAATATTCAGTCAAGAGTTGGAGAGAAGAGTGCTGGGTTAAGATTGCTGTGTTGGAGTGCAGAAAGTTTAATGAAGCATTGCATTAGTTCATGCAGGACATGGAAGTCATACGCCCTAGCTGTAATCAGCTGACAGCCACTGATAGAATCAGCACACCTTATCAGTCACACACCAATCACAGGCGGTCCCTTTAAGTATGACTCCCACCTATACTGATCTTGCTTCATTATTGCTCACACTGCTGCTGGCAAAGCTTGCCTCCACCAAACCAACCTTTCACATTTCTGGTTCAGGGTCCCATCATGGCTCTAGGGTCAATCTGCAATTCATGTCTTGCTTTCAGCCCACTCTGCAGGGGGGTTTTGCATTGCACTCCCTGTTTTTAGCTCAGCATGCTGTTGGCTAATCCAGGGAGCATCTTAGAGTGGAGCCTTCAACGCCAAGTAAAACTGTATTAACATTTGTTGCAATAAATGGTTTAATTTAGGATGGATTCCTCTCTATGGTCCTTTCCATAATGTTGTCAGCCACTTATAATAACAATCTGAGCCTGTCCGTGGCAAAAAACAAGCACTTTTAGTGTACGTTCATTAATGGGGCACAATTACATTACATTGCTGCTGGCTACTGCCTGCAGTGCTTTTGCTTAATACAGAAATTGTTGTCCCTGTTAGTCACTTAGACACAAAAAGATGAGAAAAAAGTCAAGGTTAAAAATAATACTGAGAGTTAAATTTCCCTTTAACTTTGAAAAGTCATATTGTACCTCTTTGATTCTCAGGTGCACCACTCATATTCGTATTGCCATGGATCACAGTGAAATATCTCTATGAGAATGAGGAGTAAGTTTGATCCTTTTTCTAATACCATTGCATCAAATGAAAGGCTGTAAGGTACATATCTATCATCTTATATATGTGACGTGTGAGGAGAGGTGGCTGTATTTTTTTACAGTAAAAAAAATCTGAATCACAGTGACAACAGCAGTAAGTTACAATCTGTGTGTGTGTGTGTGTGTGTGTGTGTGTGTGTGTGTGTGTGTGTGTGTATACAGGTGCTGGGAAAGGAATATTAACATGGGATATTGGTGGATCATCCGTTCTCCCATACTGTTTGCTTATCTGGTAAGACTATCTTTCTGTCTTGTAATTGACCAACATGACAGTGGATATTCAAGTCCAAAGTGTTCTGGCATGTGATCAAGCTACAGATACACAAACATAGCCAGCAAGTGGTATTCGACAACTGTGTCTTGACAGATGGTGCTGTGGGTAGATGATCACATGTTTGTATGTGGGTATCTGGACTAGGCAGGTTGAAAATGTACTGGAGGTAATGTAGTTTTTGGAGAAACAAAAAAAATCAACCCATCAAACAATTGAAACTCTCATCTTTGACTTCTATCAATCATTTTACAAATTCCTAACATCAGTCGTTGTACATTGATCTCTCCTTGCTAAATATTCTGTGTCAACAGGATTCTACTCTGCAGTCAAGTGTAGCTTCTCATGATGTTATAAAGTAAACATGATTTCAGCAGCGAAGGCAAACATCTGGACCATTTCAGATCTCCTGATGATGTCAAGCTCTTACTGCTGGGCACTAATACAGGACATTTACTCTTGATTTTGAACATACAGTAATTGCTAACTGATCTCAGTCAAAGTCACTCTCTCAGACTTTTATCTATACTGTAGATAGAGCAACAGTGTTTGATAGTGGGCATGTCATTTGAAAGTTGAAGGAATATTTTGACATTGCTAGCCAAGAAATAGTCCAGCATATAACCTCTGTACAGATTGTATTAATTATATAAAAACATATAAATTTATGAGCTTTATAAATGTAGGTAGGCAGACGTTTTTTGTTTTTTTTTACCCTTTGGACAGAGTCTTCCAGTCTTTATATTAAGCTAACTCAATTGGTTACTGACTGTAACTTTATAGATGTGAGATTGAAAGAAAGCAAATAAACATAATTCACACTAGCCCTCTAAGGTATGGAAGATAAAAATTTTAAAATCAAACCACAGAATAAAATGAAATATAATACACATTGTTATTTGGATTTCCTTATATGTATGCATTTGTGCTATAATGATTATGTTCATGCCACATTAAAATCAAATCACAATGCAGAAAACAGAGTATTGCATTTCAAGTGTTCTTGTACAGTAGATAAATGTGTTGATGTTGACAGTACACATAAAAAGAAAATACAAACAAAATAGTGTATTATATTTCATTAAGCATATGAAATCTTATCTACTAAAGTCCCTGTAATCACCTTCAATAGCTTCAGCAATAAAGTGGATCCAGAATCAGCTGTTAATACACAGATACAAATGATAGCAGCCTTACTGAATTGAGAATTTCCAAATAACCTAATTTGTCAATCAATCAAATCAAATTATACAACTCCCAGATGGAATTCCCACCCCTTGTTGGAAGCTGAACATATATGGCTCAATGATATATACTCTCATTGCTGTTCCTGCACTTCCAGGCATGTACATCTGGTTTTCACGGTCAGATAATCTGTAACACGCACACACACACACACACACACACACACACACACACACACACACACACACACACACACACACACACACACACACACACACACACACACACACACACACATACACACATACTTTTTTTAGATGTTGAATTCCTGCATGTTTGCTGCATCTTGTTCCCATAGAGACAAATAACATTATGGATGGACACACTTATGAGCACAAGTGCACATTAGCAGTAGCAACCTTTGTGACCTAATGCAAAAGTGTACGTGTACTCTCTCTCACACACACACATAGAAGATTAACAGTAGCAAACTTTGTGACCTAATTCAGAAGCGTACGTGTACACACACACACAAAACCCATACATTTCCTGGACTGTGTACTCAGTGGAAAACACTCCTCTTTATTGTAATCATACAGTTGTGTAACAGAAGTAATGTTATATGTCATCCTGCAACAATCCCAAACACAACCCTGCAGTTCAAGCTTTGTTCACACACGCACACACATATCACACCTAAATACACTCCATTTGTGCGCACACACACACACACACACACACACACACACACAGACACAGACATACATACTGTGATGTAGTGCAGAACCCTCACTGATGACAGAAAACATTAATTATTACAACACTCAAGTTATTAGCTCTCCAAGTTTGGTAACTTGTGTATGTTTGTCTTGACAGATCTGTTTATGTGTGTGTGTGTGTGTGTGTGTGTGTGTGTGTGTGTGTGTGTGTGTGTGTGTGTGTGTGTGTGTGTATGTGTGAGAGAGAGAAATTATATGTCCAATAATGGCCTTTTTTTGGACTTACTCTGTCTCTCAAACACACAAGAAGTCACAAATGCCAAAAGCGTCCTTGGGTTTCATCAAAAGTCTGTAGACCATTTTTACCATATTTGCCTCCATTTAACCTCGCTTCTCTTCTATTTTGGTTTCAGATTAACTTCTTCATATTCATCCGAATTATCAAAATCCTGATGTCTAAACTAAGAGCTCATCAGATGAGATACACTGACTACAAGTTCAGGTGAGACTAATGTTTTGTATTGGCAGTGTATTTGCTGGAGCTGGTTTTGATCCTAAATCTGCAGCATTATGGATTCATGCTTTTAAAAATGGGGCCACGTGCAAGGACACATGTGTACATCCTCTAGATGGTTTAATGCTATTTCTGTATTACTGTGATATAGCATCACACTAACAAAGAAAAGAAAGAAGACTCATAGCAAGCAAACAGGAATGTAAACAATGTCGGTTCTATGGGGAAGGAAATGCATTCACCACATGAATTAGGCCTCAAGGATACAGATAATGTGTTTTGGTGAGAAACAGTGAAGGAACACATAACTTTGTTTGATTAGAAAACAAATCTAACTGAGTAACTAACATTTTACTACCTTATTTTAGTTTAGACTATATCCATTTTGAAATAATAATAAATGCATTTCCCCTATTTCTACTCTGGTTCAGATTAGCTAAATCTACTCTGACTCTCATCCCTCTGCTGGGGATCCACGCCATCCTCTTCACCTTCGTCATCGACGAGTCCGTCCCTAAAGGCTCCATGCTGCGCCTCATTCGCCTCTTCTGTGACCTCCTATTCAACTCCTTCCAGGTCAGAGTTCACCTATACAAGAAGCTTAACTCATTCATATTTGCATTCTCCAATATTTCACCACACACTTGTTTTCTCTTTCTTTATACCCTGTTTTTATGAGACATATCATTTATAAGCCTACAGTTTCTTCAGAATGACACTCGGTAGCCAACTGTATACTCTCATATGTTCAATCACCTTATATTTTTAGAGCATTGAGCACTACTGTGCTTCTATCATAAATGCTCTACGGCAAACATTAACTTCTTCTGATTTACAATATTAAAATGTTTTTTTTTATATTATTTTACTGTAAAATGTTCCAGTCATTTTCATTTAGGAAAGAGTAAAACATGGACCTGAAGTAAACCAATGTATGATCACACACATCTCAATGTGTCATGACCTCTCATGCATTTTAGGGACAAGTTCTACAGCAGATAGTTATAGCGAATATTGCAGGAATTATTAATAATAACAATAAGATAAGATGGAATGCTGAGGGCCTTTTCCAGTATCTGTCATGATTTAAATGTTAAAACTCCACCTTCTCTTTTAGGGCCTGCTTGTTGCCATCCTGTACTGCTTTGTCAACAAAGAGGTGAGACAGATGTATTTTCATGTTGAGAACCACTTTAATTTAATCTCTGCCACTGCTGCTTTCCCTTCATAGAGAAGATAGATTTTACATAACTATTGTTCCTGTTGCTGGCCTTTATCACTCCTTTGCTATCTCTAAAAGCTCCATCTTTATTCAAGCTCCACTTAATTCTTTTGTCTACAAAATGGACACAACATCATCCGCCTGCTAATCTCTAAACTTTTAAATGTAGTCATTGGCAGGAGACATTCATCCAATAGAGTGCTTAGAGTGCTTATTTAATCTTCATCACAATCTTCACGTGTCTCCCTGCTATCTCTGTGCTGTCCCTTCATCCTCCAGGTGCAGTCGGAGATGCTGAAAAAATGGAAGAGGTGGAAGCTGGGTAAGGACATTGATGAGGAGTACCGCCATACCCACAGCCAAACACCGCACATCAAGAGCGGCAGCATCGCTACTGGCAATCTGCCCGACAATAATGCCAGTGAACCCAGCGGTGACTCGCCTCACCTCAAAAAGGCCAACAGAGCTCCTTCCTGCTCCACTGCACCCGAGGAGAACCGCCGATTAGTTGTCTCCTACAGCAATGGGACGGGGAAAGGCAATCCCGCCAAGCGCAAACACACCTTACAGTTGTCTTTTTTGCCCCACCGAAGCAACGCCAGTCAAGCCAGCACTACCACAGAGGACGTGTTTCAGGAAGAGAGGGCGCAGTGCCACACTTACCCTCTGGAAGGAGAGGAGACTAATGTCTGAGCGGGGGCAGAAAGATGACCTGCTCTGAAGCCTCATCACACAAACTCTCATTGAATGTGGTCATCGCTGTTTCAGATTAGTGTTCATCATGCACCAACAAGTCAAGACTGATCAGCTTTTCACTGCTGCGCAACATTTCAGGAAGTAACGTTTCAACCAGCCCAGCTGCAAATGAATATTTATTGGTTTTGGGACCTTGAGCGAAAAAGCACTTATTGACTTAAGACATCAGGAATGATTAGATAAATTAAAATGAAATTCTAGTGGTGTTCAGTGTGCGTGTGTGTGCGTGTGTGTGTGTGTGTGTGCGTGCATATGGAGGAATGCCATTTCAACACTGACCTTACATCTTGTCATCTGTTCTGCTGGTGCCATTGGAGTAGGCTTGTGTTGTGTGTCTGTTTGCTGCAATGGATGCTCATTTGTGGTACTCTCCTACATGAACCTCACAGTGTCAATTTTCTTTTTCTTTTTTATGAAACTGAATGTGGACTGCAGCATGCATGCCTCTGACGCATTTCCCATCATTCAAATGCAGAGACAGTGAACACAACAATGAAGACGTCTTGTTCATGGAGATAAGAGGAAAGGCAGAACTGAGCCATTCCCCGTAGACTACTGACTCTGGTTCTGCTGATGCAGTCTTGTAGAGGACAGGCTCTTTGATTTTCAAAAAGACTGAACGCTGTGCTGTAATGTTTAAGTTATTGTGGTTTTAAATGACCAAGGCCAAATATAAGAGTATTAATATATCATGGCAGGTTTTACGTGAACTGGGGAAATCAAACATCAAATTCATTTCTCTTTTTTTCCATACCAACCCTCATTTTCCTCATTTATCCAGCGAGGAGAGTAAATTTAACATCTTGATTTGACAGACAGTTAATTGGATGAAAAGCAATTCAGCAAAATGAATCTTTGGTGCTTTACATAAACCAAAGTTGCTCTAGATCACAATGATCATACCGCTTCAATATGCTGCAATCACTGTCCATGCAGCTGTACATTTATTCAGTGTTCTGCAAACACACAAGGAGACTGGAGGCAGACTTTTTACACAGTGAACAGTATGTACTGACTTGAAAAGTCCTTTTATATGCCAGAAGGGTTTCGACTGTAAAGAGACGGTGATTCATTTCATCGCATAATGTGTTTGGATTTATTGTTAAAAAGAGCAACACATTAACAATGACGGAATTAAGTAGTTACCATTCTTTGCATTATGAAAATGAGAGAACTGAAACAACATTTTTGGGGGGGGGGGGGGGGGGGGGGGTTAAAAGTCACATTGAGTTCAGAAATTGATTGAATTGGATTGGATTGTGCAGTCAATATATTCTAAACATGATAGCTTTCAACCACAATGGAGCCAACAAGAGTGTTCACAAAGGGATTCCTGAAGGACTTTTATGATCAAGGAGGGAAAGATATTCTGTTGTGCACCCTACACTGTAAATACTGATAAAACTGAATATTATAGGCAAAGACAGGTGGGTGGAGGGATATGTTGTTGTTCTGTGTATTTGCTTGCGGCACAGGTGACTCAAAAATCAAAATGAA
Organism: Scomber japonicus; assembly: GCF_027409825.1. Taxonomy (NCBI): domain Eukaryota; kingdom Metazoa; phylum Chordata; class Actinopteri; order Scombriformes; family Scombridae; genus Scomber; species Scomber japonicus. The sequence continues at coordinate 29,032,326 of NC_070579.1, read as the reverse complement.
CAAATTATTTTGAGAAGAGAGTCTGTTTCACAGAACATGACTGTACCTACGAAGTCCTGCCTCATAATTTAAAATGGGCCCGAAGCAAACAGTGTCATATGAAAGAAAGCTAAAAGTTTTATATAATGGCCAATTGTTGTGTCTCATCATCTCTGTCTCTGTGGATCACATTAAAATGAATTCTGTCAGCAAAAATGTGTCAGTATATATTGTGTCAACTCACCGTATGAGAGCAAGGCACTATTATTGTATCAAACGCTCAGATAGTTGTCATTCCTCCATAATTAGATGACATTACAGTCAAATATTTGGTATCTAATTGACAATTTGTGGTGTAGAACATGATTCAAAATTGGCTGAAAAGCACATATTAGACACATAAATCACATAGATTCCTCTGTGTGTGTGCTCATGCATATCATTGTGTAGTTATTTCCTCTTGAGATTATTGCAACATGAAATTATAGTGCCTCATCTGTGTTGTAGTGCAGAAGGTAATAAGTTGTCAGCAGATGAATAATGTATTGCTCATGCAGACTTGTCCAATAATGTATGTGTGTATGCTCGTTCTTGTATGTATTTGATCTCAAAATCTCTTTGAATTCACCTCCCTCCACATGCTCCACACTTGTATTTACATATAACTGTCTCTCTGCATGGTAGATAAAGCCAGCAGAGAATATTAGTTAAGGACAGCTCATATGTCTCTCAGGAGAATTGCTTGGCTATCACTACATATAGACAGACGGTTCTGTATTTTGCAACATAGAGTTAGTTATAAAAATGCAGATCTTGAGGGTTTAAACAGGTGTGCATCTTGATACTCGTACACTTTCATTTAAACGTATCACTTAATCTTCTTTATCTGCTTCTCAAAGTCTCTTACTGGTTTCTAGTTATTCAGAGTTGCAGCCCCAAGCCAGCTGCCAGCCACATCCATTCATTCCATTCAGATAAACAAGGGCCCATCATGGACCTGTCACGGACCAGCCAGCAATTCTCTGCATCTGTACAATGATGTTTTTCTTTTTACAGAAAAGTCAGAGCTATAAGAAAACAAAAAAATATTTGATGTTAACAATTACATTCAAAATGTATGAAGAAATGGAATTGGAAGAAATTTAGGAGTTTTTCTAGGTTAGACATAGGAAGTTGCCAAACCTTAATTGCATTGCTCAAAGGACCAGTGCTATTAATTTGTTTAATGATATAGTGATACATGGTTCATGAGCAAGCATTTAAAGATCCCCTCCAGACAAATAAAACGACTCTGCTTAGAATCATAATTTGTGTTGAAACTGTTTAAGCATTCTGACCTGACGAAGATTCAAGTAAGATGGAAACATCCAGATTATACTTTGTGACTTGGAGTAAGTGTGCAGGCATTTCCTTTCATTTATACTGCTTCCTAATGGCTTTGCACCTACGTGACATGCTTTATAATTACTGTCCTTCAATAGTAAAGTTTATGTAAAACAGCTATTTTTTTACCAATAGAGCAAAAAGTTGCTTACTTATTGTTAAATGACTAACCAGAAACTAATATGCAAATTCTCAGACAAAACAAAATGTTAAAATACGGAAATCCAGCCCAAGATATCACAAAAACAGATTAAATAGTTGATTTTGTGCTGACTCTATACCCATACAAGAAATATCTATTTTAAGGACTCTCATATTATTTTAACTATACTGGGACCAGTTTATACTCTGGATGGACATTTGTAAGTCTGTGGGGAGGATTGTGGAAAATACATTACACGGAAGGTCACTAAAAACACATCACAGTGGTCAAAAATCTTCCATACATCCTCCCCAAAACCCCCTCCCCCTCAGGATCACTCTGCTAAAACCATCTGAAAGTAGATTCAGCTTTTTTACAGCAATGATCTGAATTTCAGCACAGAAGCACAGCCAAATAGACAACAGATGTGCAAAAACATCTCAATTCCAGGTATCACTGTCACAACATCTCCAGTTACTGTTAGACTTATGAATATAAGTTTGCGGGACAGATCAGGATATAACCACTATGTACGTTAAAAACACAAAATACGTTATTATGCTTGGTATCTAGGATATTTACAGTTAGAAGAACACTTTACAAAATGTCATATAACGCTGCCTTTGAATCAGTTCAGTTCCATAAAGCCGACATTATCTCATGTCTCAGGTGTTTTTGGGTTTGTGTGTTTTTAAATATAAAACCGAGCTGATCATTTCCAGATCTCAGTGCTAGCTAGGCCATTACAATTATATTATTTACAGTATATGTCTTTTTATTGACAGTACCAGTCAAAGGTTTTAACACACCTTCCCTTCTAGTTCTCTAGAATGAGAAACTGTCTGACTAGTCCTGGAAACAAAGAATATTTTAGTAACAGTTAAGATAGATTATAATATCAACACTGTTACTGCTATTACTGGCAGGCTTAGCAACAATATTACATTGTTAAACATCACATTGAAATAATAGTACACTATAGTAATAATAGTATACTGTAATGTTTAAAAGGTAATACTGTTGACTACAGCTGCCAGTAGTTTACTGTCATTGATTAAATTTTTCTTTCCCATCAATGTTAATATTACACTGTCATAGTCTTTGCTACCTGTATGACACAAATGCTTTCCTTTCCTGCACTGCCTGGGTTTTTTCAGCACAATAGACCATTACACTGACAGAGAGATTCCTCTGCCAAAGTAGTTGATCATTAATGTTGGCAGTGACTAGTTGATGGCTAACTGGGAACATTCCTTCAGCTGTTTGACAGGAAATTATAAATAACTAGTTTTGGAGTGTCGCAGACGGATAGAAGGTAACAAAATAACAAAATGGATGTTTTAAGAGACAAATATGTGCTCAGTTGTGTTCCTGTTCTCTCTTGCTCAACAAGTCAACAATATAGAGTATGTGAAAAAAAGCACGATTCATGTAGTCAGATGAGGGTGTCTTCACCAAAGAGATCAACATTTGTTTGATAGAAGAATAAGACTCTGAGTTTTACTGGCGAGAGGTGCAGCTGCGGCACTTTTCTGGCAGATGAGCTGACAAGTTATTAGCAGTTAAAGACATCTGAGCCAAGTATGGAAGAAATCATCATCTATCTCTGTCTGATTCCATTGCTGTTACATATATTACAGCTGAATGAGCCATCAGTCATCTGCATTCAGTATCAGTCGCAGAGCCCGCAGGACTGACACGAAGGAGGCACGCTGAAGTTGTGAGAGATGGCTCTTCAGGGATTTTCAGACTCAGGAAAACACAGATGATGGGAAAAGTTCAGCCAGAGCAGCCAAAACATAGATCAAGTGTTACTAATAAAAATACACACAAGTGCAATATAGGGTCCGCAGTTCAAACTACTTTACATAACACTCAGCTGAATGCATGTGTCCTTTTTCTCTTCTCTGACTGCATTATTCTTCTTAAACACCTTCTGAGAAACAGAAAAACTTTAAAACCCAAGCTTAAATATAAATAATGTTTCAACATTTTGAGAAACACATAATGCCACATGAGATAATCATGCTTTAGTTGATTGTAACAGTTATATTTTAACAATGTTACTCGCAGCTAAAGCCTGATTCAAAGTAATTGTTTAAGGTCAAGGAAAGGTTGCACACTCACACTGTTAAATATTTAACCAAAACCACAATCTTTTCTTGATCAGTATCAGCACATAGCACTTCCTTTATTGGAAGAAAATGTTACTGGTGAACACAACAACTACATTCTCCTTTTTGTATCTCAAATAACTATCAAACAAATTGAGATAATTAAGTAGAAACATCACTAGCCTATTATGTTTGGTTGAAATCCTCCAGAAGGCCTTTTTTCTAATTTGAAAATATTTCCATAATGATTTGTTATGATCATTTTTATACATTTTTCTAAGAAGAGTTGCATGGACTCTCTCTGCATACCTGGCTGTTAGCATTACTAAGTGTGATTAAATACTGTAAACATGGAAGATCAGATTTGTCTAGTGTCAATACAAACATGATTACAAAGTCTAAGCGCAGTTACAATGCACTTATCTTACAGGCAGCTGGAGAATCCATCTTGTCAAGCACCTCAGGAGCTTGTGAACCAGCAGTGGTTCAAACCAATCAGTGTCCTATGAGGAGCTCCTGGCAGCTACAGGGGTGGATTAGGTGTGATGACAGGGAGAAGTTAGTCTGTGATAGAATCAGAGCCCAATGGCTCATACTCATGAAAAACAGCTGGTGCCTGTAGCTGCTAAAAACATTAGATTTTAACATGTCAAAGTTACTAACTGTTACAAACACCACATACTTTTCAATTAAACAGCCGTTCTGTTTTTACTTTCATGTGTGTTTCTGTGACTAGCAGCATATCCAGGCTGTGTGTGCAGCTCAGGTCGGGTCTGTCACCCTGTAACATTATCCACTTTTGTCTTCTTCAAGGCTCAGTTTTTCAGTTCAGCAGCTAATAAAAACTAAGTTCTGGGTGCATCCCACCACATAGTAACTTTTAGGCATTTTACTGTTGTTTGCGAGCAGACAGAAGTCACAAGGTGGCACCTTCAATCAGTGCAAAGTCAATGGAGAGAAATTGTTTTCCCATTTGTGGTGGGTGGGACTTAATTGCACTTTGTCTCTAAAGACAGTGATAGACAGATGGTTAATCCGATCATCTGCCAAGTATTTACTTGAAAGTGCCTGACTTTTTCCAACAGTTTCCAATGACGACTTCTCAGATGGTTCTGAGTATCAAACCATCTGGTGCATCAGGTTAACAGTGTACATCTATGACTTATTTTACCTCCCAGAAAACTAACAGAAGAAAAAAAATCAAATTCATGACAATAAAATTCAACATAATTTTTTGTCACATACTGTAGAAATGTTCAGTTTTCTCTTTTTTTAATTTTCCGTGTACAGGAAAATTCAACTTTATCTAAAATCAACCAGAGATATATTGTTTGATTTGTCACTCCTTAACGACACGTTGTTAAAATGTGATATTTATCCAAGCTTTTCTATCACAGTTAGGTGTCACTGTCGATGGCTCCCCTGTGGCTATGGTTTCAAAGAGCAAAATAAATACTGAAATACGTCTGCTCCTTACAGCTACAATACATTGATTTAGCCATTTTCTTCAAATTCAAGGTAACAGCCCATATGTGTTGCTTTACAGTAGGAGCAACATTTGATTTGTATCGCAGACCAAATTACATTGTGCTCATGAGGTGGGTTATGATTTTTATGCAATATTTACAACACGTTCACCCTTCCCACCTCACAAACACCTTCTCACACAAATGTGAACATTGTTTTTTTCCCCTCTTCCTTCACATTTGTGTGATTGCAAGCCTCACCCAGTCTTGTTGTAGGACTCAAGTACTTTACACAATAGTGCTGTCACTGCTGATTGATTTCTGCTCTGTGTAGCTTCTCTGTCATTGTTATGTCACTGTTTTTGTCCTGCTACTGAAATAACTTTTCCCGACTTCGTGCAGCGCGTGTATACGACTTCCTATCCAATTTTAACTCACAGGAAGTCAGCGACTCAAACAACACAGACAGACAGAAACAGAGATTTCCACAGAAAATCATGCACACACATTAAGGATGATGATGCTGGTGATGAAGAGTTGAAGGAACCATTGTGGAAAATTGGATTTAACGTTTAAATATTTATTCATTCAATACTGAAAATAATATATTTAATCCTTCATTCATTAATTATTTAAGGGTTTGACTCAGTGATGATGATGATTATTTCCTTTCAATCACATCTTCGCCCTCTGCTTTACCACCTTTCTCATGATTGAAGATCTTCACAAAACTGAGTATTTCTCAGGGCTCATGATGATCTTACTTCAGTTCGTAGCTATATTAACCTCAGACCTGAAACTGAGAATAGAGAGAAACAGAACCTAAACTGGATGGACTGAAAGGAACTGCAAGGATTGACCATCATACTCTGACTTTGTTTGCTTTTTCTGTATCCCATCGTATCTCATACTTTGTGAACTATTGCACAAAAACTTTGTTCAGTGACAATGTACAATGAATCAAAAATCATGTAATTATTAAACAGGTTACAGAATAACAAGGTTGTGATGCCTTCAAAGGACTTTCATTTTAATAGGCAGACGATTAGTATCCAAATGACTCACAGCACAATGACTGACTGCAAATTAAGAGATAGAGAAAAAAAAGAAATGAAACAATCAGAGAGCAAAGAGAAACATTTCAAACAAGAAGGAATATGAAACTGACCTTTATGAAGTGCCGTTTCAAAATCCGTCAAACTACGTCAAACAAGAGGTGAAATGAGGATTTTCTGAGAGAATCTTCATTTGGATGAGCTTGTCTGTCTTCTGAGACACTGCTTTTTCCTAGGGTGGCCTTAGTTCCTCTCCCAAAGAAGTACCTTAAAAAAACAATAAATAGGCTACTGTCCCATCTTTTAGCACACCTTGGAAACTGATAGATATCTAGACCAAACAGTCTTTCAGTTCAGACCTTTGGGTTTTTAACATTCGCACTCAGCCTTCTCAAAAGTGAGTGTAATACTCCATGATTATTAAGGTAATTTTTTGTTCTTTGTTTTATATTTGTTAGGAGTTGTTTAGAGTTTTTAAAGTTCCGGTTCACCTGTTGTAGCATAGGGACTTAATTAGTGAAACACACAAAGGATGCATTAGTGACGTCGGTCCAAACTCCCGGGAAAACTACTACGGCTATTGTACAGGTAAAACGTGTCTTGTGATGCTCTCTGTTTATCTGTTAAGCTAGCACTTTAAGAGTCATTTATAGTGGCTGGAACTGCATGTAAACGCAACAATAGACTTTTAATAGCGTATTAATAAGTTTTATCTTTGTATTTTCTCGCCAAAAACGGTCGTAACTTTAGTTAAATTTGACGACGTTTCTCCTCATTAGCATGTTGTGTGACTCGCTGCAGGAGACATAGACCCTGCTGCAGTGTGTGAGAGTGCTGCTGACTGACCTGTGCTACTTTCAAAGGTGCGTTTTGATGTTAAAGTGTTATTTGTATTTTGTTAAAAGCACTTATAGAGGGATTACATTAAATGAGTAGTTTATAAAAACAAGCGCATTGTTTTGGTCTACCTTTAGTCCACCTTATTATTTTTCTTGTGAATGGATGCTTATTTTTGTAAATTAAATACATTTATTTATAATATATTATTAATTAATTTATTTTCCCCTGTAATTATTAATTTCAATTTAATTGTAGAGGCATACATTTTGCTGTGCACATTTTATTTTAAGCTACATTAGTATTTTGTTATTAAAAAAAACTACTACAACTATTGTGTTGGAGACAGAGACAGACCTTGCTGCAGTGTGTGTGTGTGTATATATATATATATATATATATATATATATATATATATATATATATATATATATATATATATAGTTTGTGTGTGCTCACTGTACCCTGTGCTGCTCTTATAGAATAAACATCCAGATCCTGATTCCTGGGCCCTGTTCCATAAAGCAGGATTACCAAATAAGCCAGGTTTATTTCATTAGTCTGGCTCATTTTACAGCAGATTCGGTTCCATAAAGCAAGCTCAGCATAGTTCAAGCTCAGTTTACACGGCAACTTATGCTGGCAAACTAACCTGGTCCGGACCAGGCTTATTGTCAGGCTTAGCCTGAGTTGCTGCTTATCCTGAAAGAAAAGAGATGATTTAACATATTATTTGGCTTCATTAATCACCATAATTTAAAAACTTAATACTCATATACATACATACATACATAAATTCATACTCATATAGTCAACTTAATTTTATATATATATATATACAGTATATATGTATTTTTCTGTTTGTGAAGGCGTGTCCCTTGATTGAGGAGCTTACATGACAGAGCTGCTATAGTACACAGGGCACTGCAACAAGAGCACACCATCAGAGACAGATCAGACCCATTCAATCGATCAGCAATTTCCTGCCAGCCTTTTTCTTGGATTTTATTTATTGTTTTTTTTAAAGATTTTGTTGACATAGACACCTTTTATTAAGCAGGAGACATGGGGGGGGGGGGTGGGGGTGACATGCGGCAAAGGACCTCCGATCGGGATTTGAACCGGGTTCGGCTGCATTAATGGCATGCGCTCTAACCACTCGACCACCTGTGCGCCTTATTTATTGTTTTTTTGTGATCATATGTTTAAACTCTTCATACGTCTTCACTAGAAGTGTGTGCTAGAGACTGCTGCTGCACTGTGGCTCTGCTGTGGTGGATTTTGTCATTGTGAATCTGTTTGATCTGTGTTCGACATCATGGGCTGCATGTGAATGGCGTGCACATGCAATTAGTCTGAATACTCAAGCCTGTCTTAAATTAGTTTGATTGCATGAACATGGATCGGCCTTTATGGAACCGCTTTAGCCTGATCTCATTTGTTAGGCTCATTCAAGTCAGGTGTTTGACAATAAGCGCTGCTTTTCTGAGTTTGCTTTTTGGAACAAGCCCCTGGTGTGATTGGTTTTCTTCAGCCTGTGAGCAACCATCTTGCAGCTGCTACAGATGTACTCATGGAAAAGCAGTTATACAGAAAACCTGCAAGCAGGTATACAGTAACAGCAGTCAGACTAAAACAGTGTGTAAAATACTTAAACTTCCACCTCGGACACACTGCCTGAAATAGCTCTCTTGTGCACTCTCAGGTGTTTTCTAGGATTAAACCTGTTTGATTTTAGCTAAAATTAAACCCACTCACTAAATGGATAAGTTACACATATGTAATTTTATTTCCTCAGCATGGAGTTACTGAGCTTTTTGTTGATGATGGTTGCATGTGACTTCTGTCACTCCATCACTGCTGTGAAAGTTAAAATACTGCCTATGCCATCAAATCTTACTGTTGTTAATGTTTGTGCTTGTTTAGTCTCCTAAAGGCATCAACATGTAGGCCTAGAATATTGGACCACATTTACATCACTATCAAAATTGGATCCTGTTTTTGCAGAAATCTTTAGTCTAAAGAAAAATTAATTACTTGCATTACTCTTGACATTACTTTCCTCACACCCTTCAGCTCTGAGCGAAACCCTGGTAATTTCTCAGTGTGGGCTTTCCAATGGCCCAAATTCAACAAAGAGGACATGTGAATTAGGTAAGTCAGACGTTACCTGAAGATGTATTCCTCTTCTTTTTGCTGAAAATTTGCAACATCTAAATAATCTACATACTATTGTATGTCTTAAAATACACAAAATACATGGAAATATGGATGAGGTTTGAATAATCTCCAGGTATGCCATCCATTTCCAAACCACAAGTTTTTGATGAATGAATGTCACTGTTTCTGCTCCTCTCTGAATAGTTTAGGAATCAACCCTCAGAGACTTGAAATGTGCTTCAGGTAATTAATCACACTTACTGCATGGCCTCTTTTATTTTGTTCATGTTTGGCAATGCTCAGACCCCGTTTATACGTACCCGGTTATTTTTAAAAACGGAGACATTAACCATTGTTTGCATCCTCCATTTAGACGCAAACGGAGAATTCGCCCCTAAAAATGATGCTTTTTAAAAACTCCGACCAGAATGGAGATTTTGGAAAACTCTGTTAGCATATAAACAGAAAAACAGAGATTTGAGGAGCCGACGGCAGATTGTGAGACGGAAACTGCTCCTGGGTTAAATGCAACATTGTTTATAATCTACCGTCTATGTTTATAATCTATGGTGATCATGGATGCATGCAGAATAGCAGTCACATTTATGCTGGTGCAATCCCTTTGTATTTGTTTGCATTTGCAAATACAAGTGTTGTATTATGTGGAGGAATGAAGTGACGTTGTTGTTGCTATGCGGGATTCTGATTGACTAACGTGGGGTTGAGCTGCTGTTGGCGGCATATAGATTAGTGTAAATGGAAACTTTTCTGAAAACGGACTGGTGTGCACACAGGTTTTTTTGTAAACGGAGAGGATGAAATGTCCATTTATGAAAATAGCCGGACACATGTAAACGTAGTTTGAGTCCAACTGGGTTTATATTCTACCACAGTAACATGTCATCCATGTATTCTGGACGTAAACCATTCAGTGATTTGTAGACCAGTAGCAGAACTTTAAAATCTATTCTATAGCTGACTGGGAGCCAGTGTAAAGACTTTAGAACTGGAATAATGTGCTCTGATCTCTTTGTTCTGGTTAAAACTCGAGCTGCAGCATTCTGAATGAGCTGCAGCTGTTTAATGCTTTTTTGTGGGAGTCCAGTCAGAAGACCGTTACACTAGTAAGTCCAGCGAGTCTACTTGAGATGAAAGCCTGAATCAACTTCTCCTGGTCTATTTGAGACATAAAACCCTTCACTCTGGAAACTGGCTATGGAGGGAGATCTGTCCGGTCTGAGAAAATAAACCTGATGCTTTAATCAGGATTATATCTGGCTGGTCCGGTGATCACAAAGCACTGACTATAGAAATGCTCATTTCAATCTGTTTTTTGTTTTTATTTGGGTATTGAACATGCAGGGAGGGTCTAACAAAAAGATGCTATTAATATGCTTTATGGGATATTTTTGGAGCTGGGTTCAAACTAGGGTTAAATGTCAGGATGCCACATCAATTTTGATCAGTGTTTTCTTAACTTGTCTCTCATGAGTCCCTCAACTTGATTGAAGTGCAGTAATAAATCACTGATGTTGCCTTTTGTGGAGGAGGGACTCTTCATATTTGTTCAGGTGCTTATGTGAAGGAGGGTAGGACAAACACATTGATCAATCATAAAACACAGTTGCCTGCCTCTGGTGATTACAACTGCTAAATAACAGTTAAAACAGGAACCGTGAGCTGAGAACAGATGTTTCAGATAACGTAGTGTATTGGCAGTAATTGGGTCCCCTGAAGGCCTCTGCTGTGTTAAATAGCTACTCTTATCTCAGCTCTCATGCTGTGGCCTGTATAAACAGTAGCACATATTGGGAGTAATCTGTCCTCAGAGACTCTGCAGTGTTTGTTCAAGTTTTCATTAATGACAAACAGTTAGGCCAGTTTACGGTCACTTGCCTCTTTTAATTATGCCATTAGGCTTTATATCTGTGTGTGTTGGGGGTCGGGCTTAAGCTTAGACATGCATTGGTTAAAGTTCAGGGGAGTGAATGTAAACAATGGAAACTCCTCACAAGTCTAGTAAAATGTGTGCATATGTGTGTGTGCTTCATGTTTCAGAGCTTATCGTCGCAATACTGTATGTTCCTCTATATGTGGATATGAATGTATATGAATACTTTGATATGCAAAGCCATATATGGCACGGATGGGATCTGAATTTCAAAGAGTAGTAGACGGAGTTCAGATTCCCATAGGGACCACTTCAAGTCAGCAAAGCTGCCAGGCCTCTCTGACCTCCTCCATCCTGTTTTATTAGGGACACACAAAAAAAACACCCAACATGAAAAATATTAGGATTCCCCTGAAAGAGATGAAGCTGCAAATTTAAAGTAGAATTACCTCATATTGTCATTCTTTCACTTCTCAAGTTTCTGGAAATTCACTCCTTACACAGTTCTTGCTGAGAGTTGGAAGAAGATTGATACCACTCTAAGGAATGAGAGTTGTATTAACGCTTTCATTTGACTCTCAGTTAGTGAATATTCATTTAAATGAAGACAGAGTTTCTCTATAGAATATATGCATTTGTACACTTGCAACAGTGTTAATTAGTTTCAATCACAGGTAGATGTGAAAGCAATAATACACCTGCACCCAAGTGCAATAATTCTGAATTTCATTAAATTTCTCACACTAACTATTTAGGTAGTTATTTATTAAGCACAAAATAGTTTCAGTGTGATACGTGTGGGAGTAGAAGATTTGTATGTGGGTGGAAAAATAATGAGTGTCATCATCACATGTAAACATTAATTAATCAGGGTCACTGTAATAAACCCTGTGCACTTGACTGCAGTGTGCATGCCTCTAAAATAGTCTTTCCATTACTCTTCAGTGTTCCCAGGGATTAAAGCAAAAAACCCAAAAACAGCACGGGTCAAGGTAACCTGAGTTACTGAGTGAAGCTTGTGCATGAGGAGATACCGAGCCCTCATCAATGGAACACAAATAACATGATTCACCATGGCAACAGGTGAAACAAAGGGCTTATTCCTCCTACTTCTCCCCAGTGGAGTTAGAAATATTAATGAATGCATGCAGTAGGAGTATAATTAGTAGGGTTGCATATCCCTCTGTGATAAACGATTCAATATCCATCTAGATACACAGGTTATGATTCGATTCAAAAACGATATCCTTTTATTACAGACCAATACGAATCGATTCAATACAGTGTAAGAACGATACGATTTGATTATACGGTTAATATTTGTTGTAGATATTTCATAAAATAAAGAAGCCAATTCTATGAAAGTGACTAACTGACTCACTAACTAACTAACTAACCCTAGTGTACAATATTTTCTTTTCAAATATGTAAAAAAAACATATCCCCAAGCATTGTGGCTTTATGGAACTGGCAAAATGTCTTTCAATGTATTTATTTTTAGACATGGACCAAAAAACGTCTGGCTGAATCGTTGGATGGGAACTCCAGAAGTAAAAGTAGCAGAGAATAGTCACAACAAAGTGCAACATTTCAGCCTGAGCAAAGTGTTTTTAACACTACAATAGATAACAAATGTGCAATATTATCACCTCCATCGCTCAGGCTGACGTTGTTGTTCTTCACCTCCTCCATTTTCCGTGTTGTCACTTGTTTATCACTCATGCTAATACCAGCTAGGCAGCTACGGAGTTTTGTGAGCAGCTTCAGCTCTCGCGTTGTTTTAGAGACGCTGGCGCGTGTGTGATGCTGCCAACCAGCTCCAAGTCTCGCGATACCCGATCCATGGCTCTACAACCGATTCATCTAGGAATTCATGGATAATTCATACAGGTCGCATCGGTTTATCGTTCACAACCCTAATAATTAGTATAGTATATATTGGAAAAAAACATTTAGTCTCCAGTGGTCCACTTATTCAACATTTATATTCTGTGTTTGTGTGTGCGCGCAGCGCATTTAATAATCATGCAGACCCCAACAGGTACAAAATGTAAGCCTTGGCAGCAACTGAAGACCAAATATAAAAATATAGCTCAAACAAGTAAGGTATAATTTAATTAGTTGTTTAGCCTGACCTACCTCATTAAACAGCATGCAATGGCTACATTCAACGTGATATATTTCAGTAGTTAGGGAAATCTTTTAAGCAAAAGTATGGAAGTATTTCTGTGCCAACTGAGTTTGAATGTGAGTTTCTAAGATTGAAATTTTTCAGTATCAAAATCAGACGTTGAATTTTAAAAATCATCAAATTTCTAGCACTGCAAATTTTTTGCCTCTGAATTTTTTTCAATGTTGAAATAAATTCACTGTAAAATAAATCGTTATCTCCAAAAATTCAGTCTAAAAAAATTCAATGTCAAAAATGTCTGTAAAAACAACCAGACTCAACATCCGGGTCACCAGGGAGAAGTAGTCGATCCCTGTCTCAATTCAGCCAATGTCCAGCCAATCATGTTACGCTCCATTGGTCATGTGACACCCACCCAGGTAGGACAGACCGGTCCGGCCATGGCCACAAACGGTAAGTAGGCTATTAAACCATGATAGTGTTAACTGCATCTACCGTTTATTAACGGCCTGTCCATGCGCCCGTGTCTGTGCATGTGTGTATATGCGGGGCGACTGCATGTGAGAGAGACGGCAGGTGGATGGGCTGACTGGCAGAGATGATAGTTGGTGAAACTGTTGAAACTGAACGCTGTTTATTTAAAAAAATATATTTTCCTATATTTTTCCATACTCCTTTATTAAAATGAAACCGTTAATTTCTGAGTATTTATTCCTCGGACTGCGCTCCTTAAACGACTGTTATAGACCACTGTGGCCAGCTGCGTCTCAGAATTACTGTTTCCATTCGCGCATCTATTTTTTCTCATTAGTTATTGTTTTCATACAGCCTGGGGTTGTCACGAGAACCGATACTTCGGTACCAAGTCAATGTCGAGACGCAAATAATACGTTGGTACCTGCATTTTCGGTAGCGTGATTACCGGATATACAACTTTGCCCTCTGCGCGCCTTGTCGAGTCCTGTCGGGTTACACAGGCAGTACACGTACGTGAGTCAGAATATTTCATCGATTAATCGAATAAATTCTTTTGCCTTATTAAATGAGAAAAGGGGGGAAAAAAATACATGACTCTGAATATGATCAAGTGGGTTTTATTCAAAACTAAACCCATTTATTGCATTTAACTTAAGTACCTTCTGAAACAAATAAATGAAAATAATAATACAGTAAAGTCAAATTACTTTGAAACAAGATTTATAACTTAGACAAAGGCTAATTCAATTGTTTTAATCGAAACTAAACCCATTTGTTGGATTTAACGTCAGTGCCATCTGAAACAAATACATGAACTCACTTACTTTTAGTGTGACTGATTTTAATTTTTGCATCATTAGGCTACCATACAAATTAAGCGCACTAGAGTCCCCTGCTCCTCCTACCTCAGTGTAGAGATCTGAGATCAACCTCTCCCAGCTCCTCTCCTCATCTCCTACTACTGACTGGCTGACTGAGATCTTCTCAGCAGGTAGAAGCTGATAGTTCACTAACTGGAACAACAAGCTTAATGATCCACACACGCTGACGTTAGAAAAAGAAGACATGACGGGCAAATAAATGATAGAAAAACGATCGGTTTGCACAATAAACTCAGGTTAAAATCCGTCTTCACATAAACGAACTGCAAGCTCGACTATAGCCACACTGACTCACGCGTGTACTGCCTGTGTAACCCGACAGGGTCCTGCTACCAGGACTTAATGACCTGGGAAAATCAGGGCCCTCAGGTGTTCCCACTTGTGCTAATGACCCGCCTGTAAAGCCTGAGTCTAATCCTGAACTCTGAGTTGACTTATTCTGAGATGGAAAACTCTGAGTATCCGGTTCCAGAACAACTGATCTGAATTAGTTCAATCAACTCTGAGTATGCTAACCTTGAGTTTAGAAGCAGCATGGGAGCAAGTTGCTACCCGAGTCAATGCTTAAGTTTTAATACTCTACTCCATTGACTAACTTACAGTGATGGCCGAAAGTATTGGCACCCCTGCAATTCCGTCCTATAATACTCAATTTCTTCCAGAAAATGATTGCAATCACAAATTCTTTGGCATTAATGTCTTCATTTATTTTTCTTGCAATGAAAAAACACAAAAGAGAATGAAAAAAAGTCAAATCAAATATTATTTTACACAAAACTCAAAAAATGGGCTGGACAAAAGTATTGGCACCCTCAGCCTAATACTTGGTAGCACAACCTTTAGACAAAATAACTGCGAACAACCGCTTCCGGTAACCATCAGTGAGTTTCTTACAACGCTCTGCTGGAATTTTAGACCACTCTTCTTTGGCAAACTGCTCCAGGTCCCTGAGATTTGAAGGGTGCCTTTTCCAAACTGCCATTTTGAGCTCTCTCCACAGGTTTTCTATGGGATTCAGGTCTGGACTCATTGCTGGCCACTTTAGAAGTCTCCAGTGCTTTCTCTCAAACCATTTTCTAGTGCTTTTTGAAGTGTGCTTAGGGTCATTATCCTGCTGGAAGACCCATGACCTCTGAGGGAGACCCAGCTTTCTCACACTGGGTCCTACATTATGCTGCAAAATCTGTTGATAGTCTTCTGACTTCATAATTCCATGCACACGGTCAAGCAGTCCAGTGCCAGAGGCAGCAAAGCAACCCCAAAACATCAGGGAACCTCCACCATGTTTGACTGTAGGGACCGTGTTCTTCTCTTTGAAGGCCTCCTCTAACCCTTTTTCCCTGAAAACTCTGTGTTGATGCCCTTTCCCAAAAAGCTCTACCTTTGTCTCATCTGACCAGAGAACATTCTTCCAAAATGTTTTTGGCTTTCTCAGGTAGGTTTTGGCAAACTCCAGCCTGGCTTTTTTGTGTCTGTGGGTCAGAAATGGGGTTTTTCTGGGTCTTCTACCATAGAGTCCTTTTTCATTCAGACGCCGGCGGATAGTACGGGTTGATACTGTTGTACCCTCAGACTGCAGGGCAGCCTGAACTTGTTTGGATGTTAGTCTAGGATTTTTTTCCACCATCTGCACAATCTTTCGCTGAAATCCGTCATCGATTTTCCTTTTCCGTCCAGATCTGCGGAGGTTAGCCACAGTGCCATGCTCTTTAAACTTCTTGATGACACTGGGCACAGTAGACACAGGAACTTCAAGATCTTTGGAGATGGACTTGTAGCCTTGACATTGCTCATGCTTCTTCACAATTTTGTTTTCTCCATGCTCAGTGTGGTGTGTGTGTGGCACAGGACAGAGGTTGAGTCAACTTCAATCCATTTTAACTGGCTGTTGGTGTGATTTAGTTATTGCCACCGCCTGTTGTGTGCCACAGGTGAGTACCAGGTACCGTTAATTATTCAAATTAGAGAAGCAGCACATGATCTTTCAAAGGGTGCCAATACTTTTGTCCACCCCCTTTTTATATTTGGTGCAGAATTATATTCAATTTGGCTTTTTGACAATTCTTTTTTGTGATTTTTCATTGAAGATAAATTAAATGAACATTTTAATGTCAAAGCATTTGTGATTGCATTCATTTTTTGGGAGAAATTGGGCCTTTTTTGATGGAATTTCTGGGGTGCCAATACTTTCGGCCAGCACTGTACCTCACTTAAAATTGTAGCATACAGGTGAAAAAGTGGTGTTACGTAATTGGAAGTAGCTAAAAGTTAAATAACAAAACATAATTCAGAAAAGTAAGGCACATTTAGCTGGGCCATGATTGTACCTCACTTTTATTTTATTCATAGTTGACGTAGGCTATTAAACAAAGTAAATGTTAATTCATTGGCTATTTCAACATGTAGTAATTTAAACCACCAACAGAAAGCTGTTTAACACATGTCCTCTCATGCTTAGTAGATTAACATTTTACACTATTTTAACACAGTTTTACTTATTATACATATTGGAGTCATTGATCTTAAGTTACTCTGAGTTTTCCACATAACCCGCTTTCTGGAATACCCCCCTGGTGAATCAACTAACCAGCCTAAACCCAAACAACAGGGGTCATCACACCATATTAATGAGGCTGCAAGGTCAGTGACCACGATATAAGATTCATATGAAGAGAACTGCAATCATTGGAGAATTGAGACTGCCGATGAGCCGAATCAACATGAATAATTAAGGAGATAAACAGTGTGCGTAGATTAGCTTTTATAACCTGCAGCTGCTGCAGCAAAGAGGCCTCCCCCTCCTCCTCCCATATCTCCTCTTTATCCCATATCCCCTTTGTGCTTCCTTTGCTTATATCTGTTGCTTTGCGTTATTCTCTGCTTTCTCACTCATCACTTTCTCTATACCTGCAATTTCTGTCTCTATTAACTGCTAGACTCTCTGAGTCCGTGGGGAAATGCTGACGCACGAGGAGCAAGGAGGGAGCCTGAAGCAGTTTCTGTTTGCATCTCCTTGTTAGGATGGAGAGCAACAGTGAATGAAAAATTCACCTTTGAGTGTCCCATAACAAAATAGATTTACTTTTCAGAGCAAAAAAAAAGCTATGTAAAGCCACCCTCCCAATGATCCCACTATCGTTCTGATTGGTTAGCTCCTAGCTGCTTCTCAGCAGAGAGATTCCCATTTTAAACATTTAAACAGTAATGCATTATCTGATATTTGGGCTACTTTTGGACAGTGGAAACAAATATTGAACACAACACTGACATATTGTCAGCCTTTAAGTATGTGGTAACCTTACAAATGGTTGCTTATTTAGGATGTCCAGAAGTTATGGGGCAACATTAGGGCTGGGCAATATATCAATATTATACCGATATGATGATATGAGACTACATATCGTCTTAAATTTAGGATATGGTAATATTGTGATATGTCATCAGTGTTGTCTTTTCCTGCTTTTAAATATTGCATTACTGTAAAAATGTGTAATTTTCTGAACTTACCAGACTGTTCTGTTATTTACCTTTTACCCACTTTGTCATTATAACCACATGGTAAATGGACTGTACTTATATAGTGCCTTTCAAGTCTTTACGAGCATTCAAAGCGCTTACATTACATCTCATTCACCCATTCACACACATTCATACACTGATGGCAGGGGCTACCACGCAGGGTGCCAACCTGCACATCAGGAGTTAATCATTCATTCTCATTCATACACTGTTGGCGCAGCAATGGGAGCAATTTGGGGTTAAGTGTCTTGCCGTACATGTCTTACATGTGGATTGGAGGAGCCGGGAATCAAACCGCAAATCTTCCAATTGGAGGACGACCACTCTACCTCTTGAGCCACAGCTGCCCACATTACCAATTATTATTTATCAAACATTTCATCATGTAAATATTTTGTGAAAGCATCAAGAGTCATCGCTACATTATCGTTGCAATATTGATAAATATATTGTGATACTTGATTTTGTCCATATCGCCCAGCCCTTGGCAACATCATTCATTTAGAGTCGTGTTTCTGTCCATCTGATGAATTCAACTCCAACATTGACTTTCTTTTTAGCTCTGTATTTGGTTAACTCCTGAGGGAAATATCTGGCTCAGATTTACAGAATAAAGTTCTGTAAATCTGACACAAGCTGCAGAGTCGCTGAGAGGTTCATCACTACGAGCAACACCTCTGACATTACACATTGTTTTTGATGCATTATTATTAAATATATAGATTATACCCACTTTTTAAAAAGTCATTTGAACCCTAATCTTAACAAAGCGCTATTCCCAAACCATGACCCAAATCCCCCTTAAACCTAACAATTTCATTTTTGTGCCTTAAACAGCTAAAAGCCACAGCATAGTCACATGCTGTTTTTCAACAGTGCTTTGCAGTGATTTTTTGAAGGGACTGATAAATGGTGCCCTGCTGACAAATGCTGAAACTGTCGAGGAATCGGACAAGAAAATGCCTGTATGCGTCATTGTGGAGTTCATGGACCAATACTGTTAAATTTTGCGGACTTGTTGGTTCTTAATTCCATCTCTATCCTCCTAATTTCTCCATTATGCCTATTTTCCCCTCCATGCTCTTTTCATCATATACCCATGTTTTTTGTGTGTTCCAATTATGTTCGAATAAATGGTCATTCAATTATTCCGTTTGTTCTTGCTTTTCTTTTCCTTTTTTTCTTTGCTCTAGCTCCACCTCCTCTCATCATCTTTCAAAGGGGGAAGCGTGTTCATTTCAGATAAAAAGCAGGAGTTGATTAAAGGGCAGTTTTAATTTAATGTTCTACATAATCCAGATCTCTATGGGGGTGTGTGCATATATATTGTGTGCGTGTGTGTGTGTAAGAGTAGATTAGTGTATTGTTAAGAATAACAAGACTGCAGAGGAAGCATGAATCTCCACTGAAATGTCCTCTTTGTGTCAGATCACTGTTTTATGAGTACTGGATGTTTTAATGATTTCCTTTCACTTTCACACACTGCAAAACCCAACCACACACACACGCATGCAGGGACACACATAATACAACATTCTTTTCTCCTCTCCCCCCTGAATTCTATCCACATATCTTTTAATTAGTAAATAATTAACATGACAGAAGACGATACTGTCTTGATTACTTGATTTATATAATAATTTAAAACTACCCATAGCCCTGAAAACTAAACTAAATAAATGACTGTTCCTTTTGAAGGTCTCATCACCTGGTCCACTTACTTGATGTTTCCGAAGCTTTCAGCATCGACTTCCTCGGTGAATGTATAGTGTTGGCCAGTTGTTCACAGACTGATGTTGCCTCTGTTTATTCAGTCTCTTGTCCACGGTCAAGCCTGAATCAACTAAACTAAATTCATCTTCAGTTTATGCAATTTACATCTTCCAAAGTTTTCTGAAATGTATGGCATTAAAAGTCAGACAGATGACACTATTAGACTAAGAGTATGAGAAGATACTGTTGATGCAAAGAGTAAGACTGGGTAAAATAAGAAATTAAAAAATATGGTTAGAGAGAGGGTTGCACTCGATTTTAGTTGATTTGTGCTTTGAGGGGAAAATGAAGTGCTGCACAAAAGAAGACAAGAATTTTTCTGTTTCATTCTAAACTAAATGACTGTCCTTGCTTTATACAGTCAAGCCCGAAATTATTCATACCCCTGGCAAATTTTGACTTAAAGTTACTTTTATTCAACCAGCAAGTTGTTTTTTGACCGGAAGTGACACAGGCGTCTCCAAGAAGATAAAAAGACGATGTACAAAATGCATCATTGTGGTAAAAAAAATATTTCAGTCAGCTTTTATTTATATTTGAACAAAAAGTGGCATGTCCAAAAGGGGTATGAATAATTTCGGGCTTGACTGTAGGTATACTATGCAGGATTCTCCTAAAAAAACAAACAACAAAATCCTTCTCAATCATCACTTAGGGCCCAACAAAGTGTGTGGCAGTGTATTTACAGAGACTCTGCCTTCTGACTGTTTTTTCTTTTGTCCATTCTCTTACTGACCTCAATTAATTTTTTTATTATTTTGCTGTGTTCAGGGCGCCTCTCGGTGTCAACCTTTCAGCAGGGGGTGTGTATCCCCCAGCCAATAACAGCATGCAGGGTCAGTGTAGTGACCAGCTTACATCGTTGTCTCCCTCTATCCCCTGCTTCGCTCTGCTCTCTATCTCTGTGTCATGAATGTATAAAGTGCTGCAGGTCTATATGTGTCTGTTTGACTGAGGGTGGGGCTGAGTTACACACATGCAGAGCAGAGAGGCCACATCGGACAGCATGAAGCTCTGCATTCACAAAAAATCTAGCATTGTGGCAAGGGTGAAATTCTTTGGACATGATGACATTCACTGACTTTCCTAAATCATCTTTATTATCTCACTCCTTATTCCTCACTCACCATCAACTTTTCCTTTCAATTTCCCTCTCATCAACTCCGTAAGTCTTTCACTCAATCACAGCTCAAGGCAACTATGAGTAGTTACTGGTGAGGTTATTGGACCATGTAAAATATGTGAGAGACAGAATTTTGAATTTAAAGTGTCTTTGACTTGACTTGAAGAAAAACTGTAGGGAAAATATACACACACATCTAATTTCTTAAAGTTTCTAAGTCTGTCCTAAAACAGCAGCTTGGTGCCCAAATGAACCCTGAAACACGTTTTTCTCACCATAATGATTCCTCCTGTTTTTACAGACTATCAGAAGATCCCCTCATGATGCACTCACAATATAAGTGATGGGGGGACAAAATCCACAGTCTTCTTGTACTTAAATATTTATCAGAAGATAATATGAAGCTTCAGCTGTCCAAATGAGTCAAATCAAGTACATATCTTTCAGTGGACTATATTATAAGACAGATTTGAAAGTTGTGAAGCTATCATTTGCATTGCAATTTTTATTTTAAATTTATTCCCAATTAAGATCTTTCTTACCTCTGGGGTGGAATGGTAAATAAGACTCACCACTCCAAATCCTCACTTGGAACATTTTGGGAGTACTGCTTCAATAGATATATTAATGCGTATAGTCAAACTCTCTTCTTAGTGGTTACTCTTATGGTATTTCCTCTCAAGACAGTGATGCTACAAAGCACCAAACAAGGGCTTGTATTAAATAACCTTTGTCTGATTATGTGATTCAGTGTCAGTCTGCAATGAAGTACGATAATGGATACAGTTTTTAAATTCACTTTTTTTTTATGATTAAAATTTTGATTTTTGCATTAGATGTTATAACTGGGTCAACACTGTAACATGTTAGTAAAGGAGAGTATTAATCTGTACAAACTATTAAAGGGTTTTCAACTGATACTGATACCAGCAAAACTCTAAGGGCCTCATTTACTAAGATCCCAAATAGTGGGTACTAAATTGCGTGCACAGTGCAATAGATTACATGTTTCGTTTGTGTGTGTTTTGCGGGTGATCTACTAAGAATAACTGTAAATGAAAACAGGTGCAACAGGGTGGAGACAGCAGTATTTAAATGAGGGTTTTGTGTGTCTTCATGGAGAGTATGGACAAGCAGAAAGCTGCAAGCGCAAAATGAAATGTGATCAGGTTGTAGTGGAAGAGTTTAACATTTATATTGAGTTATAACAAAAACTAATATTACCAAAAAAAACGACATATGGGAGATTATTTGTGATGTAGTAAAACCAAACATATTCCACTCCAAAATTATTAATATAGGTACGTATTCTGTCATTGTGCCTCCGTCTCCTCCTCCTCCTTCAGGAAATAATACCTTCAGGTTTGGTAAATCACAATGTGTGTGCTAAATAGTTGTAGAGTTGTACTCCATTTATTTTGTGTACTTTCACAAGTGTGGTCACCCGTTTCTTTCAACCACGCTCCCTTTTCTTTGTTTAGCACAGATCTGTGTAAGCCTTTAGTTTATTAGTTTGTATCATCTATCACCTTAGTGTAAGTGTCTCTTTCATCACGTCATTAAAGCAATCTTTTTAATCAACTTAAAAGAAAAAAGCACAATATATGACATTCCATGCATATAGGCTGCAAAGGAAGGTGTTAGATAAATAGCTCCAACTGCTGCTTTGCAAACATCTGAGGCCTGTACTACGAAGCTGGATTTTCTCTTATCGAGGTAACTTCAGGGTTAACTCTGGGTTTTCCGTACTACGAAGCTGGTTCACTTCTTACCGGGGTAAATCACCATGGTAACTTATGCTGAACGGCTAACCTGCTCCGGAGCAGGTTAATGTTCTGGATAAGAGATCAGCGAGTACAAAAGCACCACCTCCTGACCAATCAGCTCTCTTAGAAAATGACCTGCCCATTCTTAAAAGATCCTGGCTGTCAACATTGGTGCGCGGATCGCGAGAGGAGCGCTTAGGAGAGAAAGAGTTTTTAGGGATAGATGCAATTTTTTAATTGGCCAAAATATATATTTAAAAAATAATCATTGAGGCACGTGGGGGATATTATTCTGTATGTTATACAGTTGGTTTGAAATCATTCACTCAAATGGTTGAAGCGCATAATAGGTTTGTATTTTGAATGTTGAATATTAAACTAACTTAATGTCTCTTATGAAAGGAAGGGCACTGAGGAAGCGCTCTGCCCCAAACGTCTGTGCCGTAATAAAGTGACATTGTGTGATCAGAGTGCTGTCCGTTTATATTGTCTGATAAATTAATATTGTATGATCTCATGAATTTACACATTAACAGAGTCGGCAATTTTCTGCCAGCATTCCTTCCTGGCTTTTGCTGCAGCAACAGTGTTGCTTTTGGCCTGGATGATGTTTGAATTCTTCATATTTATGAAGAATAATTGTCTGCTCCTCCATGGTAAAGTAGGCTGCTCTGCAGGGTTTCTCCATGTTTGTGATTGGTCAGACGCTGCAAACACCTCCCCTTTATGTGAACGCGCAGAGATCCAGATGGGAAAACCCTGGGTTGACTTACCGAGTTGATATCCAGCTTCGTAGTACCGCTTATCCTGGACTGCGAAGATCTGGTTAAGTCAATCCAGGTAACGGAGAGAGATCCTGGATAGGTTAATCCAGCTTCGTAGTACAGGCCTCTGGTCACTTCAAATCTGCTGTTGCTATGTGGGCAGAATTATAGACGATGTTGTGAAGAAATGTTTTGAAATGTTTTGTACATATAGATTTGCGCCCTGGGTCATGTTTATTGTCAAGATAAGTCAGTCACACCTGAGTGATAAAATCACATAAAACTCAAAGATGATGCCAATTAACAAACTGCAACAAGCTACAAGTAACAGTGTTCTCAACTATCAAATCATTAAGAGCATGTTTTGTCACATTTTCTTGTTTATCAAGTTGAAGTAGAAAATATTGGACTTGTTTGGCATGTTTTACTTGGTAGCTAGATACATATTCAAAGATAATATACTAACAGACACATAAGGGGCCCTCATGAGATCAGATCCACCAGTTCTGATCCATCATAAAGGAGTAAAGTAATTTCTAGTGTTTAAAGGAAAACGTCTGTACTAAATTAATATACTAAGACGGTATAATTTGCCTGTTGAACTCTAAATCATCCACAATCTCCAGTTTTTTAGTATCTCAAATACAGTATATCTCATTTGTGCGTATTCATAGTTTACTACAGAGAATTATGAATGAAGAAGTTATCTTTCTCCAAGAGCCAGAAAACAACCAGCAGAAAAATGGCAACAAGTGTGGATGAGATTGACACAGCTGGACAGATTGATCACAGATTGACAATGCTGTTGGAGGGATGGATGTATCACTTGCTACTGATTGGGTGAGATTATCAGCACCAAACAGAATATGGCTAACATGGACACAACTGAATAACTAAATGAAACAAAATGGCAATTTAGTCTGATTAATGGGCTCAGTGTCTTTCAGTCAGCATAGATGGTAGGCCATTACTGATGACTATTGCCAAAGTACTGTACTGTGAACCTGATGAAGATTGTTTGAATGGTGTTTTCTCATGCATACTGTAGACATTTTAAGGCCTGATTTACTAAAGGTCTGCGTGTGTAAAAACGTGTGCAAACTTGACATCACTCTCAAAAAATGTGCAAGCTGCTGATCTACTAACGTAGCGCACTGAGGTTTGCGTCTTTCAACTGTGTAAGATAATGCGCGCTGTCCATTTAGTACATTTACCATAATGAATATGCAATGTGGGGCATTTCAACCCCAGTGTGCAAAATACAGGGAGGAGAAAAATCCTAATGTTATTTAATAATAATAATAATAATAGTTAATTTTGTATAGCGCCTTTCATGAAACCCAAGGTCGCTTCACAATAACAAGAACACAGACAAAAAAAAAACACATTTAGTCGGCAAAAGCCTGCAGGAACAAGTGCCTTTTCAACGATTTAAAAGAGTCCAGAATTGGTGCTAGAATGTTAGGAGGGAGCGAGTTCCACAGTGTAGGAGCTACCACACTGAAGGCCCTGCTCCCGAAGGTTTGCCTTCTGGTGCGGGGGATGGACAGGAGGCTCAAGTCGGCGGAGCGCAGGCCCCGTGAAGGGTGGTAAACATGGAGAAGGTCCGTTAAGTACTGGGGTGCAACGTCATGAAGCGATTTTAGGTGAGGAGAAGAAGTTTAAAAGTGATGCGGGACTTAATAGTAAGGCAGTGCAGCTGTTTGAGTGTGGGGGTGATGTGCTGCCAGGGTTATGTTCGAGTGAGAACCTTGGCAGCTGAGTTTTGGACATGTTGGAGCCTGTCCAGTGTTTTATTGGGGACCCCATACAAGATGGCATTACAATAGTCGTAGGTGATGTGAGGTGATGAATGCATGTATGAGAGTCTCGGCAACTGAGTCAGAGAGTGAAGGACGGAGTCTTGAAATGTTCCTTAGGTGGAAGAAGGCGGATTTGGTGACAGATTTAATATGTGGTTAGGGTTAGGGTTAGGGTTAGGGTCAGGGATTTTGAACAGAGTAGATGTCATTTCCTGTATTCTGGTGCCTTTTAACAGGTGTTTTGACACTTTGATTTGACTATACTGTGAGAAAAATGATAGGTACATTTTATAATTACATCCAGAGGAAGTGTTTGGCCCCAGATCATATGTTAGATGTTATTAAAAAGCTAAAAGTATAGAAATGTGTAAATCTATATGTCACAGCTATGACATGTGGGTTCATTTAATCACTGGAGTCATATACAGGTGAGATAGTCATTTAAAAATTCCAATTTTTTTGGTGGTCTATGCCTTTACAAATAAATGACAATGAATTTAAGGGTCCATTGTTGATTTACAGTTTGAAAGTGAGCATAGCATAAGATGATTCACCAGGGAATAGTATGATATTAAGTTATCAAATTTTCAAACCTGCTCCATCCTGCTCCTGTCTCTGACTCACTCTCATACACCTAGATGTCAGGAGAGGTGGAGGAGTGATCATTATTTAGTGAGCACTATCTATTCTTTCACATTTATAATCTGAACAAATGACATTGAAATACTGAATGTAAATACTGACTATAAATACAACTGACTGTAAAGTACCAGCCTGTGAAACTGGAAATTTATCCAAAGTCCTCAGCAGCAGGTCAAAGATTGCTCCTCAAAAAGTACAATATTTGTCAGTTTTATGATCCAGTTTATAAATGAATCAGCCAGGCTTTTATTAGTCAGCTCCTGTCCATAAGAGACTCGGTGTAGTTAGCTCAAGTTAACTGATTACTACCAGTGATGACTTAGGCCTACTTTACTCTTCTTTATGTCCAAACATCAAACCCTGTCAGCCAAAAACAGACCAGTACTCTCTACAGTAACAACCAAATAAAAACTAACCTCCTCCTCATCTTTTCACTAGTTTACTAATGTAGCATTAGTTCTTCTTAACAGTTATCTAACTGAACAGTCTGTGTAGAGACTTTGTCACAGAAACATAAAGGCGACAAAATACTAATATTTAGTTTCAGTAAGTTAACAATGTCCTGAACATGTTGTTACTCATGACAGTAGCAGCACTGTTTTGTGTGTGTGTGTGTGTGTGTGTGTGTGTGTGTGTGTGTGTGTGTGTGTGTGTGTGTGTGTGTGTGTGCGTGCGCGCATATGCGATAAGCTGCCGATATCAGTGAAAACATGGAGCGGTGTTTCATTGATTTGGATTTTCTCTAAACAACAGAACGGATTCAATAATGAAGCACTGACAGCACTCCGAAAACAGCGCTGAGTGGATAGACTGATGCATTGACAATTACATGGTAAAAGTGGGGGGGGGGCTTGGGTCGCTGATTGGGGGGGACGCCCCCCCCCCCCCTCACCCTCCACTTTCGGCGCCTATAGCTGTTGGTGTGAATCTAACCAGATTAAAACTGCATGTAACATGTAACTAGTCCACATCATGGACTAAAAACACTTGTTTCTTGTCAAGACTTAGATGAGAAGATGGATAGCACTCTTTTATCTGTAGCTACAATTAATATGAAACTAAACTAGAAGTTCAGTGTCTGTTGAAGAGATTAGTGGGAACCATAGTGGTTTGATTAGTTTAATTTGTAGGAAAATTGAGAAAGAAAGAGGGGGAGACAGTCCCAACTTTTTGGCTTTGTTAATAAAACACGAAACAGCTTGATTATTTTCAATGGCAATTGTTAGTTTGAAGGCTGTTTGTCCAGGTTTGGTGTTTTTCTGTGAGTCATTTATTGCTGAAGGCCATTGATCATCCGCTGAATAATTCATGTGCATGTGAATTAATAATAGAGAAATTCCATGTTGAAGTCTGAGCTTTGGAAATTTTGAAATGTGTGTGTGTGTGTGTGTGTGTGTGTGTGGGTGTGTTTGTGTGTGTGTTTCTGTTCTGTGCACGTGTATTTGTGGTTAACTGCTTTTCCTGCCATTAAAATGCACACTCTCCTCTCACACATATCTACACTTCTTCTATTATTGTGTGTGTATATATATTTATATATAATATACACACACGACTGCTTCCCTGAGACATATTATTTCATGACAGAATTAATTCAATTTAGTCGCTTTCGGCTTGTTTATTTGAATGTTTTGGCTTTTTTTTTTGTTATTGACTTCCTAATGGCTGTAATTATGATAATGGGCTAATATAAGTGATTTTTTTCTGTGTGTGTGTGTGCCTGTGGGCTATGCGTGAATGCAAGTGTGACTTTCACTTATGACTTGGTATCTTTTTCAAAGCATTGCTCTGAACAACTCTATAGCAACAGATATAAAAAGCATCGTATCTCAAAGCACATGCAGAGAAATGTGGCAGATTGCTTGACTTGTGCCATTTGTGTGCACGTTTCTGTAATACTGAGGAATGATGGAGGCTTTTCCTTAGGAAATCTGGGCATTGTGTGACGACTCAGAGAAGCACCCAGTCAGAAAGATAATTACTTTAATGATATCAGTAAACAACATACAACTGCATTAAACCAAACAAATTACAAAGTGACTTTAGCACTAATTCCCTCGGTACTTATCCTGGATAATGTAAGAGTGGTGAGCCATAAATTACAAGTGGCTTCCCGTGGCTCAAATAAATTCCAGCATGGTCAATAGATAAAGGAACAGGTGGTCAATAGATAAAGGAAAGTCAATTAAGGTAAGAAAGGCAGTACAGTGGCTGTGTGTTGTGTTAAATGACTCCAAAAATAGAGGGACTTTAAACTTTCCTTAAATATCTGAATAATAATTCATGTTATTGATGTGATGTACTTGTATCTGTCCAAGCAGGAATAGAACAAGGATGACTGAATATTAAAATCAAGATGTATTAACATTATTTTAAAGTCCCACTCCCACAATGTGGTTTTCTTCATGTTCTGTCACATGAGTTTGACCGTATAAAGCTGTTTTCACATTCATCTACTGAAAGTGGAAAGTTTCTTTGTGCTAAACTTAAATCTTAGTTTAAGGTGTGGATCTACAAGCATGATTTGGAACATCACAATGATCTTGGAGCCAATTGTAATCCAGAATACAGCTAGAGACAGAGACAGCTTGTGTGTCATGTTTGTCAAGAAAATTATTAATATATTCATTGATAGAGGAGGATAGAAGACCGGGGTAGATGTAATTTTAAGGATTATTAACTAGAGAATTTAATTTTTATGTAACTGACAAAACAGTATTTTTCTCTGTCATCTGTTATAAGGGGTTTTCAAAGTTTGAGACTAGGCTTGAAAAAGGCATCCCCCACCCCACCTTAGTTTACCTGCTTAATTTTGCTCAATCCAGGATACCTATGGGATCATGATTATGTTATTTGGTCCCATAGATTTGGGGATTCTGTTCTTTGAAATACATCAGACTACACCAAATACATAAATATTATATTATTATTATTATTATTATTATTATATATATATATAATATTAGTTTGAGACACTAATAAATGCCTGGGGATCCACGGGCAGATTGGTGCGGCGTCTGCAGTAATGCGGACTCTGCACAGATCCGTCGTGGTGAAGAGAGAGCTGAGCCGAAAGGCAAAGCTCTTGATTTACCAGTCGATCTTCGTTCCTACCCTCACCTATGGTCATGAGCTTTGGGTAGTGACCGAAAGAACAAGATCGGGGGTACAAGCGGCCGAAATGAGTTTCCTCCGTAGGGTGGCTGGGCTCTCCCTTAGAGATAGGGCGAGAAGCTCGGTCATCCGGGAGGAGCTCGGAGTAGACCCGCTGGTCCCCTTAAGAGGAGCCAGATGAGGTGGCTTCGGCGCCTAGTTAGGATGCCTCCCTGGTGAGGTGTTCAGGGCCCGTCCCACCAGTAGGAGACCCCGGGGAAGACCCAGGACACGCTGGAGAGACTATGTCTCTCGGCTGGCCTGGGAACGCCTCGGGATCCCCCTGGAAGAGCTAGACGAAGTGGCTGGGGAGAGGGAAGTCTGAGCTTCAATCAATCAATCTCAATCAATCTTTATTTGTATAGCGCCAAATCACAACAAAGTCATCTCAAGGCACTTTACACATAGAGCAGGTTCTAAACCGAACTCTTCAGGTTTTAACTTTAAAGAGACCCAACATTCCCACATGAGCAACAGTGGCGAGAAAAAACTCCCTTTTAACAGGAAGAAACCTCAGGCAGAACCAGACACATAGGCTTCTCTGCTTAGGCTGCTGCCCCCACGACCCAACCCCGGATAAGCAGCAGAGGATGGATGGATGGATAGATGGACACTGGGAAAATGGGAATAACAGTAACATTTCTTTAAACTTGTGTATCTCTGAACTATCTCTTTAACCAAATGACACACATTTAGGCTATTCTATGTGATCTCCTTTTGATGACTAATGTAATAACTAATGTAATATTTGTTCTCTTCCATTCGCAGAACCTCCTCTGACTCTCTTCTATTTGAGGGACCGGTCTCCTCAAAACATCTGCCATAAATCATGTCTGAAGTGGATCCTTAATCAGCAGTAAATAACTGGGTGCACTTCGTACTTTAAGTCAATGAATTTCTCCTCCAAACCTTCAGCTGGACTCTTTTAAGGAACAATATCACTTGTAAATTTTAGTTTGCTGCTGTTTCTACCTCCTTAAATGCTTTAAATAATTTGCTTATGATGTACACTAGCAGAAATAGACACGTTTGTCTTTATAGTGCCTTCATTCATAAATATTGACATTAATACAACATAAAGAAAAACATCTTTTACAGTAATAATGAAAACCCTGACGATTTCAGAGAAAACATAGGTGGCCTTCAAATTATAACCTTTCCAACTCTTTGTTTCTATGGTTATGGTGAGTAAGACTTGTAACAAAAGAGTAGGAGAGCTCCAGTCGCAATGATTGTGTGCGTGCGTGTGTGTGTGAGATATAATGAAAAGGTTTTTATCCCTTTCTGCGATCTCATGGATACTTCCATGGGCCCTTCCTGACTTTGGAAACAGCAGTTGACACCACAATCCATTTGTTCATATCACAGGATCCTTATCAGGAGATGGAGTTTGTCTGGAGGGAGATTATGTGATACAACCAAATCCTTAACAATAACAAAATGCATCTTAGTGAAACACAGTCAAGGCCGCATTGTGACGCATATATATATATATATATATATATATATATATATAATTTTTGAATTAAAGTATTCAGCCAAAGAATGAGTGAATTTGGATAAAACTGTCAACTACAGTATATGTACTTTTATATTACAATATATATGTCTTTCTATAGTATTCATAGGTAAAATCGCTAGTACAACTGGAGGGATTAAAGGGATAGTTACTTTTTTCATAAACATTACAGCAAAATATCTGATGGGTGACAAGTTTCAGTACGGTTGAGTTAAGGAAATCAATGACTTTAGAATGTCATTCTGCACAACATCTGTTTTTATATGCTTGGATGTTGATTGCTTTTATGCAATGCTTTTTAAATAGTATTTATTCTTATGTACGTTTCTTATTTATAGAATAAATATAAAGGAAAATTGAGATGAATGGTGTAGACAGATTCTTCCTCTCATTTTCTTGGATGACAAATATGAATGCTGAATGTGTAAAGACGCAGAGGAATAAATCTCCTGAAGTGTGTGCACCATTACTGGTGCACACACGAACACATGTGAACACACTGCACACCCACAAATTCTCTTTCCTTCCCTCCCTCAGTACATTATAGTCTTAGCCTGAACCATCATATTGATTAACAACAATGGCCACCAGCCAAAATCACTTCCCCTGTTTATATTGAATCCCCGTCAGTCATAGATAATCAAGTAGCAAGATGTTTCTGTGGGTTTTTACTCCAGTAATTCATGTATCACTTAAATTTTATTTACCTTCTACAGCGGCACTGATTTGGGTGTGAGTATCTACTCAAGAAAAACACTGAATCACAGTAATTATGTGTATAAAGTTTTGATCTTTATGACAGTATGTGAGTAACACAATAAATAATGTTACATTATACAGCAAGTCAAGTTCTGTGCTCAGCCAGTGTCTACTTTAGCTTTTACTTGTGTTTCTCAAATTTCTTGTGTGTGTGTGTGTGTGTGTGTGTGTGTGATTGCACGTGTGTGTGTCTGTCCTTTTAAAGTGCTGAGTACCATCTTCAGTGATCTCGGTGTTTCTGACAGGCTGTGTGGTTTTATGACTCTCATAAATGGGAGGGAATGTGTCTGCCAGCTCTTGCATAAAATGACAAACTGCTGTTCAGGTGTTCACCTCAGTGTAACGTATTTCAATAGCTGTGAAATTTATGAGCAGTAAGAATGTGAAAGTGTGTTGAGCGAAGTGTGCGCTTTTTTCAATCGGGACATTTTAACAAATCATACTAGGAGGAAAAGGTTTATCGGCTGGACAGATGTCATACAGGAGATGCAAAGATGATGGAATGATAGTGGTGATGTGTGAGACTGAGACAACAAAATATCTGACACTACAGGGGAATAATATGTCATGTGGCATCTTGGACTTGATGGAGCGTTGAGAATATATGACCTCAGGATATGTTCCTACAGAGGATAATATGCTCTATACTCTTCACAAGCACCAAAAGGAAAGGAGGAAGGAATCTTAGCAGTTGTGTTCGCAGAAAGTCCGATGTGTCTGTGTCTGTGTCATGTGCGTTAGTCTTTAATTGCTCCACTGTTATCCTCCTGCCATCAGAACTGTGTAAAAACTTAATGTGCCATTTAAAAATGATAAAAATCAAAAAAGGAAAATGAGATGACAGGTAACCAGAGGCTTCAGTTGTCACTATTGTCTTTCATGGGCAAATCAGCCTTTTTTTCATATACGATGCTAATTATTCCACAGAATTAGAGGCAAGCTGAAGAAATTCTCTGCTGGCATACTATGCAAATATAAGAAGAGGGGAAAATGAATTATGGTACAGATTTAAAACCTAAAGACCAAAACCTCACTTATTATACCATCTTCACATACTTCAGTTACATTTTATTTTTTATGTACTCAGGGCATATAGTGTACTGATCTATAAATGATAACATAAATAGTAATGAAGATGATAAGATGGAGCAAGGGATGTAATGGTGTCAGAGAAGCAGGCAGCAGAGTGAACCTTAGATCTCTGCTGCCACACGGTGGATGTCAGGTGTTACTACAATTTTATGTTTTTGTGGGGTTTTTTTGTTTTTTGTCTTGCTGAATTACTCTTTATTCAAATATGGGCCTAACAATGTTGTATTGCTGTTCAAATTGTAAAGCACCCTGGAGGAAATTTTGATCATTCGGAGGCCTGCTGGGAGCCCCTAATTACAACCTCTATATGAAACACATGGTGCACATGGTCTTTAGCCTCAGAGCTGCTTAGTGCTAGTGCTGCTTTGATAATAATAGCAAATCTGTTTATACTTTCAAACAAGATGCAGCTCAGGATAAAGTTATGTTTTTCAAAGTCCCAATCAATGGTAATATTTAATATAATAAAGGTCTTATATTATATTATGTCAAGAGATCAAATGTACTGTATTACACTTCTCAAAAATGTAAATTTATACAATGTGTGATGAAAGTTGTACGACAGCGTATTACGGCCATATATGTAAAAAAAAAAAAAGAAAGAAAGAAAAAAGAACAATTACTGACCTGGAGGAGGAGACTAATATTTGGAGAAAAAAACTCTAAAATTTCTGAGATTAAAGTTTTTTCTCGCAAATTTGTGAGTTCATTTTTGGCAAATTTGCGAGAACAGGACAACCACAAAGTACTTTTCTGATCATTACTGCACGTCCACTCACTTCCGTTTTAGTCCTTCAAAATAAAATCACATCTTCACTGTGAATGCTCAACCAGAATAATCATAAATTGACTCTTACCATGTGTTTGTTACCTTAGCCCAGAATCACCATATCATCCTAAGCATCCGGACTTTAAAAAGACATTGCAAGAAACTGGGTCAGAGAAAACCCCATACAATGTCAGAGAATATACAAATTCATTTCTCAGAAATTTGAAGGAGTAAAACGGAAGTGAGTGTTTGTGTATGTGCCTATGGTATGTGCAGATCATGTGTGATCAGAAAAGTAAAGTAATAAATGTGTGGCCGTCCTGTTCAAGCAGTGGAGCCTCTGTGTTTTAATTTTATAACCTATTTAAGTATAGTTTATTTTCTGGCAAATTTGGGGGGGGGGTTAATTTTGAACTTTTTTTTTTTTTTAACATGTATGGCCCTAATATGCCATCGTAAAGTTCACATCATTTCACATTTATGAATAATATTATTATATTATAGAGTGTAATGTGTATTTTTAGATTTTCTGTAATTCTCAAAAAACAATATGGTCAAGTTTTGTACACACCACAAAATTAATTTCACATTCAAATTTCTTAATGAAAAAAAAGATCACTTCCAGTTTTAAATCGAGCCAGTGCTATAGTGATCATACAGGACTGCGTTACCAGGAAATACACTGACATTACACATTGCTCTTTTATTCCATATTGACAAAAGGGGCCAATTATGGTGATTCTACAACATGTACATACAACTGTATTCTTACAAGGTTTTGTTAATACAATACATCTATATGCACCTTTCAAAGATCAAATTCCACATATTATTGATGGCACAGTTTAGCAGTATTTAAATAAATAAATGAGCATGTATAAGAATGAGATCAGCAGTTACGGGTTAGGGTTTGATTAAAACCATCCAAACACAGCCAACTATTGTCTCAGACTCATGTTATTTATGAACAATGTTGGCTGTATTTCAGACTCTGGCTGCAATACTGACTGATTACTGTTTTGCTAGTTATTGTGGTCACGGGTGTAACTAAAAATAGTTAGTTTAGATAGTTTGAGGTTATAAGAAGACAATGTGATGCAATGCTGTTCACACAAACCAACAGCAGATAGTCTACTGCCGCCATGATGTTTATGTCCTCTTCCAAGTAACATAAACCTACAGCTCAGTGGGTGACCACTTGTGATATCATGTCACCTCCTTGCCTGCATGTGATGGTTCTCATGTAAAATTTTGTTGAAAGAAGAAGGTCAGGTAATGCCTTCCTGGTTGTAGATTGTCACACTCTTTCCTTCCTGTCTTTCTTCCAGTCTCTGTTTTCAGGCTTCCTGTTTCTATGGGCAACAGCAGAAACAAAACAACAAACCGCTCCCTAATAATGGAAAACAGGCAAAGAAGTCAGGGCTCCAGCTCCCTCTGAGGAGGATACTGCAATCATGTCCTCTGTTTTGTTTTTTTCTGCTGCATTTTACATTTAAAAACATAGTGACATGGTGAGAGGTATCAATATTTTAAAAATTATATATTTAGCAATAACAATTATATATTTAGATTGGACTGCTTTTGACAAAAAGAAAAAAAGCTTTGAACATTAAGGCATTCATGTTAGGAAATACAATTAGATCTGTCTATGCATGATGCTCACAAAGGTTTTAGATGAAATTTTAGTGTTTCTTTTCAACAGAGACGTCCATGTGATAATCCCCTACAGCCTGGATAGTGTCCCAGTTATGTGTTTACATGTTTAAACATCATATCATTGTTATGAGAAATGCTAATATACAAGTGTATACTTTGAGAAACTGGATTTTAGGTTTTAATAATAGTCTGTAAAGCTCACCCCATGAAAAAAAATGATTAAAACAAACTGCACCTGAGGAAAATGCAATGATGTTATGTTATTATGTTACTGTAATATGACATCCTGCATTTCTGTATTCCTCCCAGTTGAAGAAGCTTGAGTGCACTCAGGACTGTAAAGATTTTGTGTGGATTGATAATATAATCATTTGAACAGTTGTATTATTGTATATTTTTATGATCATCTCATAATTTCAAGGGTTTTTGTAACTTTAAGATCGGGAAACCTGCAACAAATTTAAAGGATTTGTGCAGGAATATTCTGATGGATTCTTTTTGAATCACTACAGGCAGTTGCCGATAAAAGGTTTTGCACCAAAAGTCCATCAGGAATTACCTATATATTACTCTGCAGGATTCCTATTTGACCTTTATTGTAAGGGAGGTGGTGCTCCATCTCCAGTGATATAGTAGTCAGTCAGTAAAATCACATGAAAGAAGGTACATCTTTGACTCATCAGGGAGCTCAGTCAGTACAAAAACAGACAGACAGTGAAAACCTGTACACTGTTAGGATCATGAATACAGATAAAGGCTGGATTACCAAGTAGGTGACGTTGCCAACTGCCCCAGGACCCCAAAAGTCCCTGTTTGCTGTATTTCAGTTGACTTTGGCAATTCTAAATATTCATTATTATAACAATTATCAAAATATTAATGTAAATACCTTTATTACTTGAGTTTACACTGAGGCCACACACTGCATATTCCTCAGTATATCTGCATTCCACCAAATTATCACATACTAATTAACAGGAAATCTGGAGCCGGTAGTATTCCAGCATAGGAGTGCTGGTTGTTCTCTATGGTTTATTAAAAAAAGATGTCATGTACAGTTTGTTGAATGCACAACTTAAATATGACAATACACCTCAAACAGTAAATGTTTGAAGTATATGAAATATACATACATATCAAGTACAATTCACAGAAAACAGGAGGTGGGGATGGAGGAGCAATATAGGCCCAGCAAATGAGACTCATAATATAATGCATGCATGTAAACATTAATTTGTAACAGGGAAACACACAGACACACACACAGTCATGTTTTCATCACTTCAAGGCAATTAAATTGACTTACATTAATTTCCTGGAGACTTATTCTTACCAAACCTATGACTTGACTAACCCTAACCTTCATCTTAAACCAAGTCTTCCCCAAAATGAATGATCTACATGATAGGGATTTGCTTTTTGCCTGCAAAAAGAAAGCAAGTTCCCACAACATGAGGAATACCTGGTACATACACAGACACACACACGTTTGTCTTTATATCCTTGAGGACATTCACTGACATAATGCATTCCCTGTAGCCTTTTACATTAACCATAACCATCACATTGCCTAAACCCAACCTGTACTCTCAACTAAACCTAAACCCAATTCTAACCTAACCCTCTTAAGGCCAAGTCTCAACCATCAAATTGCTATTTGAAGTTGTGACGACACAACACAGAAATGTCTCTTAAATATAGAAAAATGTGCGCGCGCGCGCACACACGCACTCAATATACGGATAAATCGCTCCATAGCCTATATATTATATATATTCGGTAGGCAATGTAAACTGCAGGACGGTTATATTGTCTCAATTATGTATCATTCCATTGTTGCCATATTGCATCCATCCATATTTGAACTAACATTTAGCCACATGTGTGTTCATTATTTCACTCACACATAGGCTAGTGCTGACCTGCAACTTTGGATCCAGCCAGTCTAGAGTGAAAGACTATTCTCGGGTGTTTATCTGTGTCATCTCATGCAGACATGTCAATCCCACAGCCACCGGTGTCTGCGCGGCGGTCTTCCAGCCAGTCCGCGCAAGGCAGCCAATTTTTCCGGCCGTGCCCGGTTCCCGTTGCCATGGAGATGACGTCATGCTGCAGCACCGGGAGGAACGGCGCAGCCGCAGGCGGACGAGAGAGGGGGAGGGAAAGAACGAAAGAGCTTACGACGCATCAACAGTCCTCCGACATTCAGCCAGACCGTTGACTAGCTATCCCAGTTTCTCCAGCTCTCTCTCCACACAGCAACG